>NC_051847.1:224038714-224044046 GCF_002237135.1 Teleopsis dalmanni
TGAAAAGTTTTCGGAAATTCTCATTTAAAATTCGCGCGCTGTATATTTTTCGATATTTTAAGTTTATGTAGTTTGGCAGCACTGTCCTTAATTACTATGCCAAAAATGAGCGCGATCTGTCAGACAGTTCGTTTACGGCAGCTGTTGAAACCAGTTCCCCTCAGTAGTGCGTTGCGAAATGTCTTCGACGGTCGTACGACCGTCCTGAAAGGCTTTGTACCACTCATAAACTTGAGTTTTCGATAAAACTGATTCCCCATAAGCCTTTTGTAGCATTCGCAACGATTCTGCACACGAAATTTCGTTCGAAACACAAAATTTGATGCAAACTCTTTGTCCAATATTTTTTTCCATTGTTTTTTTCGCAACGCACTACTGAGGTGAACTGGTTTCAACAGCTGCCGTAAACGAACTGTCTGACAGATCGCGCTCATTTTGGCATTATGTAAATGTCTTAATTGCGGCTCAAACTACATAAACTTAAAATATCGAAAAATATACAGCGCGCGAATTTTAAATGAGAATTTCCGAAAACTTTTCGGTCTTAATGTATGTATACATATAAATTTAATATATTTTAATAGTAATTTAGTCATTTACGCACTTTAAAAATAAGGAGTTTAATAATAGCAGTTTTATATAATTAATACTTTTTTTTGTACTTACCGGTACAAACAATTTTGACTTAACAATAATTAAAATATTAAACATTTTTTTAGAAATAGAATAATTAGAAAACATTTATGTATATATATATGAACATGTTTATTTTCATTGTTAAAAATATACTAGTTACAATAATCTTTTAGTGGTTTAAATCTCAGACTAGTGTTATATAAATTCGTTTTTATCTAAAACGAACAATTAGATATTTTATTAATTCATTATTTTTAGTTTCGAAACATGTTTTTTATTCAATTGTTCAAATAATATGCAACTTTTTAAATTATTTTTAAAATTTATATTTTATTTTCACAAATATGTCTTCAGAATATTCTTATTAATTTTTATCTTTAACTAATTATTATTACGATCAATTTACAATAAGTTTTTTGATTATTACCAGGTCGTTTATTTAACACAAATTAATGAAAAAAATTATAAAAATTACACTTATTAATTTATGTTACATACGAAATACGATGTAATACCGTAATATCTGTAATGTAAACATTTTTTATAAAAATTAAAATATTTAACACAAATTAATAAGTGTAATTTTTTGTGATTTTATGTGTTAATTAAAACTCCTAAGCCCACCCGGCAATAATCAAAAAACTTATTATCTTTAACATTATAAAGCAGTCAAAATCAATATTTTCAAATAGTCTAAATATAGACAAGCCACTCTTGTGTAAATCTTCTGTTAAATAATTTATTGTTGTAAAAATAGTTGATGAAAACAATATTGTATATAACAAAAGTATATTATATTATTTTCAAAAATAGTTTATATAAAATTTTATCTCCAATCGACTTGCATAGAGTTATGACTAATTCCGAAGTCATACCTTACTACTACTTACTACAACATCAAGTATATACTGTTGTATGTTTATCCTTGACTTCAAGATCATATTCTAACCTCTGACTTTTAATTAAAAAAGTTACATAAAAATTTTAACAATTATTAAAAAAAAATCAAGTACATTCCTAATCATCCCCTTCATTTTGGATGCACTCAGATACATTTATATAGATGTGTATATATACTTACATAAATATAAATATTTTGTAATTTTTATCTTTCCAAATGTAATTACATTTTTCCAGTATTTTACATCCTATTTCCATTTTGAATTACAAGTAAATTTTTTTTTGTTTTTATTTTTTCTTATAAATTTTTTCTTTTTATTTTCTTCATATTATGAAGTACACATGCGCCGGTTGAAAAATGTTTGTCCTATTACAAAAATATATTAAAAGAAGATATTCATGTCTTTTTTATTGTTTTGTACTAAAGTTGTCCTCTTTCTTAACAATGTGCTTCCCTATTACTATTTTAGAATTATTTTGCTACTTCATAAATTGTACTTTATTAATAGAGAGGTTTCAAAGAGTAGTTTTTATATAATACTTTCATTATGGTTTTTTTTAATATTGTTATTTTTATATATTATTATGTATACCGCAGGATGACACACGTTCTTGACAAATTATTGTTCCAATGACAGTAGTACACAGGCATGAAAGTTAATTTGTTGGGGGAATGAAATGGGAAATGTGTTATGCACACATAACGAAATAAACTTTCGTCATCGTTATTAACTTCTATGCTATCTTATAGTATAGAATTCATACAACATGACATACCAATACATCTATTTTTGACATTAGGGCTAAACATAAAATAGATTACATGATTCATTGTTGTTTGTCCTTCTACAGCAAATTATTTGTTGTTAATGTTGGCATGGTTATGTTGTTGTTGTTGTTGTTGTTGTGTTTGTTTTTGAATTAAGCTCCGATTGAAATTGTGTGATAGGTAAATTGCATTAAATTTTGTTCTGTCAATTGCCAAAGAAAGACAATTTCATATTTTCATTAAATTTATAAATATAAAAGTTATTTAATTTAATTTGTATGGCATATATAATACTTTTTAAATTCGATTGTTATTTGTTATTTGTAATTTTATTTTTATTATTCATAATTTAATAGTTATTAAATTTATTCGTAATATATCCGTAATTTATTCATTGTATTTTTTATTTTTATTAAATAATATATATATATATATATATATTATTTTTTATTTACTATATACAAATATTTATTTGTGCTCGTTTGTTTATTTGTTTTTGTTATGAAATTTCTTGTTTGTTCTTAAATCATTTCATTTATATTTCGTTTTTGTCCATTGTGATAATTTTAGCACGGGAGAGCGGACTCTTATCGAGTCGCCACGGTTATAGCAACCGATGACGACAATCTTACAGCCGATGGCCACCACAAGGTAAATACATACATACATATATACATAAATACATAATAAAATATACATATACATACACATAACCAAAGCATATGGCACAAAACATCTTATACTCTTACATTTAAAATCGTCATATCATAACACAATTATATGTATAAATATTTACGTAAAAACCTGCTTGCATATTCATTAATGATAAAACTTTCTTGAAATATATAAATAAACATATTTTGCATTTTTTTTTATTTTATTTGTACCAAATAAAAAATTGGGCTCTAATAATAATCTCCTAATTTCTTGCAGTTTTCTTATGGTTTAGTTTTTCTATTAGCATCTATTCTTGGCTCTGCTACTAACAGTCTAGCACTTTTATTCATTTATTTATTTTTGACATTTAACAATTTTAATTTATTTTTAATAAGACATTTTTGAGCACATACATTTTATATACATGCATAGATATGTTTGTAGTCCGAAATTGACGAAATAGTTTTTACAGTGTGATTTAAAGCAAATTTCGAATTTTTCACAAATTTGGTTCTTTACTTATAGAAGTTTACATACGGATGTACGAAATGTAATAATATTTTTTTAATTTTACACTACCCCACAATATTATATTGCGAAAACTTATCTATAATAGTTAGTTAAATCAATTCTGAGTTGACTAAAAAGTTCTCTTCAATATTCTCATATATAAGTAATAAAAAAAAAAGAAACAACTAAAAAATCCTTAATTAAATCATACATTAAAAATATCGCACTGCATATGAATTTCTCAACTAAATTGAATTTATATTAATTACAGTGAGCAGTAAGTCTTCTCCATGTCGTTCACGCAAGTAATCAGTGCTTAAGTAAGCAAGTGCCAGTTAATAGCACTAAAAATAGAAAACAAAATTTCGAAATGTATTAATATCATTTTTGGCATGCATAAAGTTATTATTACTTTAAAAACAATATGTATTTAAAAAAATATTCAAATATTCATTTCATTCGAATTTCTAATTTGTCATGATTCTATTCTTATTATGTTCCAATGAAAAAAAGTATTATTGCAAATCTGGTGGTCGTAATAATACTGATTCTCCAAAAAACTATTACACAATTAACTATTAAAATATTCCCTAATTAGGTATTATTAATATATATATTAATATGTCAACCATTACGTAACAATATGATAATTATTTATTAAAGTTCATTCCACTGTGCAACCGCGTGCTCATCACTCATCGATGAGTTTTCCCGCCGCAAACTTTGTTGACGTATTTGCAGAAATTCAAAAAAAAAAAAAAACAAAAAGTTATATTACCACCCATTATTTGCACTTTTTCAGTTTAGTTGTAATGTGACAAAAAATTATCTATTATGTACAGAATTGATCATCTAATTATAAATATTCTGGAGGTCAGAAAAATAACAAAATTTGACATTTGAAAATACTTAAAATTGAGAAAAATCAAATTATAATTATTATTAGAATATACTTTTAATGAGCGAACTGTGTCAATAATTGTTTATAGTTTCTGAAACCAATGGACTTTCAAAATACAAACAAAGAATAATTTCATATGAGTTTTTAAATTATCTCACAGATGCCCTTCTTTATCTCAATATTAAGCTGTAGATTTTCTAAATTAACATTTTTGCACGAGTTATGCTCAATATAATTATTATTTATTATTTCATTTTTTTTTTTACTAATTAATTATTTTAATTTTGCTTATTCTGCATAACAAATGAACTATCACAAACACATCCATAAATAATCGTACACCCTACGATATTTAAAAACATATCCACTTCATCTTATTCACACAATACATACATTTTGGTTATTATTTTGGCTTTCATACGAGTATAAAGTATACGATTAACTGGTAAGTAGTAGTATTGGTAAAACTGTTGTTGGTGTTGTAAAAGTAATAGTATTGTAAAGGTATTAGTACTCTTATTTTGAACTTGGTAGAAACTAACCTGGTACATATAATTATATATGTTATAAATAATTTAATAAATAATTATAATAAAGGGTTTAGTGGTGCTTCCTATAATAACAGCTTACACTCGTAATAAACACGGCGATTGTAATTACCAAAACAGACGGTTAAATATGAAATACACATTTATGCACACAAGCACATGAAGTATTAAATGATTAACTAAAAGTATATAAATGGCATGAAGTAAATCGGTTTTGTATGGACGTCAGTTATCTTTATGAATAATAATATAATTTTATAAAAGTAAAGCGATTTCATTTGTACGTTATGCATAATCATATGAAATAAAAAAAGTGTTATTATATAGCAGTATATTGCTATATATCAACACGACACATAATAAAAACCTGTTAGTACGAGTAAATGTTAAAATTAATTATCATTTTATGAA
>NC_051847.1:224044146-224098058 GCF_002237135.1 Teleopsis dalmanni
ATTTATATAGTTCATTGGTAAATGTATATACATACAATTATTTGAATATATGTATATGTATATTTCATATCAGTTATATTACTACAATTTTGGAAATTGTTTGAACAGGTTGTGTATACAAAATTCCGAGACTATTAATAAATTAGTAAGCAATTAAAACATTTCTGTTAATTTCTATCTGAAACAGTAAATCATGTAGCGGTGCTACATAGATATCTTAATATGTATATCAAATGATATACTTTCTGTGTATTCTGCTTGCTATGCAATTTGTTAAATATTTATATATATTTAAAACATAATATATGAAGTTAAAACAGTTCGTTTTAGATTGTTAAGATTTTTTAGAAAGAAGTACATGTTAACAAATGATTTTAGAAATAAATTATGTATATAAGATATCTATTATATTTAGAATATTATAGAATAAGCACACATTGTTATCGCTTTAATTAATAACTTATTAATTTTTACGATTCCACCTTTTAAACAATTAACGAAGAATATACTCGAATAAAAAACGATGTATTAATTAAACAAACAATATAATTCAAACTATTTAAGTATTTTATTTAAGGCTTTAATCGCCCGTTTGCAATTTTAAGACCGCAAGTGTCAGAATTACGTACAAGATCACTTAGTCAACATAGATATTTATATATATATAGATTTGTGAAAAATTCATATATGCACTTTACAATTAAGAAAAAATATTATTTTATTATTTATATTATTATAAGCTGAATTATATAAGCAATTATTTGAAAAATAATCTATAAAAGTATCAATTTTGCTTGATTCATTTGTTTGCCCTATATTGTAGCAGTTAATATTACCCACTTGCTAATATCGACCCTCTTTGTAATAAATATCGCAGTTATATTTGCAACTAATCGTATGTAATGCCTCGTTTTCACTATGTCATTTTCAATGTCAAATATTGTCAGTATAATGAAAACGGGTAGTCATACTCGTATGATGTCACATTCGCATTCTTGTCATGTAATGAAAACGCATTTGACAGACCAGTCAATTATAATTGTCATTTAAAATGATATAATGAAAACAAGGCATAAACAAGAAGAACCCGAAACTATGTCTGCATTGACGCAAACAACAAGAAAGAAGTTTTTTTTGGCAGTGATTGAAAAATTGTATCGTGTTCAAAACTCAAAGCTATAGTTCTAATATTTACCAGATACAAACATTTCAAGTAATAATCTATACATTTATTAATTTTCAATCTAATTTTCGTTGGGCAATGTTAAAACTCCAATTGGATTTGTATGATCCAACTACCCTTACTAATCTTTTCCGTAATCACTAATTGCCAGAATAGTTACCATATTCTTTGCAACAAACCTTAAGAAGAAAAAAATCTAAATTCAACCCCTTAACACCATGTAATTTTGCAGATATTGCGACTTGCAGGAGAACCTAAAAACCTATTTCTTATGAAACCCTAAGCTGGATAATGACAGAGAAAATACTTAAATGTGCGGATTGAAAGGAATAGGTATTTTCTCTGTATATGTTCGTTTAGTCCAGTGTCCAGAAGAATTGTAGTAAACTTGTTTCTTTTAATGAGTTTTCAAAATCTGCTTTTGTTTAATGCCAGATTAATCGGGAAGTTAGGCATGACCTACGTGTCCTCTGTTTATTGTTGTTAAGATGAAAAAAGTGGAGATAAGTTCTTCTTATCACGATCTCCAGAGAATTGTAAACCAGTATCCCTAGATGTACATTCGTGGAAGCACTAATACGGACCAGACCGTCTACACTTTTTCATTTCTTTCAACGTTCTTATGTCGTGAAGTTGTTAATCCAAGTACTGTTAAGTACTAATGTACAAGTAATTTATACTAAAATAGGGGTGGTGTGGTGGGGTCAAATGCCGCCGTGCAGGAACTTTTGCTTCAAATTCGTAGCATTTCTTCTTTTTTAACTTAAATCTTAATTATGATTGCAATGTCCTCGATGATACGAACGTAATATTTTATATTATATACAGCGTAGTTATAGGGAAGATAATGTAACTAAGTTGGGTACTATCTGAATTACTGAGTTTTGTACTTTTTGATGCGTTAATAGACAACTAGGTAGGTTTGTTTGTTCTTGATGATTATAAATATTAGTAGTTATTCATATTTATTATAATAATCGACTTGTGTCATAAAGCCTTTACGATTATAAATGTTATTATTAATCAATTTAATACAAATACTTTAAGTCTGAAGGTTTATTTGTAACTTACTTTAAAAATAACACGTTATAATATTTAAAATATTTGTTCTATTTAGTGCAACCTAATTATATTAACATTAAATTAATAATTAATTAAAGCGAATACATTAATTAAGAACATTTGGTAATTCTTTACTTAATAGTAGTATTAATAGAATTAAATAACTAAGTTGAATATGTATGAATATAAATTATTTATTTATTTAATATTAATTGTGCTCTCTTTTTATGCTCTTTTTCTTTTCTTCTCAACATTTGCTCATATTCTGCTCTCTTTCCTATAAATGTGAAATATTGAAAAATCCAATTGGATTTTTTCGATTAAATGAAATGGAAATGGGAAATTTTAAAATGTAAAAAAAATAGGTTGTCTAAATTACGCCGAAGATCGAGCGCAACGAACATCAAACAACAACAACTGTTTGAGCAGATTCAATTCGTCGAAACAATAAGTGAAATATAATTTTAAAATAAAATAAATAAAAAAAAATAATAAACAAAAAACAATAAAACTAAGCTAAAACAAAAACCAAAAGCAATAATAAAACCTAGTAACAGATACAATTCCATCGATCATCACTGATCGAGTTGTATTGTTTATACGCAAATACGCAAACAATACTGCTGCTGCATCCGAACATATAAAAACGTAACATCTGAGGTTTTTTGAACTTTCATTTAAGAGGGAAATAAATAACTATATATAACTATATATATATATCACTACAGCAATATACAATACAATATACGCTTTGCATACGATAGTTAAAAGTGCGTAAGCAAATTTATTTCGATATATAAAGAAATGAAATAAAATAAAATAAAATTTGTATGTAGAGCAGCACACTTGAAAGAAAAGAAATTTGTATCTAAACAAAATTATTAATTGTATTGATTTGTTTTGTACAGATTGTGTGCAAGTTCACATATAAATTTATTGATATAAAAGCAATTCTCTACATAGAAGTGCCTAACATTGCTCTTCTATGCATAGAATCTTATGCAAATAATTATAAATACAGAGGAAAAAAATAGTAAAAATAGTAAAAAAAACAATCAGCGAGTGCTGCTACACTTGAAAAAAAAAACTTGAAAACTATTCTTCATGTGTTTGTGCTCGTAAAAATGAAAGAAATGAAAACGATAATGAAATCTGCTAGCACGTTTGTTTGCGCCAAATTTTATTTTAATATTTTATAACACATTTTTATATACATTATATATGTATGTATATATTTATTTGTTTTTGTTTAAAAAAAAATTCAAGTACATTGAACGTCGCGAAAGATTCGTATTTTTACGAAATATTTTACAAATGTTTTTGGTTATTTATGAATTTTTTTCATATAGTTTTGTTGTTGTTGTTATTTTGTTGTGGGTTATTGCAAACCCTGCCAGATTTTTTTGTTGTGTGTATGTTAAAATTTTTTTTGTTGTCTTATAAAATTTGTAGCATTTTATATTGTTAATGTTAAATGTTCGTATTTAAATTGTGCTAATTTTTAATATATATTTTTTTGATGCTTGAAAGGTTCGAAGTTTCTTAATTTGCTTTATAAAATTTGAAAATTGATTTTATTGACCAGACCCGGCATATCAACCTCTGCTTTTGCTAGTCTAAGTTTTTTTTTTTGAATTTGTTTTGTATTTAATTTACTTATCAAGTTTCTATTCTTTGTTATCGGTAAGTTTTTTTATTTGCTGTTATTTGTTGTTTTTTTAATAACATTTGTTTTGCTAAATTCTGCATTAGTTTAAATAATTTGAGCTTCTTGTTATTTATTTAACATTAATAATTAATTAAATAAAATCAAAATAACTATGATTCAACTAATTCTCCTAAACCCGTAATTAAGCTTTACGAGTAAAATACATAAGAAGTTTGTAAATAAAATTTTATATATTTATTTATTTGTTCTTATTATTCATAAAACCATAAATATATACCATATAGTCCAAATATATATGACTCAATTAAATATTTTTAACTTACAACTGAGTTTTGATGCATAATACGTCAGTACATAGAATTTAAATAGCTTATAATTAATATAAATATTTTTTTTTGTTTTTTTGAAATACCACACAAGTAAAATTTAACTAAATTAAAAAATGAAAACAAAAAAATTTATTTATTATTTGTCACATTTAATAACAACACAGTTATGACGCAAAATTCCTAAAACTCATAAATAATTTAATACTTTTCAAAATATGTGATTTTTTCTAGTTAAAGAGGTACAAAACAAAAAAAACAAAAACACACTTGACGTTCGATAAGTAATAAAGTAATAAACAATAACAATTTAGTTGGCGGTTAGCTATTTAAATATAAACAATTCATTTTTTTTTCCAGTAGTCAGTTAATATATTTCCAGCTGTCACGAGTTATAAACGTGCAATCGTACTAAACATGTTTTTATGGATTTTTGCAAAATTTAGTTATTAGTAATTTATGCCTTTAGTAGGAAATATTTTTCCATAAAACACACAATAATAATTGTTTAGCTTTAATTCGCTTTTATATTAATAAACAGAATATAACTGAAAGTATTCGCGCTTACATGAGAAGATAATTACTTAGGCTATATCATTTTATATATATATATATATATATAAATTTAATATATTTTAATAGTAATTTAGTCATTTACGCACTTTAAAAATAAGGAGTTCAATAATAGCAGTTTTATATAATTAATACTTTTTTTTGTACTTACCGGTACAAACAATTTTGACTTAACAATAATTAAAATATTAAACATTGTTTTAGAAATAGAATAATTAGAAAAAATATATGTGCATATATATGAACATGTTTATTTTCATTGTTAAAAATATACTAGTTACAATAATCTTTTAGTGGTTTAAATCTCAGACTAGTATTATATAAATTCGTTTTTATCTAAAACGAACAATTAGATATTTTATTAATTCATTATTTTTAGTTTCGAAACATGTTTTTTATTCAATTGTTCAAATAATACGTAACTTTTTAAATTATTTTTAAAATTTATATTATTTTCACAAATGTTTCGACTATAGTGTCTTCAGAATATTCTTATTATTTTTTGTCTTTAACTAATTATTACGATCAATTTACAATAAGTTTTTTGATTATTACCAGGTCGTTTATTAAACACAAATTAATGAAAAAAATTATAAAAATTACACTTATTAATTTATGTTACTTACGAAATACGATGTAATACCGTAATATCTGTAATATAAACATTTTTTATAGAAATTAAAATATTTAACACAAATTAATAAGTGTAATTTTTATAATTTTTTTTTTGTGATTTTATGTGTTAATTAAAACTCCTAAGCCCGCCCGGCAATAATCAAAAAACTTATTATCTTTAACATTATAAAGAAGTCAAAATCAATATTTTCAAATAGTCTAAATATAGACAAGCCACTCTTGTGTAAATCTTCTGTTAAATAATTTATTGTTGTAAAAATAGTTGATGAATACAATATTGTATATAACAAAAGTATATTATTTTATTTTCAAAAATAATTTATATAAAATTTTATCTCCAATCGACTTGCATAGAGTTATGACTAATTCCGAAGTCATACATGTTGTATGTTTATCCTTGACTTCAAGATCATATTCTAACCTCTGACTTTTAATCAAAAAAGTTACATAAAAATTTTAACAATTATTAAAAAAAAATCAAGTACATTCCTAATCATTCCCTTCATTTTGGATGCACTCAGATACATTTATATAGATGTGTATATATACTTACATAAATATAAATATTTTGTAATTTTTATCTTTCCAAATGTAATTAGATTTTTCCAGTATTTTACATCCTATTTCATTTTGAATTACAAGTACATTTTTTTTTGTTTTTATTTTTTCTTATAAATTTTTTTTTTTTTATTTTCTCCATATTATGAAGTACACATGCGCCGGTTGAAAAATGTTTGTCTTATTACAAAAATATATTAAAAGAAGATACTCATGTCGTTTTTATTGTTTTGTACTAAAGTTGTCCTCTTTCTTAACAATGTGCTTCCCTATTACTATTTTCGAATTATTTTGCTACTTCATAAATTGTACTTTATTAATAGAGAGGTTTCAAAGAGTAGTAAAGTAAACTACACAACAAAAATTCTTTTTATATTATTTTAATTTATTGAATTTTTGTTTCTTTTTTTTTGTTGGCAATTTTTTATATAATACTTTCAGTATGGTTTTTTTTAATATTGTTATTTTTATATATTATTATGGTATACCGCAGGATGACACACGTTCTTGACAAATTATTGTTCCAATGACAGTAGTACACAGACATGAAAGTTAATTTATTGGGGGAATGAAATGGGAAATGTGTTATGCACACATAACGAAATAAACTTTCGTCATCGTTATTAACTTTTATGCTATCCTATAGTATAGAATTCATACAACATGACATACCAATACATCTATTTTTGACATTAGGGCTAAACATAAAATAGATTACATGATTCATTGTTGTTTGTCCTTCTACAGCAAATTATTTGTTGTTAATGTTGCCATGGTAATGTTGTTGTTGTTGTGTTTGTTTTTGAATTAAGCTTCGATTGAAATTGTTGATAGGTAAATTGCATTAAATTTTGTTCTGTCAATTGCCAAAGAAAGACAATTTCATATTTTCATTAAATTTATAAATATAAAAGTTATTTAATTTGTATGGCATATATAATACTTTTTAAATTCGATTGTTATTTGTTATTTGTAATTTTATTTTTATTATTCATAATTTAATAGTTATTAAATTTATTCGTAATATATCCGTAATTTATTCATTGTATTTTTTATTTTTATTAAATAATATATATATATATATATATATTATTTTTTATTTACTATATACAAATATTTATTTGTGCTCGTTTGTTTATTTGTTTTTGTTATGAAATTTCTTGTTTGTTCTTAAATCATTTCATTTATATTTCGTTTTTGTCCATTGTGATAATTTTAGCACGGGAGAGCGGACTCTTATCGAGTCGCCACGGTTATAGCAACCGATGACGACAATCTTACAGCCGATGGCCACCACAAGGTAAATACATACATACATATATACATAATAAAATATACATATACATACACATAACCAAAGCATATGGCACAAAACATCTTATACTCTTACATTTAAAATCGTCATATCATAACACAATTATATGTATAAATATTTACGTAAAAACCTGCTTGCATATTCATTAATGATAAAACTTTCTTGAAATATATAAATAAACATATTTTGCATTTTTTTTTATTTTATTTGTACCAAATAAAAAATTGGGCTCTAATAATAATCTCCTAATTTCTTGCAGTTTTCTTATGGTTTAGTTTTTCTATTAGCATCTATTCTTGGCTCTGCTACTAACAGTCTAGCACTTTTATTCATTTATTTATTTTTGACATTTAACATTTTTAATTTATTTTTAATAAGACATTTTTGAGCACATACATTTTATATACATGCATAGATACGTTTGTAGTCCGAAATTGACGAAATATTTTTTACAGTGTGATTTAAAGCAAATTTCCAATTTTTCACAAATTTGGTTCTTTACTTATAGAAGTTTACATACGGATGTACGAAATGTAATAATATCGTTTTAATTTTAAACTACCCCACAATATTATATTGCGAAAACTTATCTATAATAGTTAGTTAAATCAATTCTGAGTTGACTAAAAAGTTCTCTTCAATATTCTCATATATAAGTAATAAAAAAAAAAGAAACAACTAAAAAATCCTTAATTAAATCATACATTAAAAATATCGCACTGCATATGAATTTCTCAACTAAATTGAATTTATATTAATTACAGTGAGCAGTAAGTCTTCTCCATGTCGTTCACGCAAGTAATCAGTGCTTAAGTAAGCAAGTGCCAGTTAATAGCACTAAAAATAGAAAACAAAATTTCGAAATGTATTAATATCATTTTTGGCATGCATAAAGTTATTATTACTTTAAAAACAATATGTATTTAAAAAAATATTCAAATATTCATTTCATTCGAATTTCTAATTTGTCATGATTCTATTCTTATTATGTTCCAATGAAAAAAAGTATTATTGCAAATCTGGTGGTCGTAATAATACTGATTCTCCAAAAAACTATTACACAATTAACTATTAAAATATTCCCTAATTAGGTATTATTAATATATATATTAATATGTCAACCATTACGTAACAATATGATAATTATTTATTAAAGTTCATTCCACTGTGCAACCGCGTGCTCATCACTCATCGATGAGTTTTCCCGCCGCAAACTTTGTTGACGTATTTGCAGAAATTCAAAAAAAAAAAAAAACAAAAAGTTATATTACCACCCATTATTTGCACTTTTTCAGTTTAGTTGTAATGTGACAAAAAATTATCTATTATGTACAGAATTGATCATCTAATTATAAATATTCTGGAGGTCAGAAAAATAACAAAATTTGACATTTGAAAATACTTAAAATTGAGAAAAATCAAATTATAATTATTATTAGAATATACTTTTAATGAGCGAACTGTGTCAATAATTGTTTATAGTTTCTGAAACCAATGGACTTTCAAAATACAAACAAAGAATAATTTCATATGAGTTTTTAAATTATCTCACAGATGCCCTTCTTTATCTCAATATTAAGCTGTAGATTTTCTAAATTAACATTTTTGCACGAGTTATGCTCAATATAATTATTATTTATTATTTCATTTTTTTTTTTACTAATTAATTATTTTAATTTTGCTTATTCTGCATAACAAATGAACTATCACAAACACATCCATAAATAATCGTACACCCTACGATATTTAAAAACATATCCACTTCATCTTATTCACACAATACATACATTTTGGTTATTATTTTGGCTTTCATACGAGTATAAAGTATACGATTAACTGGTAAGTAGTAGTATTGGTAAAACTGTTGTTGGTGTTGTAAAAGTAATAGTATTGTAAAGGTATTAGTACTCTTATTTTGAACTTGGTAGAAACTAACCTGGTACATATAATTATATATGTTATAAATAATTTAATAAATAATTATAATAAAGGGTTTAGTGGTGCTTCCTATAATAACAGCTTACACTCGTAATAAACACGGCGATTGTAATTACCAAAACAGACGGTTAAATATGAAATACACATTTATGCACACAAGCACATGAAGTATTAAATGATTAACTAAAAGTATATAAATGGCATGAAGTAAATCGGTTTTGTATGGACGTCAGTTATCTTTATGAATAATAATATAATTTTATAAAAGTAAAGCGATTTCATTTGTACGTTATACATAATCATATGAAATAAAAAAAAGTGTTATTATATAGCAGTATATTGCTATATATCAACACGACACATAATAAAAACCTGTTAGTACGAGTAAATGTTAAAATTAATTATCATTTTATGAATTTATTTTGAAGAACGCTTTACTTTTATAATTTATTAAAATATTCTTATAATTAACAATCGTTTAAAATTTTAATTTTTTAAAACAGTCAAGACGCAAAATGCCTGCTAAAGTAGCTAAAAAAGAGAATTTAGATGATCTCAAACAGGAGTTAGATATCGATTATCATAAAATCTCTCCTGAAGAACTATATCAGCGATTTCAGACACATCCTGAAAACGTAAGTTTTTTTTAGCAATCATAACTTTTATTTATGATTTAATTTATAAAAAACATTTTTCTTTTAGGGTCTAAGTCATGCAAAGGCCAAGGAGAATCTAGAACGCGATGGACCAAATGCTCTCACACCACCCAAACAAACGCCCGAATGGGTGAAATTTTGTAAAAACTTGTTTGGTGGTTTCGCCATGTTGCTGTGGATTGGTGCTATACTTTGTTTTGTAGCTTATGCTATATTGGCTAGTACTAGCGAAGAGCCATCCGATGATAATTTATATTTGGGTATTGTACTTTCGGCTGTAGTCATAGTTACTGGCATTTTCTCATACTACCAGGTTTGTTCTGCTTAATTTTATGCTTTTTCTTATTTATAAATAAAAATGCACATTTGTGTTTATTTATAGGAATCAAAAAGTTCCAAAATTATGGAGTCTTTCAAAAACATGGTGCCTCAATTTGCCACAGTCATACGTGAAGGCGAAAAGCTCACCCTACGCGCTGAAGATCTGGTATTGGGTGATGTTGTTGAAGTGAAATTCGGTGATCGTATTCCTGCGGACATACGTATTATTGAGGCACGCACATTTAAAGTAGACAATTCTTCCTTGACTGGTGAATCAGAACCTCAGTCACGTGGCCCTGAATTTACACATGAGAATCCATTGGAAACAAAAAATTTGGCTTTCTTCTCTACTAATGCTGTTGAAGGTACTGCTAAAGGTGTTGTAATCAGTTGCGGTGATCACACTGTTATGGGTCGTATTGCTGGTCTGGCCTCTGGCTTAGATACTGGAGAAACACCAATTGCCAAGGAAATTCACCATTTCATTCATTTAATTACTGGCGTAGCTGTATTCTTGGGTGTTACATTCTTCATTATTGCATTCATTTTGGGTTATCACTGGTTGGACGCTGTTATTTTCCTGATTGGTATTATTGTCGCTAATGTACCTGAAGGTTTATTGGCCACTGTTACTGTATGTTTGACACTGACAGCTAAACGTATGGCTTCAAAGAATTGTTTAGTAAAAAATTTGGAAGCTGTCGAAACTTTGGGTTCAACTTCAACTATTTGTTCTGATAAAACTGGTACTCTAACTCAAAATCGTATGACTGTTGCTCACATGTGGTTCGATAATCAGATCATAGAAGCAGATACCACCGAAGATCAGTCGGGTGTTCAATACGATAGAACTAGCCCTGGTTTCAAGGCGCTCTCTCGCATTGCCACTCTCTGTAATCGAGCTGAATTCAAGGGCGGCCAGGAAGGTGTGCCAATTTTAAAGAAGGAAGTTAGCGGTGATGCCTCTGAAGCTGCTTTACTAAAATGTATGGAATTGGCTCTTGGTGATGTTATGAATATTCGTAAACGTAATCGTAAAATTGCTGAAATTCCATTTAACTCTACGAACAAATATCAAGTCTCGATACACGAAACTGAAGATCCAAGCGATCCACGTTATTTGCTTGTTATGAAGGGTGCTCCTGAAAGAATTTTAGAACGTTGTTCAACTATTTTCATTAATGGCAAAGAAAAGGTGCTTGATGAAGAAATGAAAGAGGCTTTCAATAACGCTTATATGGAACTCGGAGGTTTGGGTGAACGTGTGTTAGGCTTCTGTGACTTTATGCTGCCATCTGATAAATATCCAACCGGTTTTAAATTCAATACGGATGATGTAAATTTCCCAATTGATAACTTACGTTTTGTTGGTCTTATGTCAATGATTGATCCTCCACGTGCTGCTGTGCCTGATGCCGTTGCCAAATGCCGTTCTGCCGGTATTAAAGTTATTATGGTCACTGGTGATCATCCTATCACTGCCAAGGCTATTGCCAAATCTGTCGGTATTATCTCCGAAGGCAACGAAACTGTAGAAGACATTGCTCAGCGTTTGAATATACCAGTTTCTGAAGTAAATCCTCGTGAAGCTAAGGCTGCAGTAGTTCATGGTGCTGAATTGCGTGATATTGCTTCAGAACAGTTGGATGACATATTACGTTACCACACTGAAATTGTATTTGCACGTACCTCCCCACAACAAAAACTGATTATTGTAGAAGGTTGCCAACGTATGGGTGCTATTGTCGCTGTCACTGGTGATGGTGTCAACGATTCACCTGCTCTTAAAAAAGCTGATATTGGTGTTGCTATGGGTATCGCTGGTTCCGATGTATCCAAGCAAGTAAGTATTCACTTGTATTTTTTATTTTTTAAATAAATAAACTAAATTACCTATATATGTGTAGGCTGCTGACATGATTCTGTTAGATGATAACTTTGCTTCAATTGTTACTGGTGTGGAAGAAGGCCGTTTGATTTTCGATAACTTAAAGAAATCCATTGCATACACATTAACATCGAACATTCCCGAAATTTCACCTTTCTTAGCTTTCATCCTTTGCGATATACCACTGCCATTGGGAACAGTGACAATTTTGTGCATCGATTTGGGTACTGACATGGTAAGTAATGACTTAAATGATCACAATCAATATCTTAACTATACAATTTAATTTAATTCCTATTATTTATTTCTGTATTTCTTATTTAATTTGAAAGTAATTTCTTTTTCGTTTTTTATAAGATGTTTTAGTCATTAAGTATAAGTGAAACATAAGCATATGTTAAGGTTATATAAAAAAAGTAGTTTATATTCTATTTAAATAATAAATATTTAATATTTTCGTATAATATATAAAAACACACAATCAAATAACACAACGTTACACAACGTATGAAATAACATCATACATTAAATAATAATAATAAAACAAAAAAAAAAACATAAACCAAATACACACCAAATAGGTACCAGCAATTTCGCTTGCTTACGAAGAACATGAATCGGATATTATGAAACGACGTCCTCGTAATCCATATTACGATAAACTGGTCAACGAAAGGTAAACATTTTTGAACTTGATGGCTAGGTAGATGGATAGAAACTAGCCTTTAATTAATGACGTAATTGTACGCTAAAAGAGGGCGAAATGTAGCTTATTTAAGCGAGTTTAAATTGTTTACTTTAAACGTATATAATTTGCTTAATATCCTTACATTAAAAAAGTGTAGCTTAAATGAAACCTGGTTTTGGAGCTTTCGGAAAACTAAACTGATGCTAGCTTAAGGATCAACGTTTACATATTTCCAAATTATCTTCAACCTACTTTATGTTTATTTCTGCAATTTATGTACTGCCAACAAAGCTAAAACGTATCTAATAGTTGTAATTATCATATATATAAACCGAAGCAGATAACTTTTGAAGTATAGAAGCTAGTTTAAGAAATCTACATGTTTAATTATTATAATTATTTGTTTATCCTTTTACATAATAATACCAAATATTTTTGTTTTTGCGAACTCATCCTTCATGCTCTCAAATATTATAAAATAGGTGCCTGCTATTTCGTTGGCTTATGAACATGCTGAAGCTGATATTATGAAGCGTCCACCACGTGATCCATTCAACGATAAATTAGTCAATTCAAGGTGCTAAAAATTCTATTTTTTGTTATTAATAAAAATCATTAAAAAACCATTCTAACCTTTGCTACCCAAAAAAAAAAAGAAAAAAACACTGTAAACTATATAAAGTGCATATATGGTTAAGTGATATTTAATTCAAATTGTGGATGGATTGATTGATTGATAACACATTAAGTGATTGTCGTCATTTAACAACTTACTTGTTTCCAACACTACGAGTTTTTACTAAAATTTACTAAATTATAATCCAATATAATATATTTTACTTTTAAGCTAAGTGCAATAACTAACAAATGTGCCTTTAATAAATGTTTGTGATTATTGTTAAACATTTAGTCTAAGTATTTAAAAAAATGCATCATGAATAACATTCATAATCTCCATACATTTAAATACATAATAAGTTATGATCTCATTGAAGGATGCATAAAACTCTCATCATTTTGTCATCGTTTTCACTGAACTGCACCATACATTCCACACCAAAACTTCAAACGTCATGGTTGCATCAAATTGTAACTGTACATTTTTTGGTAGTTTTTTTTTTATAAGAGTTGTCTTTTTTTAATTAATAAAAATAATTTTTTTCTTTAATTTCATAAATGTCATTAAAAAATTTGTGATTTGTAAAGTTTTTAGTTCGTGTTTAAGTTTTAAAACTGATTAATGCGCTTAGATGTGTAATAAATTGATTAATTTTTTTATTAATTAAATTATTAACAGACTTATCAAATTTTACTAATAAAAAAATTGCTTAATATTAAATTTATTATTTAAATTTATTTTAAAAATATTTATGAATAGTTCATATATTTTGCATATACATACATATTAAAATAAATAAAATTAATTTAAAAAATGTAGAATTATACTTGTGTATATAAAATTTAAGACAAAAAACATTTTTCATATTGTGGAGAAGTTACATAAAAATAATATGAAAAAATAATTATTTAAATAAATTTCATTTTAAAAATGGTGAAATGTGCATTGTGTATCTTCTGTAATGTACACAAAATGTAAAAAGAAAATAAAAGAAATATTTCTGTTTTCTGTAGAAAAACACTTAAAAATTTTTAATAATTAAAATATTAAAGTAAAAGTCATTAAAGTTCGTCAATAAGCATTTCTAAATGCATATTATAAAGAAATTATTATGTGCGTATATGTAAATATTTCTTAAAGAACATAAATATTTTTAAAACAATAAGTTATAAGTTATTTCTTTTCAATTTAATTTGAAATTTTTATTTATATAAAAATATTTAATTTCTAAGTTAGTAGTCTAACACTACTCGTTGCGCACTCACACAGATTTATATTGTTTAATATATAACATGTGTGTACGTGTGCTTAGCATATGAATATATATTTTTAATTAATTAATTATGTGTCGTAATTTGAAATTTGCAATTAAGAGCAAAAAAGTAGTTTAATAATTTGGCAATGATCTTCAAAATTGTTTTTAATACACTTTTTGCATATGAAAATGTACATTGACATATATAAATATATATAAATACAATATATAAAACAATTGCACATAATAAAATTAATTTTTTATTATTTATAAATACTTATATATATGCAATCAATTAATTTTTGTATATAATTTCTTTTAATTGTAGAACTATTATTTATTTTTTTGTAAAATATAATTTATCAAAATTATAATCGTGAGCGTACTCATTTTCAAAAACAAAATCGTCATGAACATTAATTTATATAATATAATTTATATATAATATATAGGTAAAAACAATTTTAAAAAATCTATATAAATGTAGGGGTTTTGTGTTTAGCTCCCAGTTTAGGTTGTATATTTGATTTTATTTTTTTTTTAATCAATAACTATTTTTAATGTATTATTAAGATATGTAAAAAAGAAAAAGCTATGCTTATATTGATTGTAAATTGAAATTTGCCAAAAGCAGTGCTCTTAAATGTTGTTTGTGCCTTTCCTCATTTTTTGTATTCTTTTTAAATTGTTACAAACATACTAGGTCCCAGCTATTTCCTTAGCCTATGAAGAAGCTGAATCTGATATTATGAAACGTCAACCCAGGAATCCTTTTTGTGATAAACTGGTCAACGAAAGGTAAAGTTTTTCTTTGTGATTTTACGACTTTACTACCCGAATATCCCATTTATCGAATTAAAATCTTTGGAAAAATTTTTAAAATATCTACACTAAATTAGTAATTGCAAAATTATTATTATTAAATGCTATTCACATTCAAATTTCTTATTGAATTTCTCGTCAAACTCAAATAAAATAAGAAATATTCAATAGCAATTTGCAAAAGTATAATATTGAAAATATTAAAAAACAAATAATTCTTTATTTAATAATTAAAAGCAAAGTACACCAACAATTTCAGTATTCTTGAATCTCTAAGTTGTTTTATTTCTATTTGTTTTATTTAAAAAAATTTATGTACTTAAATTTGTTTAGTTTTGGTTTAGTTTTAGTTATTTTCTTTAGTGCAATATTAATGTGTAAACGTGAAAGTCTAAAAAAAAGTATATTAACATTTTTAAAAATTTTTTAAAATTAAAACTGTTAGATAAACCGTGGTGAGAGCTTAGTTTAGTTCATTTTCAAAACTATTAACTTTTTATACGTTACAATATTATAGTATACGTTATAGTATTACTTAAAAGCAAAGTACACCAAGTAAAGCTTAGAATATGAATTCATCTCTATGTATATAGTTCAGTATATCAATTTAATACATTATTTCTTTGTAGTTATTTAACAGTTTAAAAATAGTTAATATATAAAAGCACATAGTAAAATTTATTTCTCTGGAACTCTTTCAAATTAAATTATATACCTAAAAGATTCGATTATTTTTTACTGTATTCTGTATTCTTTTTGTAAGTTTTATCTTTAGAGATAATTTTTATATATCATAATAGTATATATATTTTATGTGTAAGTTGTTCACAACAAATTCTTTACAAATAATTAAAAGCAATAGTTTCTAATATTTCTGATAATAACTAAATATAAAGTATGTTCAAGCTGTATTCATATTTAAAAATGCTATACTATTTTACTAAACTTTGAATTATTTTTAAATATGATCCATTTTTTGCTTAATACGTACAATACTGCGAATCTTTAGTTCTATCTGCTCATAGTACGCATATAAAAATTTTTTGATGTCTACATTTTTATTGTATTTGTTATAATATTTAAAGATACTATGTCAAAAGTATCTTTACTGAAGCAATGAAGCGGTTCTAATAGTGACAAATTTACGTCCATAATCAACAAATTTAGAAGATTAGTATATGGGAATGTGATTTTATAAGTGGACAATCTATATTATATATGAAATAAATATACATTAGGTCTCCCTTTTATAAAATGGATTTTATATATAATACAATTATATTATTATAATGTTTTATTTAAAATAATTGAAAAGGTACTTATTAAATAAATTTATATTTTATAGAGTTAAAAATATATTTAAATAGTTGAATAATATAACAGTAGTCTATAGTATTATATATAAACATTTTTAGATTTTCACGACACATAATTCAGATTTAAGAAGTAAATTTAGTTTCATTACTCTCATTTCTAATTTACAATAAAATTGTGCAGTTAAAAATAATTATTACAAAATTATTATTTCTTCAATAGTTCTATTTAAGCTATTGTGTATGCGTATATTACTTAATAAACTAAATATACTTAATACAAACAGTTTGATATGATATGTTTTGATGTCGTTTTTTATATATAAAAATATATACAATTTTTTTTTAATATACGTTTACATATATCAGATAATTCTACTTTAAATTCCTAAATAAATTTTGGCTCGTAAATATATTTTTAAAATAATATATAAAAATCTTCTTTATTAAATTTTAAATTTTAAAAATATCTTTGGTATTGATAAAAGATATATTTTCTCCTAAAATGTAGCTGAAATAATATAATTTCTTTAAATCTTATAGCAGTTTCTTTATATTATAATGCTTATAATTTTTTTTTTAAATGTTTTGTTATATTTTTATATTTTCTTCTTTTAGCTTGTTTTACTTTGAGCTGATTTTCTTTACTATATATTAATCATTTTTAAACACAATTTTACATAAATATAATAATAAAAAAAGAATCAAATTTAATAATTAGAAGTACTTAATATTAAACACAAAGAAAAACATTTTGTTACTATTTAATATAAATTCAATATCACTTCAGAGATATTAATATAAACATAATATATGAAATAATATCTTTCACAAAAGTCCTAACTTTACCTTATACAAGTTAAATCCAAATGCCCTATTGCTTGTCCTAACCTTTTTGAAAATTGTCTTGATAAATTTTTGCTTAAAACTTCCCACTTTTAGAACTCTTTCAGTAGCTTTTTTCAATATACTTTATAAATATTTTTATTTTATTTTATTTTATTTCTTTAAAATTATTTCTTATAATTATAAACTAAAATTTAAACTTAAGGTAAGTTTGAAGACAATCTTCAAAGGTCTCGTACTATCTTATAACTTTTATATTTTGCATATGCCGTTCACCACTGTCGTTCACTGCGATATTTAAATATTTCATAAATAAAATAGTTTACTATGTATAAAATATTTCATTAAACCAAAGTGTTCAAAATAGTTGATTGTGTTTAATTAGTGAAATTTAAATAAAAATTAGTGAATTCTCTTAATTAGTCACAACATCCTTCAATGGAAAATAAATATATTTATGGTTAACACACAAGTCTCTTTTCCCTTTTATCGTTATTAGAATTAAGTGTCATATTCATTTCTGTTTTTCCACCTCACTCAACTTTTCCATCAACATTACAAATCATTGTAGCTTTAATTAGTTTATTTTAATAATTAAAAATTTTTAATATTTATAATAAATAAAAGTCAAGCTATGCAACTAACTCAAATCCCTATTGAAACGACTGATAACACTGATAACACTCAAAACTTATTGATAAGCTAACAACATATCCACACCCAAACAATCTATAAACTAACAAACCCGTAGGCACAGGTTCTTATTATAGTTATCTTTATGAAATTAAAAGTATCTTACATGAACTGAATTTAGTGTCTTAAAAGTTATTAATTAGTTTAAATTTATTAAATTAATATATTTAATAGTATTTTTAAATATTTAAAATTTATTTCAATTTGAAATTAGTTTTTATTTTTTTAAATTTTATAGTTAGTAACGACTGTTTTTGTTTTTGTTTTTGTTTTTGTGTTTTTATTTTGAGAAAACATTTTTTGGATTACCTCTCATATCTACTCTGCTCTTTCTCTATTTCTCTATATCTCTATATTTTTATTATCTCTTAACTATAACATTTTTATAAAAAATTTTTCTTATGTATGAAAATAATTTTCTTTTAATTATTTCTGAACATTTAACTTAAAATGTACAATTTTGGCGCACTTCCTGCAATTTATTATTTTTAATATAAAAAGCTTCCGGCCATTTCACTTGCCTACGAACAGGCGGAGAGTGACATTATGAAACGCCAACCGAGAAATCCTTATCACGACAACTTGGTCAATCGCAGGTCAGGATAACTACTCTAAAAAAAAAAAAAAAGAATTTAGTTAAAAAAACAAACAGTCACAAAAATCGTGTAGTTTTTTAATTTATTTTAATTCAAATTGATAAAGTTTGAATTTGTTTGCCGTTGCAAACTTTATCAGCCGCGAATGCTGCATTTAAAAAAGAAAATACTTCATAAATGTTTTTTAATTTTTTTGTTATCAGTTCTCTCTGTGAAATATTTACATATTTACATATTTACATATTCACATACTTTTTAATTCAATTGGGACTTTTTCTGTTGTATTGTGTTAGTTATTCATTCTCCGTTTCTTACCAAAAATTAAATGTTTCCTTTGATTTTTAAATTGATGTGGAATGCTATAAAAAAACAACAAAATTACACTAAAATCAAAATTTTAAAAAAGAAATATAGAAGTAATCTTTAATATTATCATTTACTAAAGTAATTCAATCATATAAATACATACATTCTAGAATCTAAAACTCAGATATATTGATAATTAGCCATAAATTATCCAGTTTTGCACAAGATGCTTCAGTGTGATAGCATAATGAATCTCATAAAATGTGTATCACAGTTTCTTCTAATAATAATATGTCATACAATGAAATTATTACGCTCAACATTTATTGTCCAAGAAATAAAATTAGCAATTACTAGCAATTACAAAATAAATCTTTTACATCGCATACATATCCAAACACTACCTAACTGTATTGAAATATATATATTAAACAGTAATAGTAAATAAACTACAAAAATGATTAGTATAGGATAAAAAAGTGCTATATAATTTCATTAAAATTGCAAAAAAAATTCCAAAAGTATAAGAGAGAAAAGAAATAAAATTGCAATCAATTATAAAATAAATCTTTTACATCGCATACATATCCAAACACTACCTAACTATATTGAAATATATACATTAAACAGTAAAAGAACGAATAGTATAGGATAAAAAATTGCTACATAATATCACTAAAATTGAAAAAAATTCTAAAAGTATAAGAGGAAAAAGTTAATTGGTTATGATAGCATTGAGGTTACAAGCAGGTTACCTTATTTAAATATCTAAAATCTTTACGTTATTTAAAAAATATCTAAATTGGATGTGT
The DNA here is from genome assembly GCF_002237135.1 of Teleopsis dalmanni. Classification (NCBI taxonomy): domain Eukaryota; kingdom Metazoa; phylum Arthropoda; class Insecta; order Diptera; family Diopsidae; genus Teleopsis; species Teleopsis dalmanni. The sequence goes on from NC_051847.1 coordinate 224,064,222, forward strand.
ACTTTAGACAAACTGTTTAGGTGCTATTACTGTAACTGTAACTGTCCAGAAGTATAGAATTCGCCTTCTTATCCCTATGTATGTCTTCTGTTTAGCGCCAAAGATCTGCTATGACTGCAGAGTTCTGTTTTACTAAGAGTCTAGAACCCTGTTATTTTTTATTATAACGTATACAATAATTTTAAAGTTTATAATAAAATTACAGAAAATATTTTATCAGTATCTGTATTTGTATACTTTTTTATATGAGTGTACTAAATCAAAATTTATTCTCTTAATAAACTCATCCTGCAGAATAGGTCATAATTTAACAAATTTTTTAATAAAATCGATTATTATAATAATATTGAATGGAGTAAATGATACAATATATAAAAAATTAAATAATTTCAAATATTTTTACAAATATAAAAAAAATATTAGCATTTCTTATAAAATAATTCCATTTGTAAAAAAAAAATTATTTCACCAATTAAAAAAATTAAATAACAAAAATTTATCTAAAAATATTAATAAAAATTAATAAATTAAATAATTTACATATTTTGAATATCACATACAAGAATCATAAAAGCATCATAAAAATTTGGTCAACAATTTTACACTATTTTTGCATATTAAAAAATGTTGAAGTTTAAAAAAGTAATTTAAAATTTTTTTCTATTTTCATAATGTGAATTAATTGTTGTTTTCTAAAAATATCAAAAAAAAAAATTTTTATTTATAAATTTTTTTAAAATATTTTTGTTCTTTTAAATGTTAAATTTTTGAACAGTTTTTCATAATTACTTTATCACCGTTTTTAAATACAGCCCCTATTAGATAGTTTAAAAATAATAATTCATAGTAATGTAGTTAAGGCAAAGTTAAACAATTTGCTTTTAATATAATTAAGAAATTTATTATATATATTACATATATATATATACATATATATATATATAAGCAAAAGCAAATATCGTTCGTAGTTAATTTAGACAATTTAGCGTTGAATGTATTATAATTTGTATTGATAGTAATGTAGTGTGTGTTAAATATGCCTTCCTTGCCAACAAAAAATACAGTTACACATATAAACTGTTGATACATATTTACATGATTTATATGTACATATATTTTACAAATGTAGACAAAATTTAAAATTGTGTTCAATAACTCGCACTTGACATCAAACACACGCGATATTCAAAGAAATTGGTTTTGAATTAGTTCTAGATAATATTTTACTGAACACTGTCAGAAATATATATAACAAACCAGTTACCCATAAAATATCTAAAAAAAGCGCTTCAAATGTTATTTAGTTTTCATTTAGGTTTTGGTACATGTGGTTGACTTAATTTCGTTAATTTTAGTTTTAATGTGAATTGATCTCTTGATTTACTATTGATTAGAGTTGAAGAATCAGTTATATAAAATTGATCTGAGTTTAGTCTGTCTATCAGATTTGCAGTAAGTTGTGAGTAAATTCAAATCAAATAAAAGGTATGTGAGAAGAGATTGTTTCTTTTATAGGTATGAGTCAGGCGCATGACAAGTAAGTGTTTTCATTTTTTGTTTAAAGCTCAAATATTCTAAAACTAAAGTGGAACTCTGGAAAGTGATAAAGAATTAATCAATTCATATTCCAATCATAGTTAGTATCTCAATATTTTTGTTAAATGTTTGAAATATTTGCACAGTATACGCAATTCCATAAATTAGTATTTAAATCCCGCTTAGCTATAAAATATAACAAGTTGCGTTGTCAAATCGCAGCGAACGGGAAAAACGCCGTAGTAAATCTCCTATAAAAGATGCATCTCTGCTTTATTCTCAAAGACTGATACGGAAAGCCTTTGTTTCTCTACAGTTCTCGTAAAACAAACCGATTACCTCCAAAATTGAGGAATGTAGAAAATGTTTGGGACTCTGTTGACTAACCTTCCATAGACTACTAATGTAATTAAATGTGGCACTATCAATACAAATATCCCACTGAATGCTGACTTAGCCAAATTACGTTTAAAGCTAACGTCTTGAATGTCCTTTATTATGCCTTACGGAATCTGTTTGTGAGTTCTGATATTGAAAGACTTAACTCAACATTCTTATGATATTCTATATAAATAAATAAGATATTTCCATATTTATACATTTTATACTTATATAACTATTTGTTTGCAATTCTTCTATTGTATACTTCTATTCGATGAATAAAATAAATTAAGTGCTCCACTTATCTTTGAACTCGAAACGCCGTCTAATTCTATTTTGTTGTATAATGTTCTTATCTCTTCTATTCTATTTTATTTTACTCTATTCTATTTTAATCTATTCTGATATTCTTGTATCCAAAATTCAACTTTTGTTTTTCCTACAATTATTTGTTTTGTTAAATGATTTCATTTAGAATTTATAAAGTAATGCGATCCACTTTTTTCACTATCTGGTCTCATGCTTGAATTTCTCACTCTCTCTCTCTCTCTGTGTATGTGAGGTTATTATAACATAATTTGTTTACGTAGGCTTCATCCTTATATATATAAAATATCTTTACAGTATATGAAATAACTTTTGCTGTTTTAAAAAAAAAATAAACTATATCTAGAGATCCACTTTAGTCAAAGTGGCTACAAAAGCTACAAAAAAATATCTGTGGCTTTTGTTTTTGATTTTTACAATATTTTTAATTATTATAATTTTTTTCATATTATATTTTTGCTTGATTAAATTTTAAATTTCAAGTTTTTACAATAAAAATCGTAAAATATTGAAATATTATTGTCGAAATGAAAGTAAGTAACTATACAATTAGAATTGAATACGTAGATACTAACTACGTATGTATGTATCTTAGCATGATTAATTTTTTATACTTTTAATTTTATAAATTTAGAATTTCTTTCTTATTTTTATTTCTGTACTGCATGTGCCTGTGTCTATATCTAATGAATATTTGTATGTAAATATAATGCATGTACCATTCCTGTATATATTTTCACTCATATGCATGTTATCTATCACAAATCACTATATGTAGTCTGTACATATGTATGTAGAACTTCATTTATTATTGTATAACAATTCTATCTGGTTTAGTTTAATAAAGTAAAAAAAGAATAAAACGTTAAAACGTTCAGTAAAATGCGCAAAAGTGCTTTGCTTTTATACTTGAATTAGTGCCACACGTAATGCATTTGCTGCATCTGCTTTCAAATGTTCTTACCAGTAAAACTGCAATATAAATTTGATTTACTAACAAATTCTTTGTAAAAAATGCTTTGCGCGTAAATTCTGCTTAATTTTCAAGCTCACTTTGTGAATAAAATAAAATAATTTAGAATTATTGAAAACTATCCACCACAAAATTTCCTGATTATCAGATTATCAGTAACAAAAAAAAAAATATTTACAAAATTTCTGTGCAAATTTTTGAAGTTTGTACAAATTTTTCAAAAAAATTTAAAAGTAAATAAAAAAAGTTGAACTGTTTCTAAGGTAATTTTATCTTAAAAACACGCCCAACAATTTGCTTACTTAATACAATAAAATCACTTTAACTCCCTTGACCCTATTAACATTTATTAATATCAATATGTAATCCTCTTAGCGAAAGATTCACTAATTTGTATTAATTTTTCAAATTCTTCAAAAAACACAATATACACACAGATTGATTTCAATGGCCTATGGACAGATCGGTATGATTCAAGCTGCTGCGGGCTTCTTCGTTTATTTTGTTATTATGGCTGAGAATGGTTTCTTGCCATTAAAATTATTTGGCATACGTAAAATGTGGGACTCAAAAGCTGTAAACGATCTTACTGATTCCTATGGTCAAGAATGGGTAAGTTCCATTATTTACTTACAGTAAACTAACTTTCTAAAATTTTTATTTTTCTTTTTCTTTCAGACCTATCGTGATCGTAAGACACTTGAATATACCTGCCACACAGCTTTCTTCGTGTCGATTGTAGTAGTACAGTGGGCCGATTTGATCATTTGTAAAACTCGACGAAACTCAATCTTCCAGCAGGGCATGCGGAATTGGGCTTTGAACTTTGGTCTCGTATTTGAGACTGCATTAGCGGCATTCCTGTCGTATTGCCCTGGTATGGACAAGGGTCTTCGCATGTACCCACTGAAGTAAGTAAAAATAAGTTGATAATTTTATATTAAAAACACTAAAATGATCAATATGTAGTGACAAACGAGTATCGTCTCTTCTACACAAATACTTTAGTAATTAAATCAAAAAAGACAAAAAAAATAATATGAAATGAACGGTCAGGCTATAGGAATTTATAGTAAAAAGAAAATAAAAATTTAAAAACTAATAACATAATAATATATATAATATCCATTTATATATATTCTTCGATACAGGGCATTGAAATATATAAAAAGTTCCGTAGGAGTGCGCTATATTCCTTCTTATAAAGTCCGGATCAGACATGTGCACCAAGCTAGTTGCTTTTAGAGTAATATTGTACATACTGTACCGCTTGAAAATGCCAATAATTTTAAACATAAATGCAAATTCATGTATGTTGCGTTTAAACTGATTATTATTATATAATTGTTATTAGAATGTTCATTGTATGAAACTCATCCGGATATATAGTAGTTCATTATAAAAGCTTAGTGATTTATCTTCCTTTGCTTTGTTAGCGTTTATTTCATACTTAAAAGGTCTCGTTGACTAAGTTACTTGAAAATGACACTAGCAAAAAAGTACATTAGTATTTAAATCGAATGAAAATTGTTTCAATCTTAAACCTAATGCTGACAGGTTTCTTTGATTTAAATTGATTTGAACTCAGGTTAACCATTGTTCAAACTAATCGAATATGTTACTGTTAAATACTTTAAGATAATTAATTTATTAAATGCAGAGTAAAATAGTCGAAAGAAAAGAACTACAAAGCCGAATACAAGGGTTAGGATATGGACAGGCAATGATGTAGTGAAAGGGGAAGAGTTTGATTAGGAGGAAGAATGGATTAGAGATATGGGCAAGATTTAGGTTGAAGTCAACCAGGGTCAAGGCGGAGAAACCAAACCACTTCAATATGCGTGAGTCTAAAGATCATTGGACTCAAATTTGTGTTTGCATAGGGTCAGGAAAATATATGTACGATTTCAATGCTTCTAAATTTGTTTAGGATAACTTAGAATAGGTAGCACAATATATCTCGAAAAGCCACGGTGTGTTATTGTTCCTTCTAAAACTTGTAATTTAATTAAATAATCACATTTTATTTGTTCTAGAAGTTCATCTGAAAAGTACATATTATAAAACGATTACGGTTAGTTAAGCTGATATGAACTCGTTGTTGTTGTGATCTTTCACGAATCTTAATAGTGATCCGAAAGCTTAGTGTACATATATTTCAAGAATGATAAGGTCTATGTCTCGGATGCACTCGTCGAGTTCGACGACCAAGTGCCGTTTACTACACCCTACACCCTATTGTAGTGCCGTTCACTACAAAAATATAATAGCCAGTAATAATTACATACAAAGTTAAAATAGATTTATGAAGCTATATTGATTGGAAAAGAAAATATGTGTAATACTTAACAATATATGATACAATTCCTTAAGATTTTAATCGATAAAAACTTTTATGTGTGCTATTTTTTACTTGAAAAAATTTTAAAAAATATCAATATAAATACTTTGTATGTATATAATTACTTAACATACTTGTACTTTATAAGTAATATATGTTATTTAGAATTAATATTATTTTTAATCATTTATATTATTCAATTTATTAATATAATTAATTATATTACAGACTTGTTTGGTGGTTCCCAGCCATTCCATTTGCGTTGGCCATTTTCATTTATGATGAAACACGTCGATTCTACTTGCGCCGTAATCCAGGTGGCTGGTTGGAGCAGGAGACATATTATTAAACAACACACTATAGCAACTATTATGTTAATAATATTTATAAATACCACAACAAAAACAATAAAGCAAAAGTAAATAATACTGCAACAATAACAGCGACAACAAATAACTTCATAAAATATAGTAATAAAAGAACAACAACAACAACAACAACATCAACAAAAACTTTATATGCGAATCCAAGAAGAGTAGAAGAGCAGAAGAAACAGAAGAAAATGGAAAAGAAAACAATTATATTTTTATTTTTAATTTTAATTTTTATTTAATAAGGAAAAAGATAATTATTTAAACGATTAAGTAAATTTAAATTATAAAATATAAAGCATTAAGCATAAAGTTAAATGATTAAAAACCTAAAGTTGAAATAAATAAATAAAATAAATAAATGAGTGGAAAACAAAATCAGCCACATACACATAAAACAATAATCAAGTATATTTGTTTTTAGTGAAAATTTAAATTTAAATTCATATATGTTTATATATATATATATGTTTGTATATGTATATATATGTATACATATATATATATATATAAAATAAAGTATAAATTTGCTATTACAAAAACGTTTAAATATCGTGAGGATGCAGCTTAAGAAAATTTAAATTATAATTACAAAAATATATAAAAAAAAATCGAATGGCAAAACTAGCAAAACAGATTTACACACAACGCAAGATAAAATAATTTATATAATAAATATAAATAAAACAAAAAATTTAGAGAAATTATTTTAAAAATAAATAAAAAAAACAGTATAGAGTAGTTAAATAATAATAACAAAAATTATATAATATAATTGTTTATATATTAAATAAAAAAAATTAAAAATTAAATGAATTAAGTTTGAATAAATATTTTCCTAATAAGCCCCTAAAACTACGACAACAACAACAACAATAACAACCAGATGTTTAATTACAGGACAGCTACAGCAAAGAAGAGCAACAGCAAAAATAAAAGTAAACAAAAAAAACATTTACGCCCAACATATATTTATTTCTAATAAAATAATAAGATTTAGATAAAAGAATTAAATACTTTTAGGAGATAAATTTGTAGTTTATTAAATCCAATTTATACATATATATATGTATATATATATATGCAAGTATATATACATATGCACGTATATATACATGTATATGTATTACATAAATAAATTAAAAGAAAAAAAATACTAAAATAAAAGAAAAGCTGTAATCGATTGCAAATTTTTACCAAACAAGGAAAATTCATTTAAAAGAAAAAGAAGAAAACAAAAACAAGAAAAAACACTGCATACATCAAAACAAAAAAAAAAAAACAAAAACCAAAATTTGGCTTTAAATGCATTTCTCTTCTGTATAAAATTAAAAATTCCAATAACAAACCAAATAGAAATTAAAACATGTATCTGTACTTTTCATTCACACATACAGAAGACACCAATTATACACAATTAACCAATTAACTTAGACCACCAAATCTAATTGTAAACTACACTTCTCTCGCTAGATCTTCACTAACACTTACACATAATAAATAGAACTACAAATACAAACACATACCAATACCCAGTACTAAATTCATCCACAGGCAGAGACCGAAACAGAAACAGCAAGAGCAACAGCAATAGCGAATGCAACAGCAAACACATCTATGTACATCCTTTACACACACATAAGCATAACATAAGCTCGCCACCAAATTTATTTAATAGAATTTAATAAAGAACTAATTTTAAAAATTATAATAAAAATTGTTTGTTATTGTTGCTTCTACTTTTTATATATTGTATATTTTCTAGCTCGCTAATTATCTAACTTTGTTTGACTGTGTACCTTACCGCACTATTTATGATACTTACTATATCTCTGATACAAATTTCTCCCAATACCAACTACCAACAAACCCCAATTCCAAACATATAACTATGTCATATGTCAAATCCAAGCCATCCATCCAAACCATTTCCATTCTCTTTTTAGTTCGAAAGTTTTTCCTTGCAAAAATAGGCCTAGAAGTCCACATAATTATTTTAGAATAAAGAAATTATTTTATTTATTACTTGAACTAATAATTAGAGATAAAAATTCATACAATGAAAACAAAAGAAAACAAAACAAAACAAAACAAAACAAAAACAAAAAGAAAAGAAAAAGAAATTTCGTAAACGTGTTCATAAATAAAATTAAAATAAATTTAAAAATTAAACTAAAGAATTAAGTTGTTTTTATTCTCGAATTTGCTGATTTTTTGATGATTAATGAACGATTGATAATTGATGATAAAGTTTGATAAATAAAAAGCTGGAAAATGTTAGTTATTGACAACAATTTAGTTGTTAAAGATTTAATTAATTAATTAAAAAAGAAATTATATAACAAAATTTGTTTAAATTTTATTATAAAAATGATTATGTAATGAAATTATAAATAACAATTATTTATAATAAAAGTTTTTGAACGGAAAACCTCGAGAACAACAAATTGAATATAATAAAAATAAAACTTTATTAACTAAAAGTAAAAAAAGCCCTTTAAATAAAAATATATAAACAAAAATAAAATAAAATAAAATAAAATGAAATAAAGAAAAGGAAAAGTAAAAGGAAAAACCAAGTAACAAACATTTTTAATTTTTTGTTCTTTCGCCCTCCGCTGTAAATGTATATGTAGTTTTAAACAAATAAAAAGTGAACAAAAATTAAATAAAAATACAAAAAAGAAAAATAAAAAAATAATAAAAAACGATAAAAACACAAAAATGATTTATTTTTTTATGAAATTCAAGCAATTAAATTATTTGAAGACTTAAATTTGAAAGTTTCTTAAATATTTTCCCCATAAAAAGTTATAGCCCGAGAACGTTTCATCTGCTTTTCTTACAGTCATGACTATAAAGACCTACTATTAACATTAAAAGTGTTTAAACAGAAAGTTTCTACAAGGTTGATGTTAAATTATTATTCAGTTGCAGACATAGTTAAAATGAGGGCTGTTGTTTTTGAGAATTACAACAGAATAAGAAGCAACAATACAAATACAAAAACTGTGTACAAAAAGCAACAACATCCAACAAAAAACACCAACATTATATTTGTTGAATCTCTAATTAGGATTTCATAAGTTTTTTAGAAGTCAAGCAAGCACAAAAAAAGAGAAGCATTCTAGTAGCAAATTCTGTGAATATACGATAGCTCTTGTAATGGAACATTCAGAGGCTGACCTAGAGAAATGTAACTGCAATATAAACTGAGTCCATGTTTTGCAACATTACACGTCAATTGGAGAAAGCCACAGCTGAATTAGGAGCAGCATAAACAAATTTGTATATGCTGTGCGACTGTATAAGAATTGGATAATGTTAGTTGCAGTTGTTACTTTTATTTGTAATAAGTGTCTATTTAGAACCATATATGAGAAAAATGGTGTATCATTGAAATTACTGCTTTAAACCCATTTCCATAATTAAGAGTGGAGCAGAGATTCTTATGGTTATTAGGCTATTAGATATTAATCTGTATGGCAGGGGTGGAAAAATGTACAAGATATCAACTGATCATGTTTTTTATAAGTGATTTAAACATTCTAGCGGTCGATTTGTCTATGGCTAAAGGGTAATTAATATCTCTAGGTAGATCATTTATCATTTCTTTCGATATTTATCTCACCACAGAAGATCAAATTAATTTACAAACGAATATAGAAGTACAATTTATACAGTTAATTTTTTTTTTATACAATAATTTTAACGATATTGAAGTAATCTTTTCTATTTGGTGCTTTTTATACAAGTTATCTAAGCATGAATATTTCGTATCCAAGATATTTTTATCCATCCTATGCTATGTCTTAAATTTTTATATATTAATACACAAAATTTACCATCCTACCATTGACTCTGCTTGGAGACGGATGAGGTACTAATCAGAGGGTGATAAAGATATTGCTGCGCCTTAAATACTCATCACCTTTCTATCTTAGGATGTCCTCAATAGCTGAAACTTTGGACTTCATTTAATAAGCGGAATGTCTTCTGATTTTTTAAGGTAGGTGAAGGAAACAAAAGATCAGCTACGTTTGCAGTGCTTCGCTCTACTGAGAGCCAGTACCCCGTCTATTTTATTCTTTTATTCTAATAAACAAACTTTCGAGCATAATATGAGTATAATATAATATATTTTTATTTGTTGATTAAACCTATATATACATTTTTATACTGATATTTGTACTTTGAGTTTATTAAACTATATTTTTAAAATATTATAACAACCAATAGTCTCCAATGGAACCCAGAAGACTTTTAGCAATAAAATAGTCGCGACAGACGGCTAAAATGTCATAGCATAAGCTTTATGTATATAATATAATTGGTATGAATTTCTATGAAATACAACAAATATAAAAAAAAAAATAAAGTAAAATAAAGGTGAAATACAGAAAATTACTAAATAAAGATACAGAATAACGAACTTAGGAATATAAATGTAGAGTACTTAGTTAACAGAAAATGGTCAAAACGTTGTAAGAGTCATTGAATCCCAACGCATGACATGGAGGCAACACATAGTATAAGTGTTTGCTAATAGATGATATTATATAATATTGTAATTAATAACATAAAAAGGGAAAGAACTTATGATTGAAAAAATATACCGAAAATGAGTGAGAGATTTGTTTAAGGAAATACTGCACCATTCCGGGCTGCATATTAAGAGTGATGATGATATTATAGAAACTTGAAAATTTGATGGAAAATAACTCTTGCGAAAGTAACTGATATAAATTAAAGAAGAATATAGGATGTGTGTGGTCAATTTTTGCATTGTTATTTGTCAATTTTGTTAATTTTTTCTGTAAATTATTGGTTCTTTGAAATTATAAAGAAGGTAATGGATCTAACATTGCTATATATATATATAAGCAGGTATGTTATACTCTTTAGTACTTTTTCTTTCATCAATTCACATTTCAATTGCTAAGTCGTTATCATTACTTATCACTGAGAATACCAATACCAAGTTACCAAGTACTAAGTTAATGCTCTCACAGTGCATTTGTAGCTGTTTCATATGTCATATCTGTGGTTTACAATGCTTTAGAGCGCCTTTATCTCTGAAACATGTTAAAGTATTTGCAATAGATTTGCAGTTTCTTTGTAAGATTTGCTTATGAGAGTATTTTAAGCTATTGAATTCGTTTTTTTTTTTTCAAATAAAAAAGGTATCCATTTTCAAGGTATCCATTAATAAAAAATTTTGAAAGTATCCAAAATATATTGCTATATATTAATATCCAGTAACAGGTTTGATATTAAACCTGAACAGCTTTGTGTGGAATGTAAGCAATTTAATGAAATATAAAGTAAAATCCAGGCAAAATTAAAAGTAAATATCTATTATTAGTAATTTACAGAAATATTGAAACGTACCATTGTATCAATTTATACTAATTTAGTTTAAATTGATTTTCACACAAATGACGTCACAAGAAAGTACAGCATACATTTTGGTAAAATATGTATATCAAAAGGATATGTCAAAAAAAAAAACTGATAACAAATAAGAAATTTATTTAAGAACGGTCAAAGCAAATTTGCAATGGCAATGCCTAAGTTATTCTTTAGTATTCGTCATTCTTTATATCCTGTTAATCGATGACTTTCACAGTCAGTTGCACAGTGACTGTGAGATAAGAATACTCTACTCCTGCCAACTTGTATATTGCATGTGAGTGTATATTCAAATATGCATATTTGTGTATATCCTTCTAAAGTTATGTATGGCGAGGCATGTGGAAATGTTCACATCACCACACATCGTCGTTGTCGTCATCATCGTCATCGTCAAACAAATCTCCTCATCATAGCATACACTTCTATTGTCCTTGTCTTGTTCTTGTCTTCAAATGGTTTTCTTTTATTCGAATCCAACAAGTTTCCTTGTTAGTCAAGAACAATAAACTTAGCACATAAACAAGACCATTAAGAGTAGGAAAGCTAAAATCTTATTTCACTAAATTTTATGGGTTCACGTTGATTTCGGTTAAATCAAAGCTAAAAGGAGGAAAAAATAAAAATTGTGAATGGTTGATGTTGAGCCCCAAATAAATGAAATTATTAAAGTGCCTCTTGTCTGTCTTAACGAAGTTAATAGAGTGGGATGAAAAATGGAATGGAAGTAAAGAAAAGTTACAATTTTATTCACTTTTTTACATATTACGATACAATGACGGTCATTACCAGTTATATGAGTAACTACTTTCCACAACTCATAATTATTGTATATGTACTATATGTCGTAGATACTTTACTTTACTTTATGGATGCACTTTAATGTGGATTTATTTATATATTTACTTGTATGTGTGATAAGTACATAACTTTTTCTTATTAAACTATTTTAAATGTACCTATTCTTCGTTCTTGTCATCCATATTTTCCGAATGTGTTGTAAATAACCAAAATAATTATTATTAGATTGAATGGTTTCGACGTAACACGATACAGACTTAAGTGTGAGTCCATATACGACAAAATCTCACTTATATTGTATATTTCTTTTTTGGATTAGATTTACATATATGAAAAGCAGAATAAATCCCGAAACTTTAAGTGAAGATGACCTGATTTAGAATGTAGTTATTAAAGCTCACCAAATATTGTATATTGTAAATGATGAATTTGGAAATTGACATATGTACTACCTACCATGAAAAGAATATCAATAACTAAGTAAAGAATTATATATCGAAAATGTTTTATTTATTAATTTTAATCAATGGTTAAAATAGATCTGTAAATCAAATTTAATAGGTATGGATACATTGCCTGTAGTTTATCCACTGCGACCTCACTTATTAGAAAATAAGCACAAAAAATTCCCAGATAATTATATATATATTTTATAGCCTATATTACGTGCTGATGCATTTATAGAATCCATTATACATTATACCATAGATGCATAAAAAGCATATTAAAATAATCATACTGTTTATTATTCTTAAAGTTTGTGATTCCTACTAAAAACAAAAAACGTTAAGAACCACTGATTTAAATCGTCGACAAATTGTATTCGAAAACAAGGAAGGTATTAGAATATAAATTCAAATTAAACAACCATATAGAGTAACATTTTGATACTCTATATTTTTTGACTTTGTGGTAGGGCTTAATAAGTCACATAAGAATTGATTTCAGTGAGTCCGTTAACAGTCTCACAAGAATCGAATTAGCCATTTATTTTGTAAATTGGAGTCTTATTTCGGAACAAGATCAAACAGAACTAAATCTTTACAACAGTTGATTGTAACCGAAAGAAGCTGTTATTGAAGGAAAGATACCCTGAGCAAACGCTGTTGGCAGGGTAAAAGATTGATTGCTATGGCCGGCGTTATTATCTCAACAAAATTTATCTATTATGCACCAGGGGAGAATACTAGACTGATAACATCTATCCCCAAATAATATAAAAAACTGATTTTTGATGGCAGCTGAAATTCTGATGAGGCCAGATCGTTGTATCTTCTTCCGTTTAGTTAGATCCGATTTGTAAAATAAAAGATCTCAGTGCAGCTTTAAGGTCAGTACTATATTAAAGTCAAATTTTTGATTTTAGAAATATGTATAACTTTTTATTGCATACAAGAAAACACAAGCAACCAATTAATTTCTAGTTTTGAAATCGTAAACAAATGTAAGCAAATAAAAAATTTTGGGAGTATATATCTGGTATAATATATCTCCATTTAAAGATAATAGAAATAATTTTGAGAAATGTCTGGAAAAAATCGAAAATCCAAAGAGCATATCAACGAACTAAAGCGTGAACTTGAATTCGATCACCACTTGATTCCGTTAGATGATCTGTATGCTAGACTTGAATCTGACCCCGAAGTGGTAAGTATCAGAACTCAGTCATGCAATATATTAATATTGTGATGTGCAAAATGATTGTATATCCTAAAACAATAGGGACTCAAATCGGCTATTGTGGAACGTAATTTAAAACGCGATGGAAGGAATGCACTGTCTCCACCAAAGCAAACTTCAGCTTTTGTCAGACTTCTAGAACAAATGTTTGGTGGTTTTGCCTTATTGCTTTGGATTGGTGCTATTCTATGTATAGTCGCTTATATCATCCAACATCTACAAAATGATGAAGATGAAGATCTACCATATGATTATTTGTATTTAGGAGCAGTACTCGCTGGTGTGGTTATAGTCACAGGCCTCTTCTCATACTATCAGGTGTGTCCACAATACCCATATTTATTATCGCTAGTATAAATGTATATATAATATCTATACTGATTTAACTATCTTTTAGGAGTCGAAGAGTTCAAAAATTATGGATTCTTTTAAAAACATGATACCACAATTTGCCACTGTCGTACGGGATGGTGAGAAACATATAATAACTGCTGAACATGTAGTACTGGGCGATATTGTAGAAGTAAAATTTGGTGATCGCATACCAGCAGATATTCGTATAATTGAGTCACGCAATTTTATGGTTGACAATTCTTCCATAACTGGTGAGTCGGAACCGCAATATCGTTCAGTAGATCAACAGCATAAAAATCCATTAGAAACAAAGAATGTTGCATTCTTTTCTACAAGTGCGATAGAGGGAACAGCCAAAGGTATAGTCATCGGTATTGGAGATGGTACTGTTATGGGCCGAGTGGCTGGTTTGGCTTCAGGAATAGTGCAAGGTACAACGCCTATTGCCAGAGAAATCCACCATTTTATCACTATAATTTCCGCATTTGCATTATTTCTGGGAATTACATTTTTCGTTATTGCGTTATGCATGGGATACTTTTGGTTGGATGCTGTTGTATTTCTAATTGGTATCATTGTGGCAAACGTACCAGAGGGTTTACTGGCAACTGTCACTGTTTGCTTAACTCTCACCGCTAAGCGTATGGCACATAAAAACTGTTTGGTAAAAAACTTGGAAGCCGTCGAAACTTTAGGTTCGACATCTACAATTTGTTCCGATAAAACCGGAACTCTTACCCAAAATCGTATGACAGTTGCCCACATGTGGTATAACGCAAAGATAGTTGAAGTTGATATATCAAAAGGTGCAGTGATCGACAAAAGGGAACATGGCTTTCAAGCACTTTCACGTGTAGCTGTTCTGTGCAATCGCGCAGAGTTCAAGCCAGGACAAGATAAATTGCCAGTAATGAAACGGGACGTGACAGGTGATGCTTCGGAAACAGCCATACTGCGCGCGATGGAATTGATACTAGGCGATGTTATAGCCATAAGGAAACTGAATCGTAAAGTTACGGAAATACCTTTTAACTCCGTTAACAAATATCAAGTTTCGATACACGAAACCAATTCGGACGGAGATGCAAAATACGTTCTCGTTATGAAGGGTGCACCAGAAAATATCGTGGAACGTTGTTCAACAATTTTTATTGATGGCACTAATGAACCATTTAATGAAAGAGAAAGAGCCGCTTTCCATCAAGCCTATATGGAACTTGGAACGTTGGGAGAGCGTGTTTTGGGTTTTTGTGATTATGTTTTCCCCATTTCGGAATTTCCTGCTAATTACCAATTTAATTCAGAAAATCCGAACTTTCCTCTTGAAAATCTGCGGTTTGTTGGTCTAATTTCAATGATTGATCCCCCACGCCCGGGGGTACCCGATGCGGTAAGGAAATGTCGTTCGGCTGGTATAAATGTAGTCATGGTTACTGGTGATCATCCAATTACAGCTAAAGCAATCGCAAAATCAGTTGGCATCATATCACCTAAAAGCGAAACAGTTAATGAAATCGCAGATCGATTAAATAAACGTGTTTCCGAAGTGAGCCCACGCGACGCAACTGCAATAGTGGTGCATGGTTCTGAGTTACGTGGTATGAACGAAACCGATCTGGATATTATTTTACGTTATCATAAGGAGATAGTGTTTGCACGAACATCACCGCAACAAAAGCTGATGATTGTTGAAGGATTTCAACGTGCTGGTGCAATAGTTGCGGTTACTGGAGATGGTGTGAATGACTCACCGGCTTTGAAAAAGGCGGATATAGGTATAGCAATGGGAATAGCTGGCACTGATGTTTCCAAGCAGGTAACCCACTAAAAATTAATTAATACAAACTACTGTATATTAACTACTTACAAATTTTTTAGGCTGCCGACATGATTTTATTGGATGATAATTTTGCGTCAATTGTAACTGGTGTGGAAGAGGGTCGTATAATATTCGATAATTTGAAAAAATCGATTGCTTATACATTGTCTTCAAATATACCAGAGATAACACCATTTTTAGCATTTATTATTTTTAATATTCCACTGCCATTGGGTACTGTTGCTATTTTACTTATTGATTTGGGTACCGACATGGTAAGCCGGTTACATATTCTAAAAATTTTATTTCCTTATAAGCATTATATCATATTTGTAAGGTGCCTGCCATATCGCTGGCATATGAAAAAGCTGAGAGTGATATCATGCAACGGCATCCGCGAAACCCTAACCGTGATAACTTGGTGAACAAAAGGTGAGCAATATTTTAGGAAAACTGACATTATTATTTATTATATTATTATTAACACCTTTTGCCATTGTACGGGTGACTTCATAATTCTATCGGTATAGAACTTCTGTGGTCTACTGCGTAAAACTAAGCAGATGGTGAAAGGTCTAAACAATACGGTAGACTTTGTACCATCTAACTGCAAAACATTCCAACCAACCAAAACTTTTTTATTTTTTATCCGAACTTGGGATATATGTTGGCTGAGATTTTGCTGTGTTTTCTTATCTTGTTTTGAGATAATGATGAAACTGATTTAAATCCGTTTTAGATAATGCAAATGATTTTTTAACATCGTACGTATTCCTTTTTGGGATATAATTAACTTATTATCATATTAATAAGAAGAGTAATACTAACTTGATTACTTCAACATTGCAGACTTATATCTATGAGTTATGGGCAAATTGGAATGATGCAAGCAGCTGCTGGGTTTTTCACTTATTTCGTCATAATGGCAGATAATGGATTTTTACCTGAACGTTTACTAGGTTTACGTCACGAGTGGGATTCAAAGACCATAAACGATGTAACCGATTCATATGGTCAAGAATGGGTAAGCTTTTTACATGCTTAATGAAACTTTTATAAAATTTGTTTTGCAGACCTATAATCAGCGAAAAGAATTGGAATACACCTGTCACACTGCTTTCTTCGTTTCCATAGTGATTGTACAGTGGGCGGATTTGATCATATGTAAGACACGCAGGAATAGTATCTTCCAACAGGGCATGACCAATTGGGTACTTAATTTCGCACTCGTATTTGAAACAGTTTTAGCCATATTTCTATGCTATTGTCCAGGTGTTGATGTAGCTCTACATTTTTACCCCCTTGAGTAAGTTTTGTTTTTATCCGAATATACATATAAATAAAATCGTGATTTGTAAAAATTAAATGAACAATTTTAGTTTTGTTTGGTGGCTGCCAGCAATGCCTTTCGCTGTACTTATTTTCGTTTATGACGAAACTCGTCGTTTTATCATGCGTCGTAATCCAGGTGGTTGGGTGGAAAGGGAGACCTATTATTGATTCTGTTAATATATTTTATTTCATTATTTCAATTGTGCATAATTTCGTTATGGATTAGTTTGCATTTTACGTTAGAATAATAAAAAAAAATATTTATAAAATTTAAAAAAAAATAAATTTTGCTCGTTATAAAGTAATCAATGGCTACTCTTTCTTCACAACTGCTCACGATCAGCTTCAACTAGTTACAACTACTAGTAACTGGGATTACCTGAAGGCTATGGACTTATGATGTCACTCTGCAAATTGATTGCTGTTGATAAGGAAATTAAAATTCAAATACCATATTTTTGATTCGAAAATAAATAAAATATTTCGTGGTATCAATTATAGTGAACTGATCTTATCAGTTGTCCATACTGGCCAGTAAATTTTTTATATTTAGAAACGTCATACATAAAGGTTTTATATTTAAGAAATTTTGTCATAAATTTATTTTATCTTTGCTTAAAAATAGAAAATCTCTGATAATTGGTATCAAATTAAATTCAGATTGACGTCATTGAATATTGACATCATTTCTGGTATATAAATATATACATTCTTATTTTACGAAAATTGGAAAATTGGATTTCCTTATGATAAAGTTTTTTAATTTTGTTTTTTAGCTATAAATAATAAATTAATTAATTATTTGTAAGATTACAGAAATTTTAGAAGTGGCACTATGCATTTGAAGTATTGGAAAATAAAGAAAAATTTTATATTTTCGCAAGTGATTAGAAAAGTAATGATTTTAGAGGGGTCAAATATTCTTTCGCCTCATTATTTTACGAACATACTACTTTCTTTTTTATATATGTTGTATCCAGTCAAAGGATTATGCAAATTTTTTTTGAGGTGGATGGAAAGCATCGAAAGCTACAATGTGAGATTTCAACCCACTAAAACCACCTCTTCGATTATACATATATGGAAGATTATAACCCCATAACTTGAAGGTTCAGCGATTTAAACTTCATTTTAGTAATGAGATGCAGAAAGGAGAACAAAAAGATAGCGAAACCGAAAGTAAACCGGAATATGTGACGAATGTAAGCTTGCCATTATCCTCATCATAAAAAGGAATTAGTGGGCTTAAACCTTATGCTCTCAAGCATTGGCACATGCCGTGTGAAATATTTCCCACCAAGTGAAAACAACTATTCCCCTATTTGAGTAAACTTGAAAGAAATAAGAACTAAGAAGTTATGTTAGTGTTTCTCACATGATCTGAGTCTGTAGTTTACACAATCACAAAGAACTCTTCTTTCGATGGCCTGAGTCAATTCCGGAACAAAGGCGTATAAGGAAGGGACGTTTGGTTATGCACTAGTGCAAAGCAGAAGATATTTACAGGTTGGTTCATTACAATACATTACATTAATACGTCCATTTCTGAGAATTCATAAGCAATAAATTCTATACATATTTCGCAATTTCGCATAGAATGTTACAATATTTCGCTGTATTCAGTTATGTTTTTTAAATTAAAGTATACATTTTTTTTTATAAATACTAAAATAGAAATATAACTTTAAATTAAATTTTATCTGAATTTTATTAAATTATTTAGAATACATATCAAAATATGAGACTGGTAATACTTTTTTATTTCTTCATTTCCATTTAAGTGAATTTATTCAATATTACGAAGAGAAATCTTTTAAGAGCAAATAATGTTTTAACTCAATTGAATTTTCCTGTATTTCCACTACATTGAATTTTCTCTTCAAGAAAAATGTGTATTAGGGCAGAAAAGTCTTTACTCATTTTTTGCCAAATATGCGTTGAGTTTGTTCGAATTATTATTGTTGCTATTGTTGTTGGTATAGCATCTTTTAAGCTCACATTGAAAATATATGCAGCAGATTTAATACTAGCATGAGTGAGTAGATGTGTGTGGGTGTGTATTGTCGGATGTTTGTGGTAAAAGTGTTGAGTGGAAGATGAGTGTATATATACAAGCGTGTGTGTGTAAGTAATAACTGCAATATGAATTGAAGAATGTTTAAACGAATTAGGCGGGTGTAGCAATGCAGTTAGGAAAATATGTTTTCGCTTAAATAGAAAATGGCCGCTTAGGTTAATTTAGTTGAAGAGGAAATTCTTATTTGAAATACGTTAAGTGGCTTTCGAAATTTAATACAGCATTTATTTAATTAATGAAATAACATAATTAACATTTGAAAATAATTTTAAAATATAATTATTAACAAACTATTAATTTTTACCCTCCTGATTTCTTTATTTCTAAGAATTAAAAAAAACTTTGATTTTAATTGAATTTAAATAATAATTATAAAATTGAATTTAGATAGTAATAATAATAATAATGTTAATTTTCCGAATAATAACAAAGAAGTCGCTGAATTTTTATACGCTTAACTATGTCGATGTTGCTGTATAACTCTTACAGCGCATCTTTCCATAGGACCATAGGGACCATAGATCTTCCGAGAAAATATTCTTTTGAATACTCCATCTGCTCAATACAGGATAAGATGCTTGTAGGGCGTGATGTTTGTTTGTCTAGAGAGGGATTTATTTCTCAAATGTCTACTTAGCCCTATATAACATTAACATCTGTTGGCTGGAATTATTCTTTTTTAAATCTATAGGCTGACATCATTTTTGTTGTTTACTTTTTTGCTTTCTTTTTCAAATTTTTTTTGTTTGTTTCAAATTATATGGTACTTCTGTAAAGTCGCTTAAATAATTTATTTTCATAGAACATTTTTTACAGTGATTACAGACACTATTGAGTAAAAGTGCTTTGGACATTAATGTGCATTTCATCCAGTAAAGAAGAAGATTGCATTAGTTACATTGCCTTCTGTTCCAATATTTGTAATCTTTTATCTATTACGTTAAAAGTTCAATTGTCATGTTTATCAACATTTTTGAAAAAGTTATTAGTTCTTACTTACAATGTACTTCTGAGTTTTTTACTTACTAAAATGGCCATAATAATTCGTTACCAAATATCGGTCTGATGCATCACTTAGGCGCCTCTGCAGCATGCGCGCTTTCTCCGGTCTCGTACCTGAAGTGCGATTACGTTTTCTTTACTTGATGACTCTATCGGAGACACGTTCTATGTCATCTTCCACTACCTACTGCTTCAAATACTTTTTTCACTGGAAAATGTTCATCAATTTTCACGATATGACAAAGCCCGCGAAGCTGCTGGATATTAATTTACTGAACTATATGAATGTCAAAGAACTGCAAAGAACTTTTTTCTCGTAAACTTCTAGTGCTATTACATCATTTTGTGATAGTGTCCATAAATCTGCGCCATACAGAAACATGGGGAGAATGAGTGACCTATAGAGACTCAGTTCTGACTATTGAAAGATGCTCTACATTTCAATTGCTTATTAATCCCATAGAAGCACCTATTGCGAAATGGTGATTCTTCGTCTGATATTCAGGATGACATCGTTGTTATTTTTTATGGGGGTTCCAAGGATAATTAAATCTTTGACAGATTTAAAAGTATAGTCAGTAGCCACCAGCGCGGTGTCCGAGTGACGTACATTTCTACCAGTATCCAGTTTATCAGTTACCAGTAGGCATATACTTCGTTTTATCCTCATTTACCAGTAAGCCCATTTTCGCAATTTTCTTTTTAATACCAACAAAGACAGCTGCAACATCAAGCTTTGATGACATCTATGACTTTTGATATATCTAGGCCTTGAGTATACATCTTTGCATTAATACTTGAACCGTTTATAATTGTATTGTTTCTTTTCAATCAATTTGTGTTATTTATTTTTTTTTGAAAGGGTATATCAATTTCAAGTCAAAGAAACCAAAACAATTTTAGAAGGAAATATTGGAATAGAAAATAAAACATAAAAATTTAAGTTAATTTATTGAAGTTTGCCTGGTTATATCACGCTGTTTCGAGTATGGTCTAAATATAATTTGCTTACTTACTAAAATATGCATAACAGAAGGCTCTGTAAATACAATAGCTTTGAAATAAAAATAGGAAACTTCAAGAATTAAGTTTCAATTCGTTGAACCAAGTACTTGTAGTGCAAACAACTTATATATGGACTATAAACTAAATATAAAATTCGAATATTTTCTAAGATTAATATTTTCTAAAATGATGAGAGCTTGGCTCAAAAGTACGTTTTGTGGTCACCCAAACTTCAATAAATTAATCAAAAATTTATGTTGTTATCTTTTCATTTCTATTCGAACCCTTCTAACTTTTAAATAGTTTATTTTATTTAACATTAACATTAATTTTTTTAGATCATCGTATATATGTTTTTAAGGATTGTCTGATATATAAAAGAATGGAATAGAATAGTTTGATTACATATTTTGCTGAAGTGTACTCTTGAGTTCGATGTAAACTTATGGTGTTTAATAAAGTCACTTTTCCTAAAGAGTTAATGCCTGCAGAAAAAAATATAAAAATCCAGGTTAATCAGAAAATAACTTATGGCGCATACACATTTGCATAAGCAATAAAAACTCATATAAATTTATAGAAATGCATAAAAAACTCATGGAAATAATGCAAACGCACCATAAACCCAATCTGATTTAATTTATACTTGCATTATGGCAAGAAATTTAGAAACAAAAAGAATTATTAAAAAAACAATAAACAAAATGAAAGAAAAAGACGAAACACCTCCATTGCCATTGCTGTTGTTGTATACTTGTTAGTGTAGTGCTTTAATAATAATATTATGAAAAGTAACAACAACAGCAATGGGTGGGAAGAAAAAAATATAAATTCAAAACAAGTTAAACACTTACACAAACAAACAAACAAACGCACAAACGCATGCATAGAAACTTTTGTACTCCAGTTCTACTTGCACACGCAATTTACGAGCGTAAATTGCATTAAAAGCGAAAACGTATTGAGTCACTTTCCTAATTATCTTTTTGTTTTCTGCCTTCGCATTGCTGCAGCGCTATGGTCTTTGAGTTAATTCGCGAATTGAGACTTGAGACTTGAGCAGTTGAGTAAGTTTTGTTTATGGTACGTTCGTGTCGGAAGTGTGGCTCGTTCGTGTTGTTAAATTTGGGTCTGCACTTCGTGTCCTTTTTTAGGTTTTATTGCAATTGGCTTGAATTGGTTGTTCGTTTTTGTGCCAAGCACAAGTAAGGAAAGCGACAGTCGTTGAAAGTGAACCGTGCTGGTAAGTTCGGTTTGCTTTTTATCGGTACTAAATTTTAGGAAAAAATCTGAATTGTAAATTTGTTGTGTTGACCACCTACACTGCAACAAAATTCTTTGATTTCCTTCGCCAAAATTTCGCTTACAGAAATAACAAAAACAAGTTTAATGATTGTGCGGAGTACATCGTTTATTCACAAAATAAGTGAAATACGCGTTCCATATACGTTACTTATGTTATAAAATAAAATTAAAAACTAAAACTCTAATATATGTTCTTGTAATTATCGTTTAAAGTTATTTCAAAATTTAAATGATATAAACTTGACAAAAAATATATTGACTTCAGCATTATATCGGAGCCATCGAAACCATCGAAGTGTTGTGCAGTGCGTATGAGTGCTCAAAAATTTTATAACATAATTTCGGGCGTTGCATTAGAATAATTTTGTGTTTACCGAAAAACAGGATATTTTTTGTATTAAAAAAAG
The DNA here is from genome assembly GCF_002237135.1 of Teleopsis dalmanni. Classification (NCBI taxonomy): domain Eukaryota; kingdom Metazoa; phylum Arthropoda; class Insecta; order Diptera; family Diopsidae; genus Teleopsis; species Teleopsis dalmanni. Next base: position 224,087,345 of record NC_051847.1, read on the forward strand.
AAAAGTTTACTAAATAGATTTGTGCCACTTTTCATTCTTGGTACGGTCGACGACTTCTGAACCTATTTTGTAGTGGCCCACATACATTTTTTAATACAATAAAACAACAACTATTTTTTTGGCCGGTTTATCCGGCAAGTAGCGACAAAAAAAAACAGAAACTATAAAACTATAAAAAAATTTAAAACCGAAATTTGTACACAAATGCAAAAGTAAAAACAAAAACAAAAACATTAAAAGTATACTAAAGGGTAAAGGGCAGCAGTTCAGCAGTTCAGTAGTTCAACAGCCTCAGAGAGTTTCGCAAGGCGCAGTGCTGCATTTTTAGCCATTTTTGCAATTTTTGCACACAGTCAAAGGCGGCTACCGAAGACAACAACAACAACGCAACTAAATAGGATAATCCAAAAAAAAAATTCACAAAAAACGGGTTAAAATCAAATCTAACAAAAATTGAACAGGAGACATATACGAAAAATAAAACTGCAGAAAAAATATAAAGTTAAACATGATATAAAACTTTTTGCCAGCAAAAGTATCTGCATCCGCAACTGTAGCCGCATTTTACATTCAAAATTTGTAGTTTGATATCTTTGTATGCATCTGCGACTGCATTCTGGATAGGAACGCAAAGTAAACGAAGGAAAAGAGCTGATATCTCTTTGCAACCGCAGCATAAAATAACTTCTTTGCTATTGTTGTTGCTATTGTTGTTATATCTGGAAATATTTCGGTTATACATTTTTTACGTTTAATGTTTTCACTGACTGGCTGGGCGACTGAATTGCTCCGAACAACTGTGCCGAACTGTGTCACTGGCACTGGCACTGGCACTAGCACTGGCAACTTACAGCAAATGTGCAAATAATGTCAGCACACCAACTACAACTACAATACCATAAACGCCAACAACAACAATTCAGCCGCTAAAAGTTCATTAAGTACAACAACACTGCGAAGCACTATCGAAAATAAGGCTAAGGATGTCAGCATCCTTTATGGGTAAATTATGATTTTCATTTATTTTTAGCATGCTTTATACATTTTTTATTTATGGCCACTTTTGTAATTTTTATTTTAAAGGAATCCATGGTTTTTTTCTTAATGACAAAAAAATGTTCTCCTATGGGTAGTAAACTCATACATGTAGTAAAACATATTGGCCTTATTATAATGAAACTGATGTTATATATTATATTACAAACGTTATTGTAACATAATGATATCATAATGCATATAAGATATTCTGAAACGAAATTTATTTTATTATAAATTTTAATAATTTTAATAATATTCAATAACAAAATATTTCATTATATTACTAGTATTATATTATTATAATTCTTGTCTAAGTAGATTAGCTTGGAAAAACTTAAAATATTTCTTAGGGGAGGCTTTGAAGTTGACCTATAACCTCAAAAAAGAAGGCCCCTAGAGCAGTAAAGCGTACGCTGGTAAAAACAAACCAGTTCGTCATCTCCATAACTGCAATCAAAAAGTATAATTACATATATGTACTTCATGAAAATCTACTGAAAATCATATAATCATAGCTTGAACTATTCTCATATGTCGTCTGCTGGGTATTAGTATTCCCTGCTCTATACTTTCGAGAATTGGTCGGTATTCCAATTCTCTATTAGGTTGTTATTAGTTAATAATATATATTGAATATACTGATATTCTCCATATTATGATGATGTTGTTTTTTACTTAGAGTTTGCCATAATAATCATGGAAGTACGGTAGTCTCTTAAGCTTAGGAACGTTTACTGCAGCTATCAACAGTGTTTTTAGGGATTTTCCAGTAATTTCTTAGGCTGGTAACACCATCTTGCATAGTCAGGATATATTCTTATGTTTTCAAGAATAATGACTTCTGTCAACAGGAAGATTATTGCTGTTGTAAGCCTTCTATTAATACATTTTGTATGATTATGTGTTGTTATTCCAACTCATTAGGATTTTTTAATTCTACTAACTATCGTTATGGATATTTCGGTATATGTGTGTATAAATATGTATGAAAAAGCACAACTAAAACAATACCACATGGGACTTGAACACATAATAGGAATAAGAAGTATAAACAATATTTCAATATTTTTAATGATCTTCCAAAATCGTCTTTTTTTAATATTTTCTACGTTATCCTGTTCACTTCATAAATAATAAAAACTTAAAAAAAAACCGTGATTTTTGATATGTATATAAAATATCCTCTTTAATCTTTAATACATATCTACAGTATGTAATAATAAAAGAATAATGCCAATAGTCCATATAACATAAATGCTTTCAATTATAATAAATAAATAGATATACATATATGTAGTTGCCATTGATAGAAAGCACCTTACTGCTTTTCACTAGGAAGTTTGCGAAACGGTGGCTTATTAAGGAAATTATTGATGGACCTCATTTGTACCAGAAATTGAGAAAGTCGCATTATCATTTGAAAAACTGAGTATTCCTTAAATTTGAATAAAAGTTGAATACTTTGCAATTAAAAAGTGAAGTCGAACTACATTTTGAGTTCTCCTTATAGATTAGTATTTACTCTTATTGGTCGATGCCACACTGGAATAGTTTTCAAAGATTAATTTTAGTGCACTAATTTTTACATTTAGTGTAAGATGGAATATTATATGAACCTTCATATAATTGAGTAGTTGGTTACCATTACATCATGGAAGGTGCAATGAGTACTGGCTTGGGATGTAGTAGAAGGGTGATACAAGACCGCTCATGTCAGCGATGGCGAATACCGGAGTATTCGAGGGCAATTATATAGAAGAATAAAGGGAAAGGAAATTGATTCAAGTAACGAATGGAAGAAAAAAAGGAAAAAAAGAATGAAAAGGGAAAGAAGGAAAAACCGTAACCTAGAAAATAAAAAAAGAAAAGAAAGAGAAGACAAAGAACCATAAAAAATTCGGATATACCTTCGATACGGAGGAACAGGTGGGGGAACGTAAAGAGAGGGCAATATCTAGGCTTGCTACGTTTGAGCATCTCATGGAACGCATTTTAAAAGGACTACATTGGGAAGAAGTACTTAGGGTACCTTGATGTTATTGACAATGATTTTGACGATCACTTGGGAAGGCTGAAGCGAGCATTTGAGCGGCTATATGCCGAGGGTTGAAAGGCAGCGACGGAAGGCGTGTGAACGGATAGTTCGGAATACGGAAGTAGTTTCATCTTTGATTGGTTGATGTGTTGATATGGTGATAATTGTTCGGGGCGAACAAGTTTAAGAGGTGGGCAATGTTGTGGATATGGAATCTAGTATTCTTAGAAATAATTTTCTAAGAATGTCAGTTTATTTTGGAATTAAATTGTATTGTATTATTGTTATGAGAGTAATTGTGTTTGCGTTTGATAAAATTTAGAGCAATAAAAACGGTTACATACAACTTGGGTCAATGATTTAATTATTTGTTGGGATCCAGTGATCGCGAACGACTACGACGAATTGTGAAATGTACACAACAAATTTATTAAATAAGTTAGAAACTTTTTTTAGTAAAAGAGGAGATTCATTTCATAAAACTTTTCTAAAAAAAACTACTATAACCATTTTCATCATTATAATATATAAGTCTGCATAGCAATCTTAATTTACTAAATAATACGAAAAAATGAAACGCAGAATCGTTTAATAGGACTACCCACTAAAAACAAGTATGTGACCTATTAGCCTCGAGAAATCGAAATCATTTAATGACAAACATAATTTGTTGATAATTTGCTCCATTAGTCGAAGTTAGCAAAAAAAAAAAACAGAAACAAACATTTTTTTGTAGAAATGAAGGGGGCGCGTTTATAGTAAAAACAGGTCGTTTGACATGTCTGACTTCAGGCTATATGATTGTGTAAGTCTGTGTGTTCTTCACACACACAGTTTATGCGTGGTGGGTTATCTATGAGTAATCAAGCGTGATATCTTGTCTGCCTTCCACTATCAGTTCATCAAACGTTAAACGAAGTTTTTTGTTATTTTTGTTGTTGTTCTAACTCTTTGGGCATATTTAATTGTTCAAATGACTGAAACGAACTGAAACGAACTGAAATGAGTGTGGAATCAAACCGGTTTTTGTCAATAGACTACGTTCTATTTGAATAACCTTAGAAAAGCCTATTTTCAATTGGCTTTTAGAAATGTTTGCTTTGTTTTCATTTTCTTTGTAGTTTATGCCCTTGCTTTCAATTACTACTTTTCTTATGAAGAAACATTCGATAGCTAAATTGCTTTTAATGAAAATTTTTTGTTATTTGTTTTACTTCCTTTTTTCATGCGTTTCTATGACCACATAGTTATTATTTGCTTTTTGTTTCCTATTATTCTTTGATAAAAATTTCATATCATTTTCTTCACGTATATCCCTTTGTGTAGTTATATTTATTTTACTTAAAACTTTGACAGCATTAATTGCATTTTTTCCTTATTCTTTTTGTTTTTCTTTTTAAACTTCGCTTCTTTTATTGTGTCTTCCTTTCTTTCATTATATTTGCATATTAACATGTGCTCGTATTAAATTTGTTTATTTATTATTTTTTCTTTTTCATTGTTTCATTGTTACTGCACTTAGGTTGTTTTTGGTATTATTTGGACAATAGAAATGACAATAACAAAACTGAATTTAGTTTACCGTATTTGACATACGTTGCAGTGAATAAACAACAATAATGAAGAATAAAATAAATTTCAAATAACAATAAAAACAATAACAAGACACACAACAATTGTAAGCAGGATTTTGCTTATTTCAATACGAGTATCACACACACGCACACACTTTTACTACCAATGCTTCTTATTCTTTTCTATTTCTTGCTTTTTTTTAGTTTCCTTGCAATTTTATTATTGTTGTTGTTGTGTCAAACAATGGTCGTGCTTGTGTTCGTGCTTGCGGTAGCAGTGGTAATGTCAGTTGTGGTTTTAACTTCTTAGAAAACTTTTTTTGCTTGTTTTTTTTGTATGAGTGTGTGTGTGTGAGTTTTGCCACTTTTGCCAATAAGACATTTTTCACTGACTGCTGTGCTATAGAACCTACAATTACAATACACTCGCTCTCATGCTGCCACATACATGCGAACTTCTTCTTCTGTTTGCATAAATTTCTATTAACTGTTATAATAATAATTTGATGAATAGCCGTGTTAGTACAAAGCTTCGAGACCTTTGCTTCCTCATTCGTTAGTCAAATTGAAGTGTTGAAAAAGTTTTTTCTTTCAAGAAACCTCAATTTCAAGCTACGACTAACAAAACTGAAAATCAAAAAAATAAAAAATAAAACAAAACTGAAACTCATGTATTAAAATAACAAAAGTTATATATTTGATTTAATTTAATTTGACAGTTTAAGAAATTTTATGTAAATTATGTGTGCGTGCTAAAGGGTTAAACCTTGAAAGTGAAGAAGTTTGGTTGAAGTGAAGGAATTTCCCAAAGAGAAATTTTATTAACATATTAATAAATGATTTATTTTGCATTAAAATTGGTTTAATATAATGTCTGTGGCTGCTGTAATGTCAAATTATTTCAAACTTTAACAGATTTCTGTGTTTCTGAATTGCGAAAGTGATTAGCAGCTATTTGTGTCTTTTGTCCATAATAATATTTGGAGAAAAGTAATCTACATATTAATAGTTCTATAATAGTATTAGTAATAAGCTCAATTAGAGTTAGGTAGTTATATTAGGTAATATGGTATATTAGGTAATATATCCGCCAGTTTTTGTCACTAGATGGTGTTGGTGCTCATATATCTAACAACATTAATCCGTTTATGTCAAACGAAAATATGTTTGACATGTTTTAAAATATATGTGTCAGCTCCCATAAGAGATTTGAAAATGAGTGAAATATCTGAAGAAATACACTTTCTGATGGTTTATTACTATAATAGAAATGTAAAACTATGCGGTTTACGGTAAGGATCCTGTTAATGTAAACCGTACCCGGAAGCGATTCGGAATTTTCTATGTCAAGAATGCTCCCCGTCTACTCATCCAATCAATAAAAGATACAAGGAAAAGCGAAAAAAACAGAACAGAAAAGGAGTTGTGTTGTAATATGACAATGGCATACCACACACATTTTTGATGACTGAGATGAACTTAACGGAACTTCATTGAAGTTTTTATAGTATGATAGTGCAAGGTCCACCGTATTGTCTGAACATTACACCTGATTATCATAGTTTTGATCTCTGCAAAACTCTCTTAATACACTTTTTTGAATACATGCTTGTTGTAAGTTGTTATTTAAGTCCATTGGATGCTACCTCACATTGTGTTGGAATATTACCGTTTAGTGAGTTTTGCTTGCACAACTCGACTAGAGGTGTACATCTGGTACCACAGAATTCGGATGGCCTCAATATTTTGTAGTTCTACACATTGAGTAGATTCTTTTGGAAAGTGTTGTAGTGGTTGTGGTTATTATCTAAAGTTATATACTACAGGTAGAGTGCGAGCAATTGCGCTCTCAGAGTTTATCCAGGCGAATGTCATTATGAATATTATTAGTGCCCGTAAAACTTGTTTCAATAGAGCATCAATCACTGATTATACCGATATGAATTTTAAAGGTATTGCAAATAACGTAAATCATTGCAGACGTATTATACTAATGAAATATCGTGTATGACTACTGGACTACAGTTTCGTACCCAACAAATAATACTCTGATCTCTCAGCTGCGTGTGAGAAGAAAGTTCTACGTAGATTCATTAGTCTCAAATGTGAGTAAGACTGATTTTGAACACGCTGCGTAAAAGGACTCTACTCTAAAGATAAAAAAATAGTGAGAAAAATAAAATAAATAGAAAAGATATAGTGCCTTTGTTGAGTGTGGCGCCTGAATCGTTTTGAAAGGAGATGATACCACTCAAAAAATTATGTGTATTTAACCATTTTCCATTACCGTGAAAATCACAATAAATTCATATTCACTTTAATCTCTCAGGTTTTTATTTACTATTTTTGGTAAAGTATAAATTGCTAAGCTTCATAATGCTTAGCTAAAATAACTAAAAGTTCACATCTGGTTTTTAGTTACTCTTTCTGCACTTTCTGCACAATTTCACTGAAAAAAAAATAATTTTCCAAATTTATTTTTGTGTCATTAACAAAATTTTTCACATTTTCCAAAAAAAACTAAATATTTGTATAATTTTCAATATGTGAAATGTGAAATGTGCAAGTTCCCTTACGTGTTTATTTAAGTTTAAACAAGCTTCAGTGCACTTTTGCTGCTCTTTAGGTATCGAATAACGCAAATATCTCCGGATAGCTTAAAAAAATAATGCAGCAAAAACTTTGTGCAAATTTTGATAAATGTGCAAAGCCAAGTAAGTGTAAATAGGTACAGAACCATACTCCATAGCACTAAGAAGTGGATGAGTAGGGTAGCAAGGAGCAAGCAAGAAACAAGGTGCTGCAATTTTATTATTTAATGAAAAGCGCATAAAACTTTAAATCTGAAAGTTAAAAAAGGAACTTTTACTCTTGTTTGATTTGCAGTCTTAAAGTAAATTCACGTTCCTCAAACAAATTGCAAAATGCAGTAGTCGATTGTAGTAGATTGTAGTAGAATCTGTACAAAAGTACAGTAGCGCAAATGATTTTCTTGGCACTTCAAACTTTTTCCAAAAATGAAGATATGAAAGAAATAAAATTCAAGGAGAAGTTAAAGAAATTTGTAGTTTATCGTTGTTGAAAAGCAATTCTCTCAAGTGGCTGTCATAGCAACTCTGCTTAACAAATTGTGCTGAAACGTCCATTGAAACTGAAGCATAACGAATGGCTTCTTAAGCTCCATTTAGAATGCATTTTTCTTGTCATTTAATTTCAACTACTGACTGCATACAACGATCGCAATACAGTATCAGTAATACAGCAAGTATATCGTATGATTAATAATGTATTCTAAAATGATTTTTAATGTTGTTACTCATACGTCACGTTGTACCAGTTTGGTAGACTTTCATTGCTACATTGCTACGCGACAATATGAATCCAAGTTAATGTCAACAGTTTTGTAATATTTTAATTAAAGTCCTTCGGCAAAAATAGTAGGTATGTATTTATTATCCAATTTCAAGGTAGAAATTCCAATTAACTAAAGTCATAATTAAAATGGTCGAGTTCCACCACCGAGTCAAGTCAAAATAATGCTTGCCTAAGGTGGGAGCAAGTCAGAAGAAGCCATAAATTGTCGTCGTCATCATCTTTAATTTGTGTATATCGCAGGAAACGCCTGAGGGCATTAAAACGAAAATAAAAGTAAGCGACAGAATAGGTTAAATGTCGTTTGCAAAAAATGTTGTTGGCAAAATTTTGTTTTTCTGAATTTTTATTGCAGTTTATTTGATTTTTCTGGTTTTAAAAATAGAAATTTCTTTCTCCAGCAATGTATTGGTGGGATTGAATATACACAAAAAAATTATAAAAAAAAATTTAAATTTAAAATTAAAAGAAATATACATATTATATTTTCTTCAAAACATATCCTAAAGCACTAATGTATTTACTTACTAAGTACTCTGTCCGTGCGAGTACCAAGTGTGAGACTTGCGTAAGTGCGTGCGTGCGTTTTCATTCTAAAGGTGCTTTGCGTTATGTGCGGAAATAAATATATTTCGTTTACTCGTACGTGAGCTTAAAGGTTTGGATATTTCCAAATTTATTTGTGTCGTGTGAAATCCACTTTATTGTCAAATGTTTCGAATTTTAGTATCATAAAGGAAAAAGATATATGTATATGTATCATTTCAAGAAAGAAGAAGCCAAAAAAATGTAAAAGAAAAGAAATTAAGACAAATATCCTTAACATTTTTACTACCCAACCCAACCTACCAACTAAGCTATATAACAAAGTCAACAACAACAACAATAATAACGATTGCAGTAATACATTTAAGTCACAATAATGACTGTTTTAGTCACACATGCTCACATGCACACATTATGGTGGATATAACGGAAATGACAAACTTATAACAAATTTTCATACCTTGCCAAATTCATGGCATTTTCAAGACAAAATAACAAAAATAACAAAAATAACAAAAATGACAAAACATTTAAACGTTAACAACGGAAATAAACATTTTCCGCTAATGTGCACAGCTCAATTTGAAGCCTGACACACTACGGCAGACATGGACCTACATCAGCGCTTCTTTTTTCTTTACTCACTCTACCACACTTCATCAACATCCACATCCACATCCACATCAACTGTTTAACAGTTGACATATCTTGCTGTCAGCCGCAAGCAGTAAGTGAGTGCGTGTGAGTATTGCATTCTTTTGACTGTTATTTCAAAGAATCGTACACAGGCAAAATCGTACACACGCATATACACATACACACATACATAAAACACAGCTTAAAGTGGGGTGCAGACTATCATACTGGTGTGTCATACGAGTTGCGCTCTCTCTTGCTCAAATTTCTTCTAGCGACCGAATTTGAACAGGTATGACACACAAGAGTAAGCAAAATTTTTGAAGAGTGCTTTTGTGGGTAGTGCTGTGAAAATTTGTGTGTTTAAAATAAAATTTTAAAATTGAAAAAATTGATAATTAACGTATAGGTTGTGCTTTGCTTATAATTGATTATAATTTTGTATATTTTATATATGCCGCGTTTTTTTTTTTTTGCGATCTTTATATTCACAGCTTTGGATATCCCACAATCAGCGATTACTTTTGTTAACATTCGATGAAAGCATCTAAAAAGGCTTTATCTGCATCCATATTCATATTTTTTTTAGGTTTATTGGTCATTAAGCACAGTAGTTAAAATGAAAAGATCAGTAAAGGACCGTAGTTAATTTCATTCACTACCTGTAAAGTTTCTTAAGAAATTTTTCATAAATAGATCATACAAATAATGTATATATATATATACATAAGAATGTATATATCTTCATTGTTTTTGAAGAAATTTGATCATTTCCATATATTTGTTAGTTAAAGGTTATTAACATTTAAAATTCATTTTTTAACATTCAGTTATTAACATTTAAAAATTTTAATAACAAGTTTTAACAAAGAAAAGCATATTTAGAATACAAAGTATTATATCTTAAATTTGGGTTATTAATTAATTAATTAATGTATTACGACCAATTTTCAATATGTTTTTTTATTACTGGGCTTAGATCATAAATTTAACGATGTTTATATTTAGATGTTTTTTTAAAAAAAATTTTACTTATAATCATCGTTCATAAATTAAAATAAAATAAAATAAAATATTTAATAAACTAAATAAAATATTTAATATATTACATAAAATATTTAATTGTATTTTAATTTTTTATAAGAATTTTATGTAAAAATTTATATTTTTTTTAACTAAGATACAATTAAATACTTAACAAATTTATAAGTGTAATTTTAATAACAATAAATATAATAATAATAAATACATTAATAATAAAATAATAAAAAACATATTAAATTTATATTATAATTCTACATATTCCACCTGCTTACAATAAATTTGCAAGGCAAAAGTGCTCTTGTATGACGTATGAATCGTTAGGGGTGACAGACTATCATACACAACGCGTATGCGAGAGCTGTTCACCAAAATTTTGGTGAGCACGCCAACACGTTGGTAAAGGTGGCAGACTATCATACCTGTGTGTCATACGACGTTTTTCTCTCTCGTATGACATACCAGTATGATA
>NC_051847.1:224098158-224113366 GCF_002237135.1 Teleopsis dalmanni
GATACATACAAAACAGAAATTATGTTAATTTTCATTTTTTAAGAAAATTAATTTTGAATTTGCATTGAACTAACTTGAAAACTTAACAAATATATGACGGGAGATTACTGTAATTATATACACCACCAATAACGAGGCATGTGTTGAAAAAATCTTAAACAAAATTATCGCACAACGAATGAAACAAACTGAAATCGAAACGAACTTAAACAAAAATTGTTAAATTTAAATGACTAAACAAAACAACAACAACACAGCTTAGCCAAAGCGATTGTAGTATTGCTACGGTTCCGTATCCGTCAACAGTAACGGAATGTGATCGTTGATATTTTTGTGGAAACTTAAATTCAAAACTTATAAATAACTTTTAAATTGTGCTAAAGTAAGATATTTAATCACTCAATGATTAAAACTAATACTTAAGTTTGTGTCAAATAAATTTGATAAATTATTGTTAAAGCTAAAGCAATGTAAAGTAAAGTAAAGAAAAAAATGTTGACTTCAATATTTTGCAATTATTAAAATGCTTAAAAAACTATATAAAAAATGTAAGAAAATTTCATTTTATAAAATAAACATGTAATATTTATTACATAGCTATGTATATAATTCAAATAAATGCTAATAATTAACACCAGCGGTTCGCGATGTGACAGATTAAGAATTATTGTGCTTTCATAATGTTAATTTAATGCCCGAAAATATTATAAATAAAAATATTACAAAATTAATTTAACAGCTTCAAATGCAATGTTAAAAATAAATTCTTTGCAAAATGAAAACAAATAACTAAAATCTTAACAAAATTAAACAATTTTAATTTTGTTATTTGTTTTTTCTTTTTGCTTCTTCTGGTAAAGTCAATTTAATTTTGCGCTTTTGAATTTTTTCTCTTTTTCTATTTACCTTTTCATCGTTATTGTTATTGCTTTTTGTTTTTATTTTGCTCTTGCAATGATGCAATTGTTCTCATAAATAAGTTTTTATGTCAATGTTTGGTGTTGTTGTAATTAGTGCGAGTAATGCGCGGATAATCACAATAAAAACAAATGAAAATGCAAAAGAAATTACATTTATTCCCTCTTTTGAACCAAATCACACAACAACAATTAACGTGTAACGTGATTGTAGTACATGTTAAAAAAATATTAATTAAAAAACCTAAACATTTTGTGTAAAAATTATTTTTTAAACTAAAATCATGATTATTCTTATTAAAATTTGGTTTTAACTTTATTAATGAAATTAGAAGTACATTTAGTATGAAAAGCGTTTCAAAGTGGTGAGTAGACTCACCTCACCTCACTCGTTTTCTTATACTGTAATGTTGTAATTTGTGTCCTGGAGTAGATGTCACCCAGAAGCTTTATTTAATTTTCTTCGCGACGATTTTTTGGACTGGTGTCCGTTTTTTATAGAATTATACTACACTGATCAGTGTATTTTCTTGGCAATATGACTTTCATATAATATAAAACTTTTAATAGTGATTCATACCATTTTAATAAAGAAGATTTACAACTTTTCTACTAAAACACAATTTTTATCAGACCTAATGCCACGATAACTCAATATGCTTTAACTGGTTAACGCTAAAATCTTACATTGAATTGTACTTAAAAATTGACTGAATGTCGAGCTCGATCTGAACCCAGATAAACCTCACCTCCTTTTTGAAGAGCAAAATCTACAAAATCAGAACTAATATGTGTTCCAATTTTGGGCTAGACTAAAACTTTTCAAATTAAACTGTTGTGAATTGCCTTACTGCAGTGAAGATATTTGGTATATTGGGATTGTATATTTGTAAAGATCGTTATTTCTTAATAAATTTATTAATTTTTTTATATTACTATTCAGTTTGGCTTTTAACCTTTTATTTTAATTTGAGATTTTCATTGTATGACCTTGCAAAAAATAATCTTATTTGGTTTATTATTGTCCAATGCAAGTGTAACTTTAACAGGATCTTAGTTAACTATAAGACTTCTCCTTGACGATAATCTTACACTTCCTCTAAAGTCTGTAACAACTTTAAACTTGATGAGATCCAAATAACATTATAATAATAGACCAAGTCAGCTTATAGTGCTAATTCTTTAAACTAACTTAGCGTGAAAAACTAATATTGCTGTTTTTTCTAATATTAATAATAAAAGTAATAAATCAATTAAAAATAACTCAGAATATTGTTTATAGTTTAGTTCAATGTTAATTAAAGAAATTACGAAACTTAATTTTATTTAAATATTTTGATTTATTCTCACATTTTTATTAATTCAATTAACAGCTTATTAGATTCGCTTTCAAAGTCTCGAGATCGCTAAAAAATTGATACCAAACGGGTTTTGTTTGCTGCACACTCATTGACTAAATATTTCAAATATTTCATAATTTCATTACATTACTATATAGATCATTACTGGTTAGTTGACTGCAGTGACTAATCAGCAAATACCCGTCTGTTTCACATGATCAATAATTATTTGCTGGTGTAATATTATTTTCCTCACAAGATAAGCTTATAGATGAGCTTCAATGAACTGTAACCATTCTGTAACTGTAACTGTCAAGAAAGTGCTCTTTCTCTTTTTTCTCTCTTAGCCAAACCACACCCGTTATTGGGAAAAGTCGATATGACTAAATGTCTGAATGTTTCATATTCATCTAAATTTTTGACGTTTGCAATAAATATTATACGGAATACGCAGTTTATCTACTTGGGTTTCCATACATTAGTGGCTAGAAAGAACTGCTGTTCTAATATTAATATGTGCCCAGGTTCAGATCTTATTATGTTAAGAACTGGTCGGCCGGGATACAGTGCATATTGTCAGTGATTTGCAATAGTTTACAACCAAACATTTTCAAAGATGAGACCTTATTATGTTAAGAACAGATCGACCGGGATATTGAATTCGGAAATTAGAATATTTTTTTTTTGTATGCCGACTATTTATAGAAATAGAGACTATTTTATTCAATTTTTAAAACAATTATGTTGTTATATTATTACCGCTCAAAAGTAACAAAATAACTATTCAATAATTTTTCTTCTAAGCTTTTTTATCGAAGCCATTAACGAATTTTATCGTTTCTATATAAATATTAAAAAATATATTATTTCAAATTAAATAAAACAAATATAATAATTCATTATAAAAAACAGCAGCTATTTATGTACTAGAAATACCCAGCATATTATGAATACCGAGCGTCCAGCGTCCAGAGGCTTGTTGTCTTTCAGCAATTAGTCACTTTGAGCGAGCAATTGCTTTACACGCTGAACATTTAATACGACCACTTGAATGATGTGTGTCAGCATTTAGTACTGATTTAACATAAAAAAAAATTTAATAAAAATATTATTTTCCGTTACTGAAAGCTGTGTGGGATCTGCTGGGTTACTGGGTAGGCGGCTGCAAGTCTTTCCCAGAATGGCAAACAATTCTCCCATTCAAAGAATATATTTTAGAATTTTAGGAATAATAAAAATATTTGCTTACTTTTCGTTTTTCTTTATGTAATACTTAATAAATAGAATTAAACATAATATTTGCCTCTTTGTGCTTAAATCCGCTACTGCTATCAATGCTTCTTTCAAACAATAGGAAGGGAACGAGTCGGGTTGCGTAAAAAATTGAAACTTGATTTAGTCATCGACGGGCACTGTAAGCACGTGTGATGTCATTTTTAGTTAATTTTATAAAATAATTAAGTCACAAATTAGTTAATTTTCTATTGTTTTTCGTTCTCTGTTTTATTTGTTTTGTTTGTTTTGTTTTATTGGGCCTTGTAAGTGTTTTATTAATTGTTTTACAGTTATAATTAATTGACCACGATATCCAAAAGTAAAAAATACATAATATTTTTCTATATACATACATATATTTTTATAATATCAAGTGTTTAAATCAAGTGATAAAATTATTCATTGCGATAATCATACAAAATCAAACGAAATCACATGAAACTGCAAATCTTAAATAAATAAACAATCAATAGAAACAATATCTTTTTCTAACGTGTCTACAACAAAAAGTACATCGAAACGCTTCTGAAATATTGTATCTACACAAATAAACAACAAGCACTGACATCTATTTTTATGAGTCTTGGAATTTTGCATCTGGCATTTCTTCCGCCTTGCGCTACAGGTGCTAATCGGTGAATATAGCATTCACATCAGAATATTTCCTCCTAAGTTACTGTAACGCTTTCGCTACGCTCAACTTACTTTGGTGCTCTTTTCGCAGCGATTGTTTACTTTCGGCACTGCTCTGGAAGAGGTCATGTTCACAGTTTGCGGAGGAAAATTTATAATATTTTCCTTCACAAACGTTATTACAGATATTTTTCCTCCAATAAATATTCTCACCGCCTCCTACGTACGAAATGTTTATATTTTAATGTTTATATTTCGTTGAATGTGCGTGTCTGTATCCGATTTATGATCTTTTTTCCCTAACTCAATTTGTATCTTCAACGTTTTTATTCCAATAAATAAAAATCATTTGTAAAATATTTATTTGATGCTTTGATGTTTGCTTTGCTAATTGTTTTGACTTTTAATTGAAAGATTAGATATGTTTTACAATTCAGCAATCCATTCCATTCAGAAATCACTTAAAACTGCACAACAATTTTCCATTATTTCCAGCAATTAATTTGAGAAGTCCCAATTACAAATTGCTAATGAATTGCATTTTGTATCTTAAGCACTTTAAGTGTCTAATTAAGTTGTGTATTAAAGTATTTTTCAGTGGAAACTCAATGTAATTAAATGGGAATTACGCTCATTTTATGAAATAGCACGAAAAATGTTATCTATTAGATAGAATATCTATTCCTGATACTAAAAAAATAGATGAACGTTTTAAAGCGTTTATATAAATTAATGAATATATTATTTTATAATTACTTAAATATGTGTATGAATAAATATATCTAATCATTACATTATTATTATTAAAAGTCACAATAGAACAAATTGACCTTCTAACTTAATTGTGACTCATCTAAACTAAAATAAACATGTTTCTTCATGGAGAATGATTCCAAATGTCATTCTGTTTTATTAAAAGAAGAATGGAGTACTAAATTCGGGACCCTTCGAATGCAGTGCACGACTAAAGCGTATGTTTCTCTATGTGCTTCAAAGAATTTAGAGTTGTCATAGTTCTTTAGGTCCCATTTATCAAAGGCAATGATTAACAGAAGTGTGTCCAAATAGATTTCTTGTATAAACACTCAACGGATTTTTTATATCAAACTTAAATGAAACTAGGACTATTTATAAACCTAAATGTCTCTCGACTTAAGAATTCAGACCTCAATCAACAGAATGTGATAGAGATGCTTCAACAAAAATTAGACGGATGTACTTGAGTCGTTGTTTAACAATTCGATGTCACGAACAGATAAGATGATGAACTGATGTTTCACTTTGTAGTGCATAGAATCTACAGGTGTCAATTTTTTCTTCAATTCAATATTCTTCAATTTAATTTTTTTTTTGGAAAACGGTAGTTAACATGAGCATGTTTGATTAAGAAATTAATGACATTTTAACTATCTGCGACCTGCAGGAACCATTGTTAGTACTCATACCGTTCAACTATTTCATTAACATCGAATATCAAAGATTCGTTAGTCAGATAAATGTACATTGGTGTCAACACGCTTTTTGGATTGTCTGAGATCTTTGGTATTGACCTATGACTTTTCAAACAATTTATATATAATATTTCTAACTATTAATGCAATACGACAAATAAATATATCCATAGAGTGTCCAGTTACTTTGTGTTTTATATAAAGTCTTTTGGCAAGCCTTTAGATTGTTGCATTGCCATCTTATGCTTCTTGTCTAAGTATCACTAATACATATATGGTATGTATATTTTATCATGGTTGTCTTCTTTTAAAAATGTTACTCAACCGCAACAAGTTTTTAAGTTCTGATAATACTGTTATTACGTAACTGTTTTTTCACAATTTTTTTATATTTTTAATAATTTCTTCATATATAAAACAGATTCGAAATAAGAGCTCTTAGGTATCTACCAATCTCAAGTCCCATTAAAAACTCTATGAATAGATCGCGAAGAACAGAAAACTCATCTATAGCCAGATAATTACACCAGCATTACTTTATGGGTGTATTGCGTATAGCAAAGCTGCCGACTCTACTATACAACAGCTACAAGTTACTCAAAGTCAGGCTCTTCGAAGACTCTTCAAAGTGCCTTGGTACATCCGCACAAACGACATGTTAAGAGACCTTAGAATAGACCCGATCACAAAATACATAAGGGACAGAGCCCTGAAGTTATATGCGAAAACTGACAGGCTATCCTATTTAGCACTATCTAATCTTAGAGTAATCACTCTCTGCACGGGGGGTACGCAGTTTTTAGATCAATCACTGAATAATCATGAAGCTTATAAGGAATACATAAATTAGTCAATGAGATGGGTGGGACCCTGTAGTACACCCAGCTATCAAAGAGTAAAAGTGCCCAGTTGCGCTAACTCGAAAAAAGGATCAACATGCATACATACGTATATTAGTTATAAACAGATCATGATTCAAAGGAATTATCAAATTAACTGCTTTATTAGCAGTTGATGGAAGACGAAAATATCAATTTAAAAAGAGAAAGAGCAAGTACTTCTTTTGTTTTTGCGAGTACTATTATTATAAAACAGTGATTTGGTTGAAATAAATTCTAATCATGGAAGCACAAAATTAATCTTTAAAACGATAAACTATAGAATTACAGTTATATAAACTATAGTGCATAATTCTACAGAATTATAGAAATATTGGCCATTATCAAATTAAAAACACTGCCACAATCTCTATTAATTTAATAGTAAACTAATTTCCAGTAATTAATAATCTTGTTAATATTGTCATGGACGAAATATGGGATCCCCATATTAAGTACAATTAATACACCGGTATGGTGTATATAATCAATCGTTCTATTGGGAGTCTAATACCATAAAAGTTCTTTTCTTATTACAACTATAGCACGTCTACTTACTAAATCAACATCTTTGTAAATTCTAAATATATTCTAAATGCAATTATAAAAAGTATTCCTTGTACTATGAAATGTGAACAACAGCAAATCGAGTTTATTTATCTGAGATAAAATGTTGAATTAATTCGTGTAATTATCCAAAAATTATCTTATCATTTCATTTGTCGTTCGTTTTCCTTGTCGTAATTGCTGTAGCGTGAGAAGCTTCAATTTAATATTAAAGCCAACAATTTTCCAAACCTGAAACTGATTTAATGATTCTTTTTAAATACAATATAAATAATTTATTCGTTTATATATCGTTTTTCATAACCTATTTTATTTTAGTTTTGCTAAATTTTTTTATTCTCCAAGTGCCAGAGCAGCTTTAAATATGCAATAGTGATGTTGAATTATTTATTATCTTCTAATCAGTATAACACAATCATGTGTGAATAAATCTAACTATTCAGATTATGTATCTACAAATAATAATGACAAAAAAAATTATTTAATTTATTTACCTTTTGGCACAAATTTCAAAGGAGAAGGTTATGTGGTCCGTAAATGTTTGAGCACTGACATAAGCAAAAAATACCTTTCGCGTATGTTGCCATATACCATATGCACACCCAACATTTGCTTAAGCCAACAACCGAAGACATCATCAGACACACACAGCCCATCAATTTCATTTAATATACCTACACTATATTCTACTAGTGGATGTGTATATATCAGATATCTAAAAATATATTTCATTAAATCGTCGTCGGCGCCGTTGCTAGAAACTTGAAATGACAAAATCTTTTTTTGTCATTGTCTTGTGATTATTTTCAAAATTATAAATAATAGATAAACTATGTATATTAAATAATCATAATCAAATTATGTGATGAAAGATATATCAAATGAATCGTTTATATAAAGCAGGAGTTTAAATATAATATGTAGATATATAATGTATATTATATAAAAAAGTATATATTCTACATTTATTGTAGGTAGAATGATGTCGAGAATTTCTTTAACTTTTGGAAACTCACTTATCAAATGCTGTTTTAATATAACGTTAATTAGTTTTATATTCTTACATTACATTTGCAAATATTTTTGTTAGGTAATAATGTCTTCCGAGGCTGAAATTATTATCAACTTATCTGCATAGACTAACAATTTAAAATTCTCTCATATATGATCTATCACATGATTTAAAAAGCCACACCATGTTTCCATATCTATACATTCTTGAAGTATTTCACAGAAGTATTTCAAGTATTTCATTTCTATAATATAAACAACTCGTTCATTAACAACTCGTTGACATGTCATTAACACAGACTTGTTAAAACCAAAATCTTTCCAGAGCATATGAAGAGATAAATTGACATTCATAACTTTGTTTAAGGCATCATTAACAGTGATTTACCGATTTTCTTAATTATTGAACACCTACGGTTCAATATGCCACCAGTCTATTAACAGCAGCAATCAGTGCACCTTTCACGATTCATCAGCCATTATTTGAGCTCAAGTAATCCTAGGGTACAAAGCCGTCACTCCAACCTAACCTAATCTAACTTTTTAGTGTAATATCCTCTAAATTTTTACTGCAGAATATTTTTCATGAATATACATATATATATATATATATATATATTGCATTAGTTGGCAGATTAAATATCAGCAGTTTGAGCTTATTTTGAAAAATCTGCTACCAAATAATATTAAAATAAATAATTATTAAAATAAAAATTGATAATTTTATGATGATTAAAAATATCGTTTTCATTCCTTTTTTCCTTAAAAATATTTTTAAAATGTTCCATTAAGTTTAAGTTCTATTAAAAATATCAGAAAATTATTCGAAATGTATGTGACTAAGTGAGCGCTAAGAAATATGCTGCCATTGGCAATAATTCTTCTATTCATAATTGCTTAACTTTTATATACAAATATTATTTTAATTATATGATTTTTGTAATAATTTTACTTTTTTCTTACAGGTCAAGGAACATTGATTACGGTTTATATTGTAAAATGGCAGGATAGTTATTAAGCTCACATATTAAAGCCAAAATTGCACTGACAAATTTTCATCTCTCTCTTACTAAATCGGAATATTGCATCATTGGTGTTAAAGTAACGAATTTTAAAAAGGAATTACTAGAAAACGCATTAAGCATCTATCGAACACGGCCAGAGTCAAAGCAATATCTGATTTCAAGGCTTTTACTAAATCTAACAAACCAAAGAAACCAGCTTCAACCGCAGCAAATAGAGTTTAGAATAGTCCAGTAGTCCAAGAGTATGTCGCTTAATCGTTCATAGCACGCACCTATTGTTAGAAGTTGTTGCATCATCTCACTTGCAACATCAACCGCAACTAAACCATACAAAAGTAATTGTGAAAAGTATTTGAATAAATTTTAAATAACAGAAGCGCAAAGCAAACATAAATTCATAACTTATTAAATTTAAGCAAACAATCCAACATTAGTAGACCAAAAAATAACTTTCACCTCTCAGACACATTGCACCCAAGCTTTATGCTACACGCTCACATCCCAGAGGTTGAATGTAAATCCAAGATATCACAGTAATAGAATAATTTCAATAACAAAAGCAAAAGCAAAAGCAAAAGCAAAAGCAAAAACAAAATCAAGCAAACAAGACACGGCACGCCCAATCAAATATCAACCGTCCAAAGCTCACTTTAGGCAAATTGCATTAACTAACACTAAACAGCACTTTCGTTCAAAGAAAATCTCGCCTTTCTCACTTCCTCGCCAGATAATAAAATTTTAATCTAATTTACATTTTAAACAACTACAACTACACCAACGTTAGCAACAACAACGATAATGTTTGGTAGCAGCAAACGATTTACGAACCATCTAATATTAGCGCTTTGTCTGCTCCTGGTGTGTACAACAACACTTACGCTTGCTCAAAATACAGAAGAAAACACCACGCCCATAAGTAATGTCACAGCGCTGCCTGCAACGCAGGAGGACATCTGCAAGGATGGCCTCATACTAAAAGTTTGGAAACCACAGGACAATATAACGATAGGCGATCGTGTCGCGCGTGGTCTATGTTATTTTATTGCGATGGTTTATTTGTTTATTGGCGTTTCAATTGCTTCTGATCGTTTTATGGCAGCGATTGAGGTGATCACGTCCAAAGAGAAGGAAGTTGTTGTCAAGAAGAAGGGTGGTGAGAAACAGATTGTAGTTGTGCGAGTCTGGAATGAAACTGTTGCTAACTTGACATTAATGGCGTTGGGCTCAAGTGCTCCGGAAATCCTGCTTTCTGTTATTGAAATGTTTGCGAAAAAGTTTGAAGCTGGTGATTTAGGACCTGGTACAATTGTAGGCTCTGCTGCATATAACTTATTCGTTATCATAGCATTATGTATAGTTGTGATACCGAAAGGAGAAGTGCGTAAAATTAAGCATTTACGAGTGTTTTTCGTCACAGCAACGTGGTCAATATTTGCCTATATATGGCTATATTTAATATTGGCTCAAATTACGCCTGGCCGTGTTGATGTGTGGGAGGGCTTGTTAACGTTTATGTTTTTCCCCGCAACAGTATTAACAGCATACATTGCTGATCGTCGTCTATTAATCTATAAATATTTGGATAAAAATTATCGTATGAATAAGCGTGGTGTTATTGTAAGCGCCGAGGGCGATGCAGCGCTAGAAATGAATCAACCAGAGGAAACCGACATTAAAACCTTCGATGAGAGTGAGGAAACTAAAGACTTTGAGGAGGCGAGACGTGAATACATTTCGACGCTAAAAGATCTGCGCAAAAAATACCCACAAAGCGATCTGGAGCAATTAGAAATGATGGCACATGAACAACTCATAAATCGTGGACCCAAATCTCGAGCATTTTATCGTATACAAGCAACACGAAAGCTGATGGGTAGTGGCAATATAATGAAGAAAGCCCAAGAACGTGCACAAATGAACTTAAGTGAAGTTAAAGCGGAATTACAACGCGTAGATGTGACCATTCAGGAAGAGGAATCACCAATGCAAATCTTTTTCGAACCTGGTCATTATACGGTTATGGAAAGTTGTGGCGAATTCGAAATGCGGGTAGTGCGGCGTGGTGATATTTCCGGTTATACAACTGTAGAGTATGAGACAGAAGATGGTTCTGCTGAAGCTGGTAGTGATTACATTGGAAAAAAAGGTGTACTTACTTTTCCACCCGGTGTGGATGAGCAACGCTTCAAAATTGAAATTATAGATGACGATGTCTTTGAGCAGGATGAACATTTTTATGTGCGTTTAAGTAATCCATCCGAATCCGCTACACTATCAACTCCAAAGGTAGCCACTGTTATGATATTGGATGATGATCATTCTGGCATATTTGCATTCCAACAATTCAATCATGAACTTAATGAATCGGTAGGCTGTTATGAACTAAAGGTACAACGGTATTCCGGTGCGCGCGGAAAAGTTATTATACCCTATTGGACGGAGGATGGTACTGCGAAAGCCGGCAAGGAATATGAACCATTGCAGGGTGAATTGGTATTCGAAAACAATGAAATTGAGTGAGTACAAAATTATATATATATATATCTTATTAAAACTTCCTTTATATAAACTACTTCCTCTAAAACATTATTTTATTTCACAGTTTTTTTGTAGACTATTTGGTCTATTTTATTTTTAGTTTAAAATAAAATATGTTAATTCTGTGGTCTAAACATTGAACGGGTTATTAAATTTAAATAAATATTTTTTTGTTCTGTTTTAAAATAATAATAAAAATTTTATTACAAACTTCAAATAATGATCTTGCTAATCGAAGTTCCGAGCATTTTGATATTTGAGTCAGGCCGGTCTGGTAATCTACTCGGTGTCTGAATCGTTTGTATATTATGATCTGTTGTACGCATTTGTATAAATCATTACAAAGACAGTGGACATAATCTTCAAATAGTTCCCATGTTTTTATGTATTAAATCAAGTATAATCGCACTGCTGGAGTTCTTAACCAGCACTAGATTGGTCTTAATTAATTAATAAATATAGTTTTAATCAACAATACATACATAAAAAGTTAGTGTCCTGAATGTTTTACAATATAATTTTTGATATAATTTTATATTTATTAAACTTATTTGCAATTATTTGGTTATTCTTCTCAATTCTTTACATTATATACTTATGTACTTTACCTAAATGTCCAGAATAGTCCGTTACCGAGTTTCGACCTGTCGCAGCATACGTTCACTTCAAATATTTTTTTCGTCTGAAGTATCTTGACCTCTTCTAACGACTTGACAAAACCAACGAAGTCGCTAGATGTTTATTTTACAGTAATATACCAATGTCATGATAAAGCTCATACAGCTCGTGGTTCATTCGGATACTATACTTGACACCAAATCGTTAAGTACCAAAGATCTTAAGACGAACTTGTCTTTACATTAAGTGCCAAAATTAACATATACTGTGGTTGACTGAAATGAAATTAATTTTCAGTTTTGAATACATGATTATTGGTAATTGATAATTAAATATATTTAAATATTTAAATTCTCCCTAAACTTAGATCAAGAACATTATTGTGGTCTATTATCATTTCGCTACAATTCTCTTAAACCGTTTTTAAAATAGAATTAATTTTTGTTATAATGAAAATGTCTTTTAGAAGAGTTCGAATAGAAATAGGAAGACAACAACAAAATTTTTTAATTAATTATTGTACTGTTTATTGTATTGTTATTGTATTGTTTATTGTTTGGTATTGCCAAGTCCTCGTCATCAGGGGTCTTAGGAAATATTCGAATTTTTTAATTAGTTCATAGTCTATAATAATATGTTCGTACTGCAAGTGCTAGGCTTAGAACTCGTGCTTGTCAAATTAGAAGCCATGGCACAAACTTTCAATGCTCAAGTTCCAAGTTTTTTGTCTTTTCTATTTTTTAAGTGATACTTTCCAAAGCACTTGCCGTGCTTTAAATAAGAACGAGCTTATAAACTACAGCTTTATTTGGAAACGCAAGTTCAACGAATTGACAGTTAATTTTTGAAGTTGTCTGTTTTTATTTTAAAACAATTCTTTTTGCAGAGACATCTGTTATACATATTTTTATTTACTATATGTAAAGCTTTTTGTCTGTAATTTTACAAAGAAGCTATGCAAAGGTTACACTACAAGTACTTGGCAATACTCGAAACAGCATTGTATGGTCACCCAAATTTCAATAAATCAACTAAAAAATTTTAGTTGTCTTTTCATTTCTATTCGAACCCTAACTTTAAAATAATTTCTTTTTGTCATAAAACGCGTCACTTTTGGCAAAGAAAATTAACATTAAGATAATATCTTTTCTCAACAGATCCTTTGAACCGTTTAATACTTTTAAATTGAAAATTTGTTAACAGGTTAAATTCTATATTCCCTATTAACAATTTTAGACTTGTTTAATTCTAGAAGCATAGAAGCATTCGATCTCCATGATCTAATTAAATTAATTGCAATTATTTATCATTTAAATAAATGTCCTTATTAAATTTATTTCTATTACGAAAGAAAACTATGTTACTAATAAATAGTTTTTAAATATAAGTGTCTAAACAATAAAATTTTTATTTTTAATTAATCGATTATTTGGTTAAACATAGCGATAAGATTAATATTTCGTTTAGTTTTTCGCAAAAACTGTTTTAACAGTAATTATTTGAACTTAAGCGGTTTCTGTTGAAGAAGCGCAGCTACAAGTATTTTCCTTTAAAATTCGTTCTCTTAATGAAGCTTGGAACACGTTTGTCATTAAGATACATAAAGGACATAATAAATCTCAGCATTTACTTCTGCAAATGTTCCAAAAGCTTATGACTTCAATATACGTGAGCACATAAATCTGCTGGTTGTACACGTGACATGCTACTCCTTATGATCCTTGTTATCCTTGCGACATGTACAAGTTCAGTATTTAGAGTCATGTGTTGACATTTAAATCGCCTGTAATATATAAATTAAAATTTGGCAATCCATTTTATATGCAATATGCATGTCTGTGGCTCATACTGTTACGCTGCAGGACATCGTTTGGCAACTTCAACTGCTGAGTTATAAATGGTAGTTTTCTTCCTTCGACATAGTTGTTTACTAGTTTATGGTCAATGTCACGCAATGCGTATTCAAACAATAAAACAAATAATTATATTTAAGGAAAAAATTGATAATTATTCGCTTCTATTTCAACTTTATTTTTAGACACTTTTGTATAGTTTCTTGGGAAAAGCAATGAAATTCGTTAAAACTAAGCAGATTAAATCGTGCATTAATTTACATTAATTTCCTTTTATTTATTTCTTGTTACATGGTTTATAAAAACAAAATTTATAAATCAAACCTGCACATTTGGCACATACTCGTATTGACTGTGCACGGAGCTCAACAAATTTTACAACCGCAATTAACAAAAATGATGTAAACAATTTTCAGTTTTAATTACCCGTCATTCAATGGAGCAGTCAATCAAACAACCAAGCAGTCAATCAGTGTTGCGTGTGTGTGTGTGTGTGTTTGGTGTGCGGTGAATGTGTGGTGTGGTGAATATTACCCGTAGGTGGTATATATGATGCTGTCAGGAATAAATGTGCAGAAATGTGTTTGTTTACACTTAATAAATCAGTATATGCGTTGCCGTGCAAGAATGTAAGTACACGGGTAAAATTTTATAGCATTATATCGATATATACCTACACATATGTATGTGCTTAAATGGCCACATATATATTCAACACAAAGGTGTTGGACTGTGCTGTAAAATTTTCTTTATTGTTAACGTTCTTTTTTTTTTGCAATTTCCTCTTTTATTTCGCATGGACGGAAACCATAAAATTCCTTGAATGTCATGGCATATCGAATTCTTTTTAAATCAATACAATCAGCATTGACCACTCTCACTCACCACAATCACATTCATTTACCATTATGTGCTGTAATTACGTAGCCTATCTGCGCGTCTTTTACACTTAATTCACCAAGTATGTACTATATCTCACATGCCACATATCTATGGCTCACATATCAACATATCTACAATGTGACAAGTTGCTGCTGCATGCGGGTACGTGATATTTCAAGTACATCTCACTGCCAGCAACATATTATGTATATTATGAAAT
>NC_051847.1:224113466-224262316 GCF_002237135.1 Teleopsis dalmanni
AACTTAAAATATCGAAAAATATACAGCGCGCGAATTTTAAATGAGAATTTCCGAAAACTTTTCGGTCTTAATGTATTCACTTAGCGAAAAATGAGGCTCATCACTAAAGAAAATTTGATGTGAAATGTACCTACTACAAAGTAATATCTAACACTGAAGCGACAGTCCCTAACTATTGTATTCCATATCAGTAGACTACAGTGGTAACGAGAGACTGTGCATTGGATATAATGTTTCTTAAATGAATGTGTTTTAAGAAGTATACATACAGATATTTTCATCTAACGATATAAGAATAATATACGATATATGAGAGCTATTCGTCATTAAGTCAAGAGCGATAGAAGAGTACATTTACAACTTTTGCCATCATAAAATAATTGCAATTGTTTCGAAACAAATACAATAAAAACTTCAAAAGCGTATAACATAATGAAAAAATATTTCAAATCTCATAATATGTGTAATATTTAGTAAAAGTCACATATACGAAAATACAACACCCCAACATTTATTTAAGCATGTTCACATTTTAAGATAAAAAACTAATAAACTTGGGTCGCAGTAAATGCTACGAACAATAATAAAGTTTTTAATCTTAAGTGCATAGAATTAAAAGTAATTAAAAAAAATCAAATAAAAAATTAAAAAATTATTAAGCAATAAAATTGTTATAAAAAACGATAAACCATTTATTGAAATTCAGTTGATTGTCAAGTAGAAGTTAAATGGAAATAAAAAGTTCCAATTAGTTAATGTGGAAATGTGGAATCTAAAAAAATAAGAATGTTAAATATTATTTTCATAATGTATTAATTTTTTATTATAAACTATAAATATGATTATCACCGTGATCCTAGATACTGTGTCCAAAGAATCAGTGTAAGGTCACATGAAGCACATATGACAATCCCTTAAGATTTACAAAAAAAAACTTCTCAACTTACACGAAATTCTTTAGAAAATGAGTTTTCACAAAATGAAAAAACATATGTGTAGCTTATTAACAATCCCACTATTTCTGCGGTATATCTCAATAAGATTGCTTACACAAATCTGTATATCGTTAATAATCACCTTCTTCTAAATAGTATAAATGCAATTATATGTATAAATTTTTAATATATTTTGTTACAAATATTTACTTATATTCTTTTAATTTAAAATAATATAACAAAATATGAAAGAGGAATTTTAATATTATTACTACATAGCTTAGAATGTATTTGCATATATATATCTTGTATTTGTTATTTTTTTCGACAATATTCATTCGCTTCTGTTCATTTAACTAGCATATAATGTAAATTATAATTAATAATTATTTAATTCTTTAAAAGCAGACGAAATTTGTTATCACAACTGACCAAATTAGAAAGAAATACTAATTCCATTAAGTGTTCTGATTACTTAAAGATACTCGTATGATATGATAATAAATCAATAAATAAATAAATAATAATAATAAATTAATAATAAATTAGAAAGTAATAATAAATTATAAATTAATAATAAATTATAAATTAATAAATTATTTAAATCTGCTTTATCAGTAGCTACACACATTTAACTAACATATTTAATAAATATTTAGACTATTATTAGGACATTAAAGCTACTAGATTAAGAAGGATATTGGTACACTACGCTTTAAAATAACTATTGTGATAAAATGCGACTGAAAGTTCACTTCTTAATGTTCTTGCATTCCTTCTGTTGGAAGTGTTTATTAAAAGAGAAAAATTATTAGAAAAACATGGTGTTATTTGATATATAAGGTAGTATCAATATTGCCTATAGTGACTATTTTTATCAGTTCCGATCCAGATTCGTTATAGTTGCTTAAATTCTATATTATTTCATTTTATTTCTCTCTACCGGTTATATTTCCTTTTCACCATTTTAGCTTCAATTTTTCTTTCTATTTTTTCCATTCTATGTTGATTTTCAATTAATATTCTCTACTTGCTTCTATTTTTTTATATCACTCCATATCTATCAATTTTTTTTATGACATCTTGAACATTTGTGATAGCTCTATGTAACCACTACTATATATATATAAATTTAGTACTTACTTTATATTTACCATTCTTCTTTATTTCCAAATTCCCCACTTATATTTGTTCCAATAAGAACATAATTCTTACGCATTGATATATTCAGGATACAGAAATTACCATTTACCCTTTTTACAATATGTGTAAAAATATGTGACATTCATTCTGTTTTTAATAGATTTGCTATTAATTTTATTGCTTTTGTTTAATTGTCAAAAATAAAAAAAAATGTATTAAAAAATCATTTTTCTCATTTTAAATTACTTTGGCAATTGTGGTAAAAATTATATTTAAAAGGCAGATATGCATAGTGCGAACCACGTTTGAGGAACCAAGGGCCTGTTTACTCGGTAAAGCTACTTTTATTTCGCTGGCACTATCGGTAAATTTTTGTTCGTTATATTCAGATAATATTCTTATCGAGCTTAGCTCAATTTGCCAATTTAGTCCGAATGAACTTGCTTTCAACCATCGCACTCTTGCATACCTTAAAAATATTCTTCACATTTCGCCAACACACAAACGTCATAAATGTCCGTCAAAAGATTATTTTATAAGAATTTTTTACTTTTTGTTCTTGTTTTTTGTTTATGCGCCCGATTACAATGATACGTATACGATCCGTTAGACAAAATCGACCACTCTGTCGGTCGTCAGTTTAAAATTGAGCATGTGTGCGAATTTCGAGAGCTTTAACGAACGATATGTGTGCGTTTTACTGCATAGGTGAGTTGTGTGTGGTAAAGTTGAAAATAATTTTTGAAAATGTTTTGGCATTTTAGTAGTCGAATTGGTAAGAGCGAACGCGGTCGTTTGCGGTGTAAATAATTGTAATTGCACAATTCGCGTTTATAAATAAATAATATTTATAGTTTTGTGTAAAAAAAAATACTAAATTTAACGTAGACGGATCAAGTGCGTGGGTTGAAAGTTCGTGCCGGACAATACATGAAAAAATTGCGAAATTCTATTTTGTACTGTACTTCACTGTAATCACTGAAGTTTTTACCTTTTCCGAATTCACTCAACTCAATATTTAGCAAAAATACCTAAGCAGTTGCAACGAAATTTCAAGTAGTTAAGAACAGAAATTAGTACGGTAACAATTACAAACTAAAACAAATTCAACAAATTCAACAAATTCAATTACGAAAGCCTTTACAAGAAAGAAAAAAATTTTGAGGCAAAGAATTAATGTTTGAAAAATATTTGAATGTGCAAAAGTGCACTTGAATGAAAAATGTGAGTAAATTTACATTTTAAATTATCTACAAAATAATTATAGTAGCAATATTCTTGTAGTGCTTACTTATTTATATTGTGTTTATGTATATATATATATGTGTATGTATATAATTAATAGCAATTTTTACCCTGTATTTATCTGGTTTTATTTTATGCTGCCAATTCACTTGCTTCCTATTTTGACGCGTTGAATGTCAGAACCTTTTAAAAATTTTATTTATTATTTACAAATAAAAATATTTTTATAAAAAATATTTAAAAATACAAATATTTCATACATACAACTATAATGTTTTAAATTAAAAATTTTGTACATCATTAAGATTATTCTTTATTTTGAAACAAGGAAGATAAATATCTTGAGAAACTTTGTCCTTTGATTTAAACTTACCACAATTTTGTGGTGAAAATATCAGTGAAAATTAATGTTTTTTAACGGATAATTTTTAACAATATGAATTGTGACTTATAAAGTAAACATACTGGATTTTAATTTTACTTTTTATTTGATAAATTTGACTACTATTTTTTCATTTGAAATAATCTTGGCATACATTGAAAGTCATTTTATAAAAACAGTTTTATTGGATAATTTACTTTTTTATCTCTATATTTTATATTATATTTAACATGTAAAGGTATATGTTTCTTATTTAAACCAATATCATTTGCTTTATAAATTAATGGTTTTAGTATCTCGAAGAACCTTGCCTGCTACTCGTATCTTACAGTGCCTTTTGAAAACTAAATTTAAGTAAAATTTAGAACCTCGATAGGTTCTATGAATAAAAAAAGGAGGAAATATGTAGGGAACATAGAATAGTTTAATTAATTGAATCGACCAAACTACATTTGGTTGAACTGAAGTATTGTGATTTCAGATATTCAGTACTCTGTTACAATGTATAACATGTATTTTTCAATAATATCAGTTATTTTCTGACTACAAACCTTTCTTGATCAGTCGGTATTTTGATAATGATTTCATTTTTAATTCGTTCTTGATGCCGCTGTCTGATAAAGAAAATAAATCGATTATTTAGTATTCTTGTCATAATTTAACAGAAAACGTCTTTTTGAAAACTCAAATGTCTAGTTACTGTAGCTATTGTTTGGAGTTTTTCTAATCTCAAGTAATTATTTACAAAAAAATGAATTGGAAATATATTTCAATCGACTTTTGATTTTTTCAATATATTTGATATATTAGACATTATCAAAAATTGTCTAATGGATTTTTGCTATAATCTAGTGTTTCGTAAATCTTTAAAGAGACTATGAAAGACAAAAATTATATAAATTTTCATGAAAATAAAACACGTTTTAGGTATTGAAGTAAAAAATCCTTTTCAGACACTATGATTCGATTTTTTACATTATAGATTAATAGCTCTGATGTCAATTTAACTACTAGTTCCTTAAATAGATATGTGTTTGTTATTATATTACCACCTTTCAATAATGATATTGAAAAATATTTTACAATACACATGTTTAGCAGTAGGCTGAGTCTTATATAAGAATGTATATATATAATTATTTTACTTTAATCTTGTATGGATGTGTAATTCGTTTTTCCCCTTAAAAAACGATTTTCACCAAATCCGAAATGCATTTATTTCATGCATTTGACTTAAAATATTTTATTTTATTACATTTTTATTGGATCGTGATATCACAAAACAATTTCGGATAAAATATTGAAATTTAATTTAATTTATTATTTATTTAATATTTATCATTTAATTTTCCCAAAAACGCATTTCTTATGATTTTAAAATAAACAAGTTTTCTAATGAACTTTATTATGACCGCCACTGTCTCTGTTATGCTTTGACCTTTAGATATAATGGATTATTAAAATCTAAAGTTAATATATTCACAGCAAACTATTATTCTGCATTATCCTACTTGTTCGAATTGCTCTCGATACGCCACGAAAACCTTGACCATGGATGGTATTCGTTGTTCAGCCAATAAGTGCAGAACGCACTGAAAACTATGGTAAATGGAAAATGTCAACCATTAAGCAAATTATGCACAGAAACAACTATAAAAATTTTATATGTCATGAAACGTTTTAATTATTTTTTAATTTGTATTTCTAATATTTTTTTGTGATAATTAAATCGTTAAAAATTAAATTTATTCTAAAGGTAAAATTTTTAAGAAGAATCGCAATATTTAACTTATATTTCAGGACTTACAGTTTTAGTGATATTGGAAATGAATTATGATTTTTATGATCATGACTCTTAGTGTTCGTCTTTATGATTTATCAGAAAATTTTAGAGTTAAAGAAAAAATCCATGCTACCATGAAAATGTTGTATTAAAATAATTATCACATATATGTAAAATATTTATTATTTTTCTAACCAATAATACAGTTTATACGACTAAAAAATTAAAAAATCGAATGGAGTCCTTGCAGTCCGGTAATTGTTTATATGCAGTAACAACTAACAGTTGCTGCATAGGTCAGGCACAGTTTTTTGACGCCACCGTTTGAAGTGAAACGGCCATTTGAGAAAAACCCGGACAATGTTAAGCATATCTTTTGCTGTAAGGTTTAGCTGTCACGAAATTTTCGTTCTTAATGTAAACAAGAATTTTGAGTATAATTTTTTTGTGATTTGATTCAAATCAAAATCTTTTTAACAAAAGTTTTAAAAACTAATTTTTCCTTTGTAGTTTCGTATGTCTTCATAACAAAGCAGTAGTTTAAAAGTAACGGTATGGCATATTCTCTATTATCACTGTGTCCCTAAAAAATTATGTAATAAAACTTTTTTTATTGCGGTTCCATATTTTCTTGTTTGAATGTCAATTAAATCATGATTTAGGCTGACTATGGTCTTCTAATAAAAACGGTTTTTATTAACACTAAAATGTTCTAGTTATCTTAAAAAGCAATATTTGTTGTACTATGTTCCACTCTATTATTATTATTATTAAATAATAACAAATAACTCAACAATCACATCAAATTCTATTAATTTTTATTTAAAACTAATATTTTTTTTATATTAAAATCAAATTCTTAGAATCAAATTGAAAAAATGTGAATAGAAATAAAAAATTGTACCAAGTCTTATAACAATTCGCATATAATTGAATAATTTTATTTATACATAAAAACACATTTAAAAAAAGTAAATTTATTTTGCA
The DNA here is from genome assembly GCF_002237135.1 of Teleopsis dalmanni. Classification (NCBI taxonomy): domain Eukaryota; kingdom Metazoa; phylum Arthropoda; class Insecta; order Diptera; family Diopsidae; genus Teleopsis; species Teleopsis dalmanni. The sequence continues at coordinate 224,119,942 of NC_051847.1, forward strand.
AGTGCAAGTTTAAAGACAACAAAATATTTGTTATACGAATTATGGCGGGACACTTGTCAAGATCTGTGCGTCTACTTAACACAGCCAATAATTTTTCCCCTTCTCATTCTTCGCCCTATTTTTTCCATATATATTGTTGAAAATATTTTCCTCACACTAATATTTTCTTTTATGTTATGTTTTAGTTTTTGTTTAGTTTAAATTAACAAAAATCGGTGACAGATAAAGCCACCACAGCATGTGTAAGCTGGCAGTCTAGTATTTGTTTCCAATGCAATCAAACTGTTTATGCAAAAATATCGCCTGACTATTTATATATCTGCTTGTTTTTTTATTAAAAATTATTGTTTAATTTTGCTGCAATTTTATACAAAAATATACTATGCTTCACGTATGAATAACATTCTTTCCAGTGGAAATGTAATTTAATTTATCACAATTTCTTTTATACTTTCTTTACGGGTAAGCTTCTGAAATGTATTAGTTGCAATTTTAAAGAAAAATTTTTGGTTGCAATAAATAAAATCAAATTTTTTATTGTGTGATTGTTATTGCATATATAATCTGAACATTCATTCAGTTTTTATATATTATTTGATTTTTAATTATATTTTTCTAACAATTTAACATAAGAGCCATAAATATTATGCAGAAATGCCAAAATAAATGACAGTCTTGAGCAAAATTTATGTCTGTGATTTTAAAACTTATGTGTAGAAATTGACATAGTAATGTTTTGCAAATTATTTTTCAATATAAAAAACATATATGTTTCCCTGTAAACATTTTACAAACATTTATCGATATTTTTAAAGTGTCTGCTAAATTTATTATAATCATTTAAAAAAATTTTTAAACAAATAGTTTATTATTATAGATTACTATTATAGATTAATTATTAATAGAAATAAATAACTAAACTATTGCATATTGATTCTTATAAATATATATTACAATAAACAAGAGTTTCCATACTGACGAAAATATTTTCTGCCACGATTCATAGCAAACATTTTTCACACTACTGTTACGCATCTTTTTCTAAAGCTTAAGCAAATCGCTCGCAAATCGTAGAAGTCATTGTATATTATGAACATAAAATAGAAAAAAAACTTACATAGAAATGTATAACAGCAGTTTTGAGTGGCATTGGCCAATTTCTGCTGCCAATATGGCTCAGTTCGCTGCGTGCCTTTGTCGTTTGTGTTTGTCGATAGTTCGTGTTAACCGTTAAAGTGGACTAATTTCTGAAATAAAATAATATTAATATACAGTGTATGTATATAAATATAGAAGCAAAGATACATACAAAACAGAAATTATGTTAATTTTAATTTTTTAAGAAAATTAATTTTGAATTTGCATTGAACTAACTTGAAAACTTAACAAATATATGACGAGAGATTACTGTAATTATATACACCACCAATAACGAGGCATGTGTTGAAAAAATCTTAAACAAAATTATCGCACAACGAATGAAACAAACTGAAATCGAAACGAACTTAAACAAAAATTGTTAAATTTAAATGACTAAACAAAACAACAACAACACAGCTTAGCCAAAGCGATTGTAGTATTGCTACGGTTCCGTATCCGTCAACAGTAACGGAATGTGATCGTTGATATTTTTGTAGAAACTTAAATTCAAAACTTATAAATAATTTTTAAATTGTGCTAAAGTAAGATATTTAATCACTCAATGATTAAAACTAATACTTAAGTTTGTGTCAAATAAATTCGATAAATAATTGTTAAAGCTAAAGCAATGTAAAGTAAAGTAAAGAAAAAATGTTGACTTCAATATTTTGCAATTATTAAAATGCTTAAAAAACTATATAAAAAATGTAAGAAAATTTCATTTTATAAAATAAACATGTAATATTTATTACATAGCTATGTATATAATTCAAATAAATGCTAATAATTAACACCAGCGGTTCGCGATGTGACAGATTAAGAATTATTGTGCTTTCATAATGTTAATTTAATGCCCGAAAATGTTATAAATAAAAATATTACAAAATTAATTTAACAGCTTCAAATGCAATGTTAAAAATAAATTCTTTGCAAAATGAAAACAAATAACTAAAGTCTTAACAAAATTAAACAATTTTAATTTTGTTATTTGTTTTTTCTTTTTGCTTCTTCTGGTAAAGTCAATTTAATTTTGCGCTTTTGAATTTTTTCTCTTTTTCTATTTACTTTTTCATCGTTATTGTTATTGCTTTTTGTTTTTATTTTGCTCTTGCAATGATGCAATTGTTCTCATAAATAAGTTTTTATGTCAATGTTTGGTGTTGTTGTAATTAGTGCGAGTAATGCGCGGATAATCACAATAAAAACAAATAAAAATGCAAAAGAAATTACATTTATTCCCTCTTTTGAACCAAATCACACAACAACGATTAAGTAACGTGATTGTAGTACATGTTAAAAAAATATTAATTAATAAACCTAAACATTTTGTGTAAACATTATTTTTTTAACTAAAATCATGATTATTCTTATTAAAATTTGGTTTTAACTTTATTAATGAAATTAAAAGTACATTTAGTATGAAAACCGTTTCAAAGTGGTGAGTAGACTCACCTCACCTCACTCGTTTTCTTGTATTGTAATGTTGTAATGTGTGTCCTGGAGTAGATGTCACCCAGCAGCTTTATTTAATTTTCTTCGCGACGATTTTGATCTCTACGTAGGTCTTTTTTATTGCTTTGGACTGGTGTTCGTTTTTTATAGAATGATACTACACTGATCAGTGTATTTTCTTGGCAATATGACTTTCATATAATATAAAACTTTTAATAGTGATTCATACCATTTTAATAAAGAAGATTTACAACTCTTCTACTAAAACACAATTTTTATCAGACCTAATGCCACGATAACTCAATATGCTTTAACTGGTTAACGCTAAACTCTTACATAGAATTGTATTTAAAAATTGACCGAATGTCGAGCTCGATCTGAACCCATATAAACTCCACCTCCTTTTTGAAGAGCAAAATCGACAATATCAGGACACATATTAGCTTTTGGGCTAGACTAAAACTTTTCAAATTAAACTGTTGTGAATTGCCTTACTACAGTGAAGATATTTGGTATATTGGGATCGTATATTTGTAAAGATCGTTATTTCTTAATAAATTTATTAATTTTTTTATATTACTATTCAGTTTGGCTTTTAACCTTTTATTTTAATTTGAGATTTTCATTGTATGACCTTGCAAAAAAAAATCTTATTTGGTTCATTATTGTCCAATGCAAGTGTAACTTTAACAGGATCTTAGTTAACTATAAGACTTCTCCTTGAAGATAATCTTACACTTCCTCTAAAGTCTGTAACAACCTTAAACTTGCTGAGATCCAAATAACATTATAATAATAGATCAAATCAGTTTATAGTGCTAATTCTTTAAACTAACTTAGCGTGAAAAACTAATATTGCTTTTTTTTCTAATATTAATAATACCATAAAAGTAATAAATCAATTAAAAATAACTCAAAATATTGTTTATAGTTTAGTTCAATGTTAATTAAAGAAATTACGAAACTTAATTTTATTTAAATATTTTGATTTATTCTCACATTTTTATTAATTCAATTAACAGCTTATTAGATTCGCTTTCAAAGTCTCGAGATCGCTAAAAAATTGATACCAAACGGGTTTTGTTTGCTGCACACTCATTGACTAAATATTTTATTATTTCTTCTCTAAAATATTATTTTGACGTGTAGCAAATAAAAAACCAATAAAAATAATTTAATCACACACATATATATATCTTATATCATTACATTACTATATAGATCATTACTGTTTAATTGACTACAGTGACTAATCAGCAAATACCCGTCTATTTCACATGATTAATAATTATATTTGCTGGTATATTTATTTTCCTCACAAGATAAGCTTATAGATGAGCTTCAATGAACTGTAACCAATTTGTAACTGTAACTGTCAAGAAAGTGCTCTTTCTCTTTTTTCTCTCTTAGCCAAACCACACCCGTTATTGGGAAAAGTCGATATGACTAAATGTCTGAATGTTTCATATTCATCTAAATTTACACGGTAAAAACAGTTTATCTGCTTGGATTTCCATACATTAGTGGCTTGAAAGAACTGCTGTTCTAATATTAATATGTGCCCAGATTCAGATCTTATTATGTTAAGAACTGGTCGGCCGGGATACAGTGTATATTGTCAGTGATTTGCAATAGTTTACAACCAAACATTTTCAAAGATGACACTTTATTATGTTAAAAACAGATCGACCGGGATATTGAATTCGGAAATTAGAATAATTTTTTTTCTTGTATACCGACTATTTATAGAGATAGAGACTATTTTACTTAATTTTTAAAACAATTATGTTGTTATATTATTACCGCTCAAAAGTAACAAAATAACTATTGAATAATTTTTCTTCTAAGCTTTTTTATCGAAGCCATTAACGAATTTTATCGTTTCTATATAAATATTAAAAAATATATTATTTCAAATTAAATAAAACAAATAAAATAATTCATTATAAAAAACAGCAGCTATTTATGTACTAGAAATACCCAGCGTATTATGAATACCGAGCGTCCAGCGTCCAGAGGCTTGTTGTCTTTCAGCAATTAGTCACTTTAAGCGAGTAATTGCTTTACACGCTCAACATTTAATACGACCACTTGAATGATGTGTGTCAGCATTAAGTACTGATTTAACATAAAAAAAAATTTAATAAAAATATTATTTTCCGTTACTAAAAGCTGTGTGGGATCTGCTGGGTTACTGGGTAGGCGGTTGCAAGTCTTTCCCAGAATGGCAAACAATTCTCCCATTCAAAGAATATATTTTAGAATATTAGGAATAATAAAAATATTTGCTTACTTTTCGTTTTTCTTTATGTAATACTTAATAAATAGAATTAAACACAATATTTGCCTCTTTGTGGTTAAATCCGCTACTGTTATCAATGCTTCTTTCAAACAATAGGAAGGGAACGAGTCGGGTTGCGTAAAAAATTGAAACTTGATTTAGTCATCGACGGGCACTGTAAGCACGTGTGATGTCATTTTTAGTTAATTTTATAAAATAATTAAGTCACAAATTAGTTAATTTTCTATTGTTTTTCGTTCTCTGTTTTATTTGTATTGTTTGTTTTGTTTTATTGGGACTTGTAAGTGTTTTAGTAATTGTTGAACAGTTATAATTAATTGACCACGATATCCAAAAGTAAAAAATACATAATATTTTTCTATATACATACATATATTTTTATGATATCAAGTGTTTAAATCAAGTGATAAAATTATTCATTGCGATAATCATACAAAATCAAACGAAATCACATGAAACTGCAAATCTTAAATAAATAAACAATCAATAGAAACAATATCTTTTTCTAACGTGTCTACAACAAAAAGTACATCGAAACGCTTCTGAAATATTGTATCTACACAAATAAACAACAAGCACTGACATCTATTTTTATGAGTCTTGGAATTTTGCATCTGGCATTTCTTCCGCCTTGCGCTACAGGTGCTAATCGGTGAATATAGCATTCACATCAGAATATTTCCTCCTAAGATACTGTAACGCTTTCGCTACGCTCAACTTACTTGGGTGCTCTTTTCGCAGCGATTGTTTACTTTCGGCACTGCTCTGGAAGAGGTCATGTTCACAGTTTGCGGAGGAAAATTTATAATATTTTCCTCCACAAACGTTATTACAGATATTTTTCCTCCAATAAATATTCTCACCGCCTCCTACGTACGAAATGTTTATATTTTAATGTTTATATTTCGTTGAATGTGCGTGTCTGTATCCGATTTATGATCTTTTTTCCCTAACTCAATTTGTATCTTCAACGTTTTTATTCCAATAAATAAAAATCATTTGTAAAATATTTATTTGATGCTTTGATGTTTGCTTTGCTAATTGTTTTGACTTTTAATTGAAAGATTAGATATGTTGTACAATTCAGCAATCCATTCCATTCAGAAATCACTTAAAAGTGCACAACAATTTTCCATTATTTCCAGCAATTAATTTGAGAAGTCCCAATTACAAATTGCTAATGAATTGCATTTTGTATCTTAAGCACTTTAAGTGTCTAATTAAGTTGTGTATTAAAGTATTTTTCAGTGGAAACTCAATGTAATTAAATGGGAATTACGCTCATTTTATGAAATAGCACGAAAAATGTTATCTATTAGATAGAATATCTATTCCTGATACTAAAAAAATAGATGAACGTTTTAAAGCGTTTATATAAACTAATGAATATATTATTTTATAATTACTTAAATATGTGTATGAATAAATATATCTAATCATTACATTATTATTATTAAAAGTCACAATAGAACAAATTGACCTTCTAACTTAATTGTGACTCATCTAAACTAAAATAAACATGTTTCTTCACGGAGAATGATTCCAAATGTCATTCTGTTTTATTAAAAGAAGAATGGATTACCGAATTCGGGACCCTTTGAATGCAGTGCACGACTAAAGCGTATGTTTCTCTATGTGATTCAAAGAATTTAGAGTTGTCATAGTTCTTTAGCTCCCATTTATCAAAGGCAATGATTAACAGAAGTGTGTCCAAATAGATTTCTTGCATAAACACTAAACGGATTTTTTATATCAAACTTAAATGAAACTAGGACTATTTTTAAACCTAATAATGTCTCTCGACTTAAGAATCCAGACCTCAATCAACAGAATGTGAAAGAGACACTTCAACAAAAATTAGACGGATGTACTTGAGTCGTTGTTTAACAATTCGATGTCACGAACAGATAAGATGAACTGATGTTTCACTTTGTAGTGCATAGAATCTACAGGTGTCAATATTCTTCAATTTAATTTTTTTTTGGAAAACGGTAGTTAACATGAGCATGTTTGATTAAGAAATTAATGACATTTTAACTATCTGCGACCTGCAGGAACCATTGTTAGTACTCATACCGTCTAAATGTGGATATCCTGCTAAAACGTTTAGCTATTTCGTTAACATCGAATATCAAAGATTCGTTAGTCAGATGAATGTACATTGGTGTCAACACGCTTTTTGGATTGTCTTAGATCTTTGGTATTGACCTATGACTTTTCAAACAATTTATATACAATTTATAAACAATTATAAACAATTTATATGGACCATAGAGATGTCCAGTTACTTTGTGTTTTATATAAAGTCTTTTGGCAAGCCTTTAGATTGTTGCATTGCCATCTTATGCTTCTTGTCTAGGTATCACTAATACATATATGTATATTTTATCATGGATGTCTTCTTTTAAAAATTTTACTCAACCGCAACAAGTTTTTAAGTTCTGATAATACTGTTTTTACGTAACTGTTTTTTCACAATTTTTTTATAATTTCTTCATATATAAAACAGATTCGAAATAAGAGCTATTAGGTATCTACCAATCTCAAGTCCCATTAAAAACTCTATGAATAAAGCGCGAAGAACAGAAAACTGATTTATAGCCAGATAATTACACCAGCATTACTTTATGGGTGTATTGCGTATAGCAAAGCTGCCGACTCTACTATACAAAAGCTACAAGTTGCTGAAAATCAGGCTCTCCGAAGTCAGGCTCTTCAAAGTGCCTTGGTACATCCGCACAAACGACATGTTAAGAGACCTTAGAATAAACCCGATCACAAAATACATAAGGGACAGAGCCCTGAAATTATATGCGAAAACTGACAGGCTATCCTATTTAGCACTATCTAATCTTAGAGTAATCACTCTCTGCACGGGGGGTACGCAGATTTTAGATCAATCACTGAATAATCATGAAGCTTATAAGGAATACATAAATTAGTCAATGAGATGGGTGGGACCCCGTAGTGCCCCCAGCTATCAAAGAGTAAAAGTGCCCAGTTGCGCTAACTCGAAAAAAGGATCAACATACATACATACGTATATTAGTTATAAACAGATCATGATTTAAAGGAATTATCAAATTAACTGCTTTATTAGCAGTTGATGGAAGACGAAAATATCAACTTAAAAAGAGAAAGAGCAAGTACTTCTTTTGTTTCTGCGAGTACTATTATTATAAAACATTGATTTGGTTGAATTAAATTCTAATCATGGAAGCACAAAATTAATCTTTAAAACGATAAACTATAGAATTACAGTTATATAAACTATAGTGCTCAGAATTATAGAAATATTGGCCATTATCCAATTAAAAACACTGCCACAATCTCTATTAATTTAATAGTAAACTAATTTCCAGTAATTAATAATCTTGTTAATATTGTCATGGACGAAATATGGGATCCCCATATTTAGTACATTTAACACACCGGTATGGTGTATATAATCAATCGTTCTATTGGGAGTCTAATACCATTAAAGTTCTTTTCTTATTACAACTATAACATAGCACGTCTACTTACTAAATCAACATCTTTGTAAATTCTAAATATATTCTATATGCAATTATGAAAAGTATTCCTTGTACTGTGAAATGTGAACAACAGCAAATCGAGTTTATTTATCTGAGATACAATGTTGAATTAATTCATGTAATTATCCAAAAATTATCTTATCATTTCATTTGTCGTTCGTTTTCCTTGTCGTAATTGCTGTAGCGTGAGAAGCTTCAATTTAATATTAAAGCCAACAATTTTCCAAACCTGAAACTGATTTAATGATTCTTTTTAAATACAATATAAATAATTTATTCGTTTATATACCATTTTTCATAACCTATTTTATTTTAGTTTTGCTAAATTTTTTTATTCTCCAAGTGCCAGAGCAGCTTTAAATATGCAATAGTGATGTTGAATTATTTATTATCTTCTAATCAGTATAACACAATCATGTGTGAATAAATCTAACTATTCAGATTATGTATCTACAAATAATAATGACAAAAAAAATTATTTAATTTATTTACCTTTTGGCACAAATTTCAAAGGAGAAGGTTATGTGGTCCGTAAATGTTTGAGCACTGACATAAGCAAAAAATACCTTTCGCGTATGTTGCCATATACCATATGCACACCCAACATTTGCTTAAGCCAACAACCGAAGACATCATCAGACACACACAGCCCATCAATTTCATTTAATATACCTACACTATATTCTACTAGTGGATGTGTATATATCAGATGTCTAAAAATATATTTCATTAAATCGTCGTCGGCGCCGTTGCTAGAAACTTGAAATGACAAAATCTTTTTTTGTCATTGTCTTGTGATTATTTTCAAAATTATAAATAATAGATAAACTATGTATATTAAATATTCATAATCAAATTATGTGATGAAAGATATATCAAATGAATCGTTTATATAAGGCAGGAGTTTAAATATAATATGTAGATATATAATGTATATTATATAAAAAAATATATTTTCTACAATTATTGTATGATGTGAATTTCTTTAACTTTTAGGAACTCACTTATCAAATGCTGTTCTTTAATATAACGTTAATTAGTTTTATATTCTTACATTACATTTGCAAATATTTTTTAGGTAATAATGTCTTCCGAGGCTGAAATTATTATCAACTTATCTGCATAGATTAACAATTTAAAATTCTTTCATATGTGATCTATCACATGATTTAAGAAGCCACACCATGTTTTCATATCTATACTTTCTTGAAGTATTTCACAGAAGTATTTCAAGTATTTCATTTCTATAATATAAACAACTCGTTCATTAACAACTCGTTGACATGTCATTAACACAGACTTGTTAAAACTAAAATCTTTCCAGAGCATATGAAGAGATAAACTGACATTCATAACTTTGTTTAAGGCATCATTAACAGTGATTTACCGATTTTCTTAATTATTGAACACCTACTGTTCAATATGCCACCAGTCTATTAACAGCAGCAATCAGTGCACCTTTCACGATTCATCAGTAATTGATAGCTGCAAAGGTTTGTGGTTGTGATATCACAACGGGCCATTATTTAAGCTCAAGTAACCCTAGGGTACAAAGCCGCCACTCCAACCTAACCTAATCTATCTTTTTAGTGTAGTATCCTCTTAATTTTTACTGCAGAATATTTTTCATGGATATACATATATATATATACATAAGTAAGTTGTAAACGTTGCTGGGTTACATATTTTTTATTGAACTATTTCGAAATCAAAATCATGGCATTAGTTGGCAGATTAAATATCAGCAGATTGAGCTTATTTTGAAAAATCTGCTACCAAATAATATCCTGTAATTATTAAAATAAAAATTGATCATTTTATGATGATTAAAAATATCGTTTTCATTCCTTTTTTCCTTAAAAATATTTTTAAAATGTTCCATTAAGTTTAAGTTCTATTAAAAATATCAGAAAATTATTCGAAATGTATGTGACTAAGTGAGCGCTAAGAAATATGCTGCCATTGGCAATAATTCTTCTATTCATAATTGCTTAACTTTTAAATACAAATATTAAATACAAATATTGTAATAATTTTACTTTTTTCTTACAGGTCAAGGAACATTGATTACGGTTTATATTGTAAAATGGCAGGATAGTTATTAAGCTCACATATTAAAGCCAAAATTGCACTGACAAATTTTCATCTCTCTCTTACTAAATCGGAATATTGCATCATTGGTGTTAAAGTAACGAATTTTAAAAAGGAATTACTAGAAAACGCATTAAGCATCTATCGAACACGGCCAGAGTCAAAGCAATATCTGATTTCAAGGCTTTTACTAAATCTAACAAACCAAAGAAACCAGCTTCAACCGCAGCAAATAGAGTTTAGAATAGTCCAGTAGTCCAAGAGTATGTCGCTTAATCGTTCATAGCACGCACCTATTGTTAGAAGTTGTTGCATCATCACACTTGCAACATCAACCGCAACTAAACCATACAAAAGTAATTGTGAAAAGTATTTGAATAAATTTTAAATAACAGAAGCGCAAAGCAAACATAAATTCATAACTTATTAAATTTAAGCAAACAATCCAACATTAGTAGACCAAAAAATAACTTTCACCTCTCAGACACATTGCACCCAAGCTTTATGCTACACGCTCACATCCCAGAGGTTGAATGTAAATCCAAGATATCACAGTAATAGAATAATTTCAATAACAAAAGCAAAAGCAAAAGCAAAAGCAAAAGCAAAAACAAAATCAAGCAAACAAGACACGGCACGCCCAATCAAATATCAACCGTCCAAAGCTCACTTTAGGCAAATTGCATTAACTAACACTAAACAGCACTTTCGTTCAAAGAAAATCTCGCCTTTCTCACTTCCTCGCCAGATAATAAAATTTTAATCTAATTTACATTTTAAACAACTACAACTACACCAACGTTAGCAACAACAACGATAATGTTTGGTAGCAGCAAACGATTTACGAACCATCTAATATTAGCGCTTTGTCTGCTCCTGGTGTGTACAACAACACTTACGCTTGCTCAAAATACAGAAGAAAACACCACGCCCATAAGTAATGTCACAGCGCTGCCTGCAACGCAGGAGGACATCTGCAAGGATGGCCTCATACTAAAAGTTTGGAAACCGCAGGACAATATAACGATAGGCGATCGTGTCGCGCGTGGTCTATGTTATTTTATTGCGATGGTTTATTTGTTTATTGGCGTTTCAATTGCTTCTGATCGTTTTATGGCAGCGATTGAGGTGATCACGTCCAAAGAGAAGGAAGTTGTTGTCAAGAAGAAGGGTGGTGAGAAACAGATTGTAGTTGTGCGAGTCTGGAATGAAACTGTTGCTAACTTGACATTAATGGCGTTGGGCTCAAGTGCTCCGGAAATCCTGCTTTCTGTTATTGAAATGTTTGCGAAAAAGTTTGAAGCTGGTGATTTAGGACCTGGTACAATTGTAGGCTCTGCTGCATATAACTTATTCGTTATCATAGCATTGTGTATAGTTGTGATACCGAAAGGAGAAGTGCGTAAAATTAAGCATTTACGAGTGTTTTTCGTCACAGCAACGTGGTCAATATTTGCCTATATATGGCTATATTTAATATTGGCTCAAATTACGCCTGGCCGTGTTGATGTGTGGGAGGGCTTGTTAACGTTTATGTTTTTCCCTGCAACAGTATTAACAGCATACATTGCTGATCGTCGTCTATTAATCTATAAATATTTGGATAAAAATTATCGTATGAATAAGCGTGGTGTTATTGTAAGCGCCGAGGGCGATGCAGCGCTAGAAATGAATCAACCGGAGGAAACCGACATTAAAACCTTCGATGAGAGTGAGGAAACTAAAGACTTTGAGGAGGCGAGACGTGAATACATTTCGACGCTAAAAGATCTACGCAAAAAATACCCACAAAGCGATCTGGAGCAATTAGAAATGATGGCACATGAACAACTCATAAATCGTGGACCCAAATCTCGAGCATTTTATCGTATACAAGCAACACGAAAGCTGATGGGTAGTGGCAATATAATGAAGAAAGCCCAAGAACGTGCACAAATGAACTTAAGTGAAGTTAAAGCGGAATTGCAACGCGTAGATGTGACCATTCAGGAAGAGGAATCACCAATGCAAATCTTTTTCGAACCTGGTCATTATACGGTTATGGAAAGTTGTGGCGAATTTGAAATGCGGGTAGTGCGGCGTGGTGATATTTCCGGTTATACAACTGTAGAGTATGAGACAGAAGATGGTTCTGCTGAAGCTGGTAGTGATTACATTGGAAAAAAAGGTGTACTTACTTTTCTACCCGGTGTGGATGAGCAACGCTTCAAAATTGAAATTATAGATGACGATGTCTTCGAGCAGGATGAACATTTTTATGTGCGTTTAAGTAATCCATCCGAATCCGCTACACTATCAACTCCAAAGGTAGCCACTGTTATGATATTGGATGATGATCATTCTGGCATATTTGCATTCCAACAATTCAATCATGAACTTAATGAATCGGTAGGCTGTTATGAACTAAAGGTACAACGGTATTCCGGTGCGCGCGGAAAAGTTATTATACCCTATTGGACGGAGGATGGTACTGCGAAAGCCGGCAAGGAATATGAACCATTGCAGGGTGAATTGGTATTCGAAAACAATGAAATTGAGTGAGTACAAAATTATATATATACATATCTTATTAAAAACTACCTCTATATAAATTACTTCCTCTAAAACATTATTTTATTTAACAGTTTTTTTATAGACTATTTGGTCTATTTTATTTTTAGCTTAAAATAAAATATGTTAATTCTGTGGTCTAAACATTCAACGGGTTATTAAATTTAAATAAATATTTTTTTGTTCTGTTTTAAAATAATAATAAAATTTATTAAATAGCCCACAAGAAAACCTTAAAGTGTATATATCTTATCAATAAATGTTGATATCGATAAAGCCATACATGATGATGTGTAATTTGTGCAAAATTATTATACTTAACTTTATAAATAACATATATATTATATTGTGTTAATATTATGTTATAACTATAATGTTACAAACTTCAAATAATGATCTTGCTAATCGAAGTTCCGAGTATTTTGATATTTGAGTCAGGCCGGTCTGGCAATCTACTCGGTGTCTGAATCGTTTGTATATTATGATCTGTTGTACGCATTTGTATAAATCATAAAAAAGACAGTGGACATAGTCTTCAAATAGTTCCAATGATTTTATATATTAAGTCGAGTATAATCGCGCTAGTGGAGTTCTTATCCATTTTGAAGCACTAGATTGGTCTTTATTAATTAATAAATATAGTTTTAATCAACAATACATACATAAAAAGTTAGCGTCCTGAATGTTTTATATTGAAATTTTTGGTATAATTTTATATTTATTAAACTTATTAGCAATTATTTGGTTATTCTTCTCCATTCTTTACATTATGTACTTATGTACTTTACCTAAATGTCCAGAATAGTCCGTTACCGAGTTTCGACCTGTCGCAGCATACGTTCGCTTCAAATATTTTTTTAGTCTGAAGTATCTTGACCTCTTCTAACGATTTGACCAAACCAGCGAAGTCGCTAGATGTTTATTTTACAGTAATATACCAATGTCATGATAAAGCTCATACAGCTCGTGGTTCATTCGGATACTATACTTGACACCAAATCGTTAAGAACCAAAGATCTTAAGACGAACTTGTCTTTACATTAAGTGCCAAAATTAACATATACTGTGGTTGACTAAAATGAAATTAATTTTCAGTTTTGAATACATGATTATTGGTAATTGATAATTAAATATTTGAGGTTTAAAATGTGATGAAATTAATAAAATACTATTGCATTAGGTCGAATGTTAAATTCTCCCTAAACTTAGATCAGGAACAGCAATTTTCTTAAACAGTTTTTAAAATAGAAATAATTTTTGTAATAATGATAATATCTTTAGAAGGGTTCGAATAGAAATAAAAAGACAACAACAAAATTTTTTAATTAATAATTTGAAATTTGGACAAACAACGTTGTTTGGTATTGCCAAGTACCCGTCATCAGTGGTCTTAGGAAATATTCGAATTTTTTAATTAGTTTATAGTCCATATATAATATGTTTAGACTGCAAGTGCTAGGCTTAGAACTTGTGCCTGTCAAATTGGAAGCCATGGCACAAACTTTCAATGCTCAAGTTCCAAGTTTTTTGTCTTTTCTATTTTTTAAGTGATACTTTCCAAAGCACTTGCCGTGCTTTAAATAAGAACGAGCTTATAAACTACAGCTTTATTTGGAAACGCAAGTTCAACGAATTGACAGTTAATTTTTGAAGTTGTCTGTTTTTATTTTAAAACAATTCTTTTTGCAGAGACATCTGTTATACATATTTTTATTTACTATATGTAAAGCTTTTTGTCTGTAATTTTACAAAGAAGCTATGCAAAGGTTACACTACAAGTACTTGGCAATACTCGAAACAGCATTGTATGGTCACCCAAATTTCAATAAATCAACTAAAAAATTTTAGTTGTCTTTTCATTTCTATTCGAACCCTAACTTTAAAATAATTTCTTTTTGTCATAAAACGCGTCACTTTTGGCAAAGAAAATTAACATTAAGATAATATCTTTTCTCAACAGATCCTTTGAACCGTTTAATACTTTTAAATTGAAAATTTGTTAACAGGTTAAATTCTATATTCCCTATTAACAATTTTAGACTTGTTTAATTCTAGAAGCATAGAAGCATTCGATCTCCATGATCTAATTAAATTAATTGCAATTATTTATCATTTAAATAAATGTCCTTATTAAATTTATTTCTATTACGAAAGAAAACTATGTTACTAATAAATAGTTTTTAAATAGTAGTGTCTAAACAATAAAATTTTTATTTTTAATTAATCGATTATTTGGTTAAACATAGCGATAAGATTAATATTTCGTTTAGTTTTTCGCAAAAACTATTTTAACAGTAATTATTTGAACTTAAGCGGTTTCTGTTGAAGAAGCGCAGCTACAAGTATTTTCATTTAAAATTCGTTCTCTTAATGAAGCTTGGAACACGTTTGTCATTAAGATACATAAAGGACATAATAAATCTCAGCATTTACTTCTGCAAATGTTCCAAAAGCTTATGACTTCAATATACGTGAGCACATAAATCTGCTGGTTGTACACGTGACATGCTACTCCTTATGATCCTTGTTATCCTTGCGACATGTACAAGTTCAGTATTTAGAGTCATGTGTTGACATTTAAATCGCCTGTAATATATAAATTAAAATTTGGCAATCCATTTTATATGGAATATGCATGTCTGTGGCTCATACTGTTACGCTGCAGGACATCGTTTGGCAACTTCAACTGCTGAGTTATAAATGGTAGCTTTCTTCCTTCGACATAGTTGTTTACTAGTTTATGGTCAATGTCACGCAATGCGTATTCAAACAATAAAACAAATAATTATATTTAAGGAAAAAATTGATAATTATTCGCTTTTATTTCAACTTTATTTTTAGACACTTTTGTATAGTTTCTTGGGAAAAGCAATGAAATTCGTTAAAACTAAGCAGATTAAATCGTGCATTAATTTACATTAATTTCCTTTTATTTATTTCTTGTTACATGATTTATAAAAACAAAATTTATAAATCAAACCTGCACATTTGGCACATACTCGTATTAACTGTGCACGGAGCTCAACAAATTTTACAACCGCAATTAACAAAAATGATGTAAACAATTTTCAGTTTTAATTACCCGTCATTCAATGGAGCAGTCAATCAAACAACCAAGCAGTCAATCAGTGTTGCGTGTGTATGTGTGTTTTTGGTGTGCGGTGAATGTGCGGTGTGGTGAATATTACCCGTAGGTGGTATATATGATGCTGTCAGGAATAAATGTGCAGAAATGTGTTTGTTTACACTTAATAAATCAGTATATGCGTTGCCGTGCAAGAATATAAGTACACGGGTAAAATTTTATAGCAATATATCGTTATGTGCCTACACATATGTATGTGCTTAAATGGCCACATATATTTTCAACACAAAGGTGTTGGACTGTGCTGTAAAATTTTCTTTATTGTTAACGTTCTTTTTTTTTGCAATTTCCTTTTTTATTTCGCATGGACGGAAACCATAAAATTCCTTGAATGTCATGGCATATCGAATTCTTTTTAAATCAATACAATCAGCATTGACCACTCTCACTCACCACAATCACATTCATTTGCCATTATGTACTGCAATTACGTAGCCTAGCTGCGCGTCTTTTACACTTAATTCACCAAGTATGTACTATATCTCACATACCACATATCTATGGCTCACATATCAACATATCTACAATGTGACAAGTTGCTGCTGCATGCGGGTACGTGATATTTCAAGTACATCTCACTGCCAGCAACATATTATGTATATTATGAAATTCACTTATGTTTTTAGCAATTCGTATGCTCGATTACCACATAACAATAAAGCTGGTCTGACCGTAAAGTGGGCTTTTGTTTAACTGTCATTCAAACATATTCTCAGCACATGAATGCCGTATTAGTTCAGCCCAAAAACATTTTGACATGTCTGTCTGTGTGTGGTATATTGTAATCTGTAATATGTAACGTATATTCATGGACTAAATTCTGTCTGTTTCACATTTAACTTATTGCTTTTTCCAACAACCAATAAAACATACTATAATTCATGAAAATGCTAACTGGAGAGATATTTAAAATATCTTTAGGGATAGTATACAATTTATTTCAAATTTTTGTTGCTAATTTCTATTATAATTAATAACCTCAACATCATTTAGTATAATAATTAAGTCTGACATTAAAAATTGGTTGTATTTTTATGAGGATATTTACGTTTCAATGAAGTACAATTTAAAAAATTAAGTACTAAAAATACCGAATAAAACAAAATTCTAAGAAAAAGAATTTAAAAGCTAAATTTAAAAGCTAATATCTCCTTTGCTAACGAGCTGCACTAAAAACACTGAATAAAAATAATAAAAGTTTCTTTAAAATCCCTGAAAAAATTAGAAAAATTTGTTTACAGCATCTGAATTGCTAACTTACTGCACTAAAAAATACTGATTGAAAATTAAACCAATATATCAAAACATCTGTTTTACAAAGTATTACTAGTATTAATATACTAAAAGAAAAGAACCAAGATGTGAAAATTCTTTTAAAGACTTCTATTCATGGCTAACTGCACTAAACACACTGAAAGAAATTATTTCAATGCTCTATTGCTGTCAACATACTTCTAGTAGTTTGCGCCAACCAGCCAGCCGAATCAGTCGCCTGCTGTCGCCAGTTGGTAGTGCCTAGGGCATGCATATTGTTGGTCATCTGATCGTTGCACCGAAAATACTGACATTTAAGTAACCATATCCGAGGCTTCCTCTTCGTTTTCATTGAAGTGATGTTTTATTTACTGGTATGTTCACACTCTCTCTCCTCCCGCTTTATTGCTAGTTTACTGCACCACAAATATTAAATAAAAATAGGAAACGTTCCTTTAAAACATTTTTACTGCTAGCCAACTGTACTAAGAATACTAAACATAAATAATACACATTTTTTGAATGAATACGAAATGAAAAAATTTCTTCAAAACCTCTCTATTATTATCAAACTGCACTAAAAACAATACGTAAAAAAAACTTTTTCAAAGCTTTTGTTTTGAGAAAAGCAGATTAATTTCAATAGAAAATATTCACAATATTAAAAATTAATTTAAAAATTTTACTAACATCTGCCGCAACGGTAGTTTCTTGCTTCCTGTGTGGGTCATGTCTGGTATGTTTTTCTCTATTGTTTCCTGACAAAGCACACTGTAAATGTTTTCCATAATTCAACATTTGGCACCTAACAGGTGCCATAGATTCCTTTCATCTATGCTTTTGTGGTTTGGTCTATTATTTTAAAACATTTTGCTATTGAAAATTTATTTACAAAATACGACGTTCTTTCCCGCCTCTACAAATCGTACATATTTTTATCTTCGCATTTTCATACTCGCATATTCATTCAAATCGGAAAATCGGAAATGTTCATGTCCCGGGATTGTTTCGGGCAATTCAGTGTTGAATTCGAATTTTACATTATTTTCCTGATTGTTGTTTATTATCTGTGTTTTGGTTTAGTTGTATTTTGCAAATAATTGCTGTTTTATTTGCTAATTTATGTTTGATTTTATGCTTCAGGCTTTGTGTGGTTTACGGTTGTGTAACATAATTTATACACTTTCATGTCCTGGAAGGTCAAAGGTTCTTGTCAATAAATTATTTTCACCCACCTGTTCTGTTGTGCTCAAATTATGTTAAGTTATATGAGGACGATATGAAAAATGAATCCTGAAAAGATAATGTTAGAGTATAGA
This sequence comes from Teleopsis dalmanni, assembly GCF_002237135.1. Classification (NCBI taxonomy): domain Eukaryota; kingdom Metazoa; phylum Arthropoda; class Insecta; order Diptera; family Diopsidae; genus Teleopsis; species Teleopsis dalmanni. The sequence goes on from NC_051847.1 coordinate 224,138,731, forward strand.
CTTTTATATTTATTTCATATTTATATTTATTCAAACAAACAATATGTTGATACTCATAATATTAGGGCAATAAAAGTTCATTTAAATTGAGACGAAATATAAAGAGTTATTTATATAATAGCCCTGATCTAAAGCATCTTTCATTTATTTTCGGATTTACGTATTTAATATAAAAACGATCCATATTATTACAAAAATGGTAATACTTCTTTTGGATATAAATTTCTCCAGTAATTAACACAAAATTGTCACATAAGAGAAAAATTATGAAAAATCCACAAGTAACTGTCGAAAGACCGACAGTTCATTTATTTATGAATCTAGTTTGTAGTTTGAATCTAGACAATAATTATTATATTTATATAATTACTGTCTAATTGTAATCTAATTATAATTAGAATAATAAGAAATTATAAAACAATAAGTAATTGTTAAGCCCATTGAAATACAAATTAGAAAATGTGATTTTCTAATTGGTAAGGAATTTAATAAAACAATTATCGTTATTTTTTTTATCAATTATTTTTTGAAAGTGCATAGTTTTTTAAATTATTTTTCCTAGAAAAAAAAGTAAAATTATATATAATAGTATTTGTTCTCAAGGGTCTATCAACTATAGAAAAGCCTGAATTTAGACTAAACATGTCTACATTGTTCACTTAGGAGTTCCCGACGAAGGGGTGCGCCTTTACACTTTAAATATCATTGTCTAAGCTTAACTAAATCGATATTCAAGTTACTGCGTTCTAAACTCGTGAAGTCGTCCTGTATATATATTTCTCTGTATATATATTTATAAATGCACTCAGTTTCTTACCAAATCTTCGAATTTGAAAAGAATGTAAAAGTGAAAACGTTTTAAGAATATTTGAGAATGGTCTGTCCTTGTCGTTCCATAGTTCCTTTTGAAATTATTTTAAAGCATGTATAACTAAATTCTAGTGATATATAAAATCGCGTCTTACTTGCAAATAATTTAATATATTCAGCATTTTTAGATTTCAAGAAACTCAAAGTAAATTTAATAACAATTTATTAGTAGCAATGTTGAGGCCCTATGCTAACTGGGAGATAAGGATAAGAGAGAGAGAGAGAGAGTAGCATATTGTTCATAACACATATCATCTCATTTATTTAATTCAATTTTTATAGGTTAAATATATAATTTAGTTAGCAAAACTTGTGAGTTTCTGATGATCTTAGATCATATTTAAAAAACAGGGTAACCCTATACCAAATAAAAATCCACATGCTAATATATAGAAATTATATTTCCTATTCCCAGTTCAGAATGTCATAGATCGGTGATCTCTATTGAAAAGCCTCTTAAAAATTCTAATTGGTTCACACCTAACAATAGATCTCAATAATTTATTATTTAATATAATTGAACAAAAGCAATTAACTTGTTAGGTTCAATGATTCAGTTTCTGCTATTAATTTCAATTGCGCTAATATAATAATGTATTGCTAAGTTAATTTGTTTTATTTGTCAATAAATTTGTATAGATATTTATTGAACAATAACTGCTAACCACAATCAAGATATCATTAACAACAACAAAACAAAAAAAAAAACAAAAATAGCAGCAAAACAAGCATATAACTAAAAACAAACACAGAAAAAAAAACTAACATCTACAATACAAAATATACCAAAACAATAGGAAATGTTAGTAAAATATCAAGAACAAGAACAATAACAATAACAGCAACAACTATCAGAACAATAATAACGAGTATAAAATAGCATTAAACTAAGTGTCAACTTCTCTCTTCTGCGTCAAGGGAAAACCTTTGACAAATGTGTACTTTACTCGACGCCTACTACTTTTGTTTTTCCTACATTGCAACTTTTTTTGGTTTTCCTATTGAATTATTTGTTTCTTGTATTGTGGGCATATTTTATACGTGTGTACTTGTGTGTGTGTGTATGTACAGTATCTAACTGTATTTAAGTTGAAACATTTTTTATTCAGTCCGCCATTTAAAATTAAAGTTTTACTTTTACTTACTGTTTGTTTATTTTTACTTCCTGCAAAGCAGGTCAAGTGACACTTTAACAAATTTTTCTCTAATTTTTTTTGTTTAAGTTAGTCATTTTTTATTACTTGCAAAATAATACTGTTTTTCATTGTTGTTATTTTTTTTTTTTGCAACCACTCTGCTGCTACATTGACTTAATCGTCGTTTAAGTATAATCACCGCTTTGAGGTTAATTTACTTGAAGAGTGCTTGGGCATTTTTACCGACGAAAATGTTGCAGTTGTGGGTATGGGTGTGGGTGTGATATAGGTATGTTTATGTATACATGTATACATGTTTCTCTTAAGTCATCTTCACGTGCAAGGTAAAGGATTTTGCTTGTTATTATTGTTGATTAGTTTAGAGAGAAAACAAATCACAAGCAGTGCCCAAAGGATTGTGTTTTGTGCTCATTTTTTTTTTATTCCAAAGCAAGAGACTTGTTTATTTATCATTTTATTTCAATTTTGTCATTTTCCTTCGTTGCTTTGTTGCTTCGTTGCTTTGTTCCTTTATTTGTTTATTTATTTAAGTTTCATTGTGTTTTATTTTTACCTTAGCATTTGTTGCTTTATTGACATAACATTCAAACGTGCGTGGCTTATGAAATGTTTTTCAAAAACTATTTCCTAGCTTTCAAAGTAAATATGCAACTAATAAAATCTACACTAAAACGACTTTTTATTTTTAAATTTTATTCTCTGTAAAAGAATTTTCACAAATATAAATTTAAAATTAAGAATTTATTTTGAAATAAATTGAAAAATTTCAATACCAAAAGTGTATTTATATATTAGCTTTTATATTTGTTTCTACACAACACACACACACACATTTATATACAGTATCTGTATATGATTTCTTTTACATTGTTAATAACTGTTACAAAATTGCTTGAGCATATAATTTATTTTCAAAATTATATATTTTCATAGATTTTTTGTAGATATGACTAGGAATATATTTCCACCCAAATAAATCAACTGCAATTTTTCACACAATCATAAATTAAACTCACATTATTTCATAATTCATATTTTTCAGCTTTTTCATACAGAAAAAAATTACAAATTCTATATTTTCATACTCTAGAGAAAATAATTCAAAATTACATAAAAATTTGAAAAAATTATTTCATATAGAAACAATAATATTGGCTTATTTTGAAAAAGGTATAAATAATATTAAGTAAAAAAAATGAAAATTGAAAACCTTTTTCAACCAAAATTGTAAATATTAAAATTAACATAAAATAGAGCCACCACAGTTACCGCGAAAAGTAACCACCCAACCCAACAACTCAGATAATGCCTCTAAACGGGAATGCCTTTAGAAGGCAGAAAACATGAACGTATCTCGACTAACAACTGTTGCTCAATTCTTGTTTAATTTATGAGAAAATCATCAGCCTTGCACCACGACTTTTGCATACTTTCGACATGAATCATTGAGGACCTGCCTCTTCTGACTCTCTTGCCTCTTGCCTCTTGCCTCTTGCCTCTTGTATTAAAAAAATGTAAAGCATGAAGCAAATATATACAATAAAAACAGCAAAAAAGCTAAGCAAATACATGAGCATAAGTAAGAAGGATTTTTAACGATTTCAACACAAGCGGAGGGTCGTATTATTTTTTTTTCATTAATTTTTTTCTTCCTCTTGTGTTGAAAGCAAACAATTTTCACATTTCAACAAAATCTTTGTAATTCCCAAGCGAATTTTTTAACACTTAGGATAAAAGTGATAACATCAGTGAGAACATGCTGAGTGTACGTCTGAACTAACACTCGCAGTCGTTTTTACACTCACATTTATTATTCCGAAATTGATACACTGTACACTGTTGTACAATGCTAATGCAGTGTACAGTCCATATATCCATGTAACGCTGAGTAAAGCTTTAAACAAGCTTTTAAGATCTTTTCAATACATTTATAGCTATGGTTTTCTGCCACACTTACATACACACATACGAGCTGTAGCGCTGCTGCTGCATATACACGCATAAAGCCCCAATTATGTAATTTTTGTTGTTGGATGTTAAAATAGACAAAGTAAAAAGAAACAAAAATAGACAAAGTGCAAATAACGTATAAATAACTAAGCAGCAAGTTACACCCAATCCATAAAATATTACACCACCAACAAACAGGCAATGAACGAAAACATAATCTATGGTGAGAGTAACAACAATAGCAACTGAGAAAGAATTCTGTAAAAAAATTATTAAAATAAAATGAATTTGCTTAAGAAATGTTAAGCAAATTGTTATGTCAATGTTGATATCCTACTGTTAAAAATTAAACACAGTTTCAGTTTAATAAAATATCGTTAAATTTCAGATTTCTATATGACAAATTTGCATGATAAAAAATAAATAATAATTGATTTAAATAATTAAGTTTAATTATTATTTTTTAAGACACAGAAAATAATTATTAATTAAATAATAATTATTAAATAAGTCTTTCAATAATTGTTGCATTAAATGTTTCTTCATATATAGAGGGGGTATATAGCTGAATTCAGAATTTTTTTTTTGTATCTTGTACAACAATTATTTAAATAACTAAAACCTAATTAAAATACAGTTTAAAACGAATTAACAGCCACCTAAACTCCATAGAGTCTTTTAGATTATGTCGTTAAGCGCCAATGTTATTGAAAATGTTCGATAACATTTTCTGCATTGAATAATTTTTAAATTTATTTTTTAATTTAATTTAATTTTAACTTTTTATAAAAAATATTTTTAAGTTCTCACAAGATACCCACTATTAAAACAGGTGTTTTGTAGATATAAGAAAATTAATTTTTAAAAACTCTAAGCAACAATTATGAAGGATACAAAGCATCTAAAGTTATTAGTAAAATTGTGTTGTTGCATAAATGTTTTATTAGTCAACCACCCTGTCGGCTTACAAACCCAAAAACGACCTGGAATGCAAATTTTTAAATATTTTATTTAGCATTTCCTTAATATATCACATAAAAACATTTAAGTTTCAACTCTGCTGAAATAACAGTGTTCAGTTTTTATTGCGCTGTAATGTGCACTTTATAACCCTAAATAGTCCCCAGTCATTAAAGTGCTTGAACGAGTACACTTCACTATTTAATTTCGAATGTACGACCTCAACCAGGAATCTTAACATTTCACTGTTTGGTTGCACGCAATGTGGTCAGGATGAAGTTGTGCTTGTTTGTGTCAGTGTTAGTAGCAATGTTTGTGTGTTGGATTCAGAATCAGATTTAAGGTCACAACTGTTATCATATTGCCAATGCAATGTTATTAACAGCCTTTTCGTGTTGTAGTAAAGCTGTTTTTGCTGTAAAATTTACATTATCTCGTTACTTTGATCATTTTAAATTTTTTTTGTTGATATCGAAACAACAACGATTTAAAATCAAGCATCCTGTCAGGGAGTTAGTACATGACTTGCATGCAAAATATTGTTTGTTTTTTTACACTAAATAAACAATAAATTGAATTAAATATCAAAATGAAGTTACTTTTTGCATATTGCAAGACCAAAAACGGTACAAAATTTGTAAAATTTGTAAACTGAAACTTGCCTGGCATCCAAAGTAGTTAAGGTGTGAACGTGACGTGCTGTGCTGTGGATACACAGAAATGGTTCCAAATATTTTTTATACTTTCTTTCATGACAGAAATTTTCAACAAGGGATTCATTAACACTTTAAAGTAGCTAAATAACAACTTTATATTATTATAATAATTGACAATAATGAATAAATGAACATAACAATTTTCAAAATGTTGCTAATAATTTTAATGCTTTTTTGAATTTATCGAAGTAAATATTGTTCATATATTCTTTATTGATAAAATATATATGTAAATTAAATAAGATCGATTATATCGAATTTGAAACTCTGTTCTAATACCTTATGTATGTGGTTATAGTGAAACGAATTTTAGTTTTATAAACCAAAAATTTGATCAAATTTTTAGATTAAAAACTCAACATTTGACATACTTATCTCAATATAAGTAGTAAGTGTAGACTTAAACCCATTAAAATCACCTATTAGGAATCAGTTTTGAATAAGTCCAACTTTCACCCATTAATTGAAATCACACTTCAATAATCGTAGAGTGATATATAAAGAGTTTAGTATTTGGATTTGTCTAAGCTAGGAGTGAGAGCTTAAATAAAGTTAATTATTAACGATGATGGACATTCAAGTAACTAGTTAAGAATGTACTCTATAAAGTAAGTTACAGTATACGAAATTTAATAACGGAATTGGGGATGGTGCTGAACTGTCTTATGGAAATAGAGAGCCAGAGATTAGGGAGACCTATAAAAATGATTTTAGAACAGCTCAGTGAGAAGCTTATAAGTATGCAGAATATTCGGAGGAAGATCGTGACGGAGAGTGATGTAAACATATATTCATTTATTTATTTATCATTTTTAAAACTTTAATTAAATTTATATACTTGTTTACTAAATTCACTAAATACTTAAATACTTACTTCCCTCGAAAGGTTTTGCCAACAATTAATTCACAAAATTTTTCATTAAATTGAAATTCTGTTATTATTTAATTAAAATTAATGCCATAAATTTTTTATTTAAAATTTGTGTGTTGACATTTCTAATTACACCAATTACAGCTGTGACATGCTGCACAACGTCCCCTGCTCCTGGCACTGCTCGCTTTACATTTTCATCTCTCTGTTCACCTTAATATTTTGATGTACCTAATTTCCAAATGGCGCTGCTTGCTTATGTGTGGTGTTTCCTTGGTAAGAAGTATCAAATTCATTAAGTGCCAACAGTGAGACGAGAGCTTAGCTGGGCAGCATCTCTCACGCAAGCGGACAGACGGCTTGCCTTGATTATGTTGTGCACTTTAACGGCAGCTCCTGAAAGCATTAAATGCCAAAAATTTTAAAAATTTTTCCAATGCTACCCTTTTTTTTGATTCAATTTCTTTTTTTATTTGTGTTCTTTTTTTGCTTTTTCTTTTTTTGGTTAGCAAAACCAAAGTAAATATGAAAATCGAAATATCGTGTCAATATTTCAATATTTGAAGTGTAGGAAGAAGATGAAGAAACAACATTTTGGCTTGTCACTCGCCTTTGCACACTTGATGAGTTCAGAATGTGCCACTTCTGCCTTAACAAGTGCTAGCCCCACAGCTTGGTGCTTTTCATGTTGTCGTTGTTGTTGTTGTTGTTGTTGTTACTGTTGTGGTTGAATATCGTCAATGGCGGGCGTCTGTGTTTTCATTGATGACGTAATTCGGTTTAAATTTAAAGCGGAAAAATAAATTTTATATATTCAATAATTTCCTTACGCAGTAAAATTAATGCTTTAAACCACTACTTGCAGAAAACCATTAAAATTGGTTACGTTTTTGCCTTGGTTGGATTCGTGATTGTTGGTAATTTTTAAAGGAGTAACTTTTTTCGTCATTATAACTATTCTCGGTTCATTATGAAACGTTTCATCACATAAAAGAAAGCGCTTTTTAATTAAATTACAAGGGAAGTTTAATTGGCTTTCAAATTAAAAATGTATGCTTCCGGTAATTTGATTAATAAAAGAAGTAAGAGAAAGAAATATTTATATAATAAATTTTTATTGGATAATATCAAAGGATATTATACCACATAAATGTGTTATTATAATATTTTTCTTAAAAATAGTTTAAAAATTATATGCTAAGTTATTCTTTTCTAAAAGTTTTTAAAATTAAATTTAATTTTATTCATAAAATAGTTGTCATTTTTATCATATAAAATAATCTGCGATAGCTGAATATGGAACTCAAGTTCAAGATACTATATATATTCGTCAATGTTATTTAACGAAATTCTATAAGAAAGCGTGTTAATAGATTTCCTTTTCATAAGTCAAGAAGCAGAAAGGTTAATAGTCACGTCGTAACACAAACCAAAAACTCACGCAACCCAATTATAGTAAAAACAACAGCACTTAACCTAGAAATTGCAGTTTTTACCATCAATAGTAAAAATATAAAAAACAATAATATTTTCAAAACTTTAAACACAATTCAGCTTTCTTACGTTTTAGAAATCATTTGAAAACTTCGGAGTTTCACTTCATGTAAATTCAATTTTTAATTTTAATTGACTTTAATTTTAATTGACGTCATTGTAATTAAAATCTATAATATAGTTAGTTAGTTATTAATACACAGTTACTTTATATTTTTAAGAATGAGCAGTTGCATACTGGGTCTTAACGTCTCGGTTCGACTACCGAAGCTTTACACATTGATCATTTGAATTCAAAATTTCTTTATATATAAAATAAATTTAATTCTAATTTCATATTTTTTTTTATTTTCTTTAAATATTTAAATTTTTTTATTATTATTCTTTTTTCATATGTTTTACTAATAACAAACTAAAGTAGCACGTTTATCTTACTGAAACATTTATAAATTGCATATTTTATAGTTATTCTTAATTTTTTCTATATTATAATTATCTTTTGAGATTTGTGCCAAAATAAGTCAAGCAAATTAAAATTTAAGTAAATGAAAATTAACAAAAAAAGCAAAGTTGTGGCCTAAACACTTTATTTAAGAATTTATAGACTATAACAAAGTTACTTTCTGCAACTTGCCAATAACAGATAGTTAACATGACCTACCTATAATAAAAACAGATTCTTGGAACTCATCAAAAGAGACCGCGTGAACACTGCAAGAGAAACTGCACATTCCTCATAATCCACACTGCAGATGTTGTGGAAACCCGCAGGAAAAAGAAACCTTAATAGATTTTTTTTGTGAATGTCCGGCTTTGGCCTCCAGAAGATATAGGTTCATAGGAAGATACTTCTTTGATAGTTTATCAGACTGTTCATCGGTGATGGCTTAAATCTTTATTCTTTTATACTAGGGTTCTTACGATGAATGTGGTAGTAAAACGATGAAAAATCGCTAAATGAGGTAAATCTAATGGTTATGTAATGGCCTGCCACTGCAACCAACTATCCAGCCAACCATAACAAAGACAAATAATTATAATATATATTAGTTTACGTTAAACACGATTTAATTAAGTAATTCATCACGAAAATTAAATAAGCACAGACAGCATAAAATCTAGATTTAGACCATATTTTGACAACTCAATTTAACAAATCATAGCAAAAACCCACCGAAGTGTGTTGCCTACTATTTGGGGTAGTGCTTTCCTTTGCGCATTTTTAACTCCAGAACTACGTTTGGGCAAAAAATTTCACTATATTTTCGCATGTTGCATTTCCATTGAATCAGATTTCCCACTTTTTTAATTTAAAATTTTATTGATTTTTAAGTTGAATATCATGAATTCTTAATTAAACATTTTGCTCTGCCGAATTTCATTATATAAATGATATTAAGCTTTTGAGTATTCAATTTTGGACATTTAAATTTTTCTTTTTGAATCATCAATTTTTTGTGATTTTTTGATTTTTGTGATTTACTCACGCATCTGAATCACGTTTAATGGTGAACCATTTGAATTGAGTATCGATTCCATACAAATTCAATTTTATTAATTTTTTTCCCATATCTTTGATTTTAAAAAAATAAACAATTATAAGTAAAATTTTAATTGGCCATATAAAAAGCGATATTTTTAAAGCTGCTAATGGGTTATTAATTTTATTGATAAATGGTTTTGGCATGGATATGTGTGAAGATATAAACATTTTATATATTTTTTTTAATTCAAGCGTATAGCGTGTGTTTGTTTTACGAAATTGTAAATACTTAAAGTATCTGCTGTGAGTAGTTTTAGGCAATAAAATTTATAAATATTTCTTACAAATTTTTGAAATATTCTGTACTAATTTGCAATTGCTAATGTTACATTGTAAAATAAAAACAATTCTACTTGTTAATGTAAATATTGTTTAAGTATGCTCATTAAAAATGTTTTCATTCGGAATTGTTTCCACATTTTAAAACAACAAGTGGGCTTCGGTGCGTATGAGCAACTTTTTGTGTTCATCAAGATATAAATATCAGTTAATAGAGTTGCTAATTAAATCAAGAACAAATTAACCACAATTAAAAATATTCAATAACACAATAATTAAGTGGAAATGCATGAACTGAATACAAAAATGAATGAAATAAAAATATATATATAATTTTCATTAATTATAAAAAAAATATAAAAACAAACCTACGCCTCGATATATTTTTATTAAAATATGAATAAAATTAATTGTTTTAAAAATAGCGATTTGAGAAAATTATATTGAAATTTATTAATCCCACAGTATAACACATTTTTAATGACATCATTAATTTGTAATAACCGTTGTCAATGCATTATTAGTGGTTATAAATATTTGTGTAAATTTACACTTTTACGAATTATTCATTGATATGTGCTCATGCAAAACAGAAGTCATGAGGTAGTGCAAACAGAAGTTACAGTCAATTGTTACAGTCAATTATGATTGATTTATGATGCTTTTAAAAATTGATTAATTAAGAAATTAAAATTTTAAACCTATGAATATATATTGTACTCATCCTTGGTCACGTTCAGTAGGCCGCGTCAGTCAGCGGAAGAAAATGCTCGGACTAGAAAAGTGTTTGATTCGGTACTTGCTGGTGGAAAACAGACATTCACATCACTAGTGAAAGACCAGGTGATCAAGAATATGAACACACTCGGTACCACCAACTGGTGTTATGTATATTGTATTAGGCTTCATATTATTAAAGAAAGAGTTGAAATTTAAGTTTTCATTCTTAGAAAGTGTTCTCAGCCTCTAACTATGCCAACAAATACTTAGAAAACTACTAAACTACTAAGTTAAGACCATATTAATACAAATTTACGGAAAATATTATATCAGTTATTATAATCTAACCGCTCTATGCGTGAGAGTTATAAAAGACGTTGAGACATTGCGGCAAATTCATATTTTTTTTTTCATACAAATTTTTGTGAAGTTAATTATAATAAGAATATTTGTTCTTAATCTTTCAATTTTATCACTAGCTTATTTTATACTTGATTTTTTTTTATTTTTTTATATTTCTGCTATTTATGTTAAACTCAAGTTCAAAATATTCCATTATAATTGTCAATTATCAATACAAAAGGTTAAAGCACCTGAGGTGTAATAGATGCTTCACGGAGATTTTTCATTTATAGTGTCTCTAGAATATTTCACAATTACCTACAGTTAGCAAATATTATTAGTGAAATAAGAAAATCTGGCCTGAACCATAATATTTATGTATATCTATTTCATGCGCGATATTTATAGTCTTAAAAATCAAGCATAATTAATGCTCCCTCAATATAGTACTTCACATAATCGTTGTTTTATGATTTAAGCTTTAAGTAACTTTTCTTGACCGTAAAATTATCTTTCATTGTAATGATCTACTGACTAAATTAGTAAATCTACTTTGCATACCGAACAATGTAAATGTCTTGGAAAACCATATACTATACAACGCATGATTCATTTGATTGTATTGCTCCCTACACAAGAGGAGAGGAATAACTGGCCAGCCTCTACATACTGTACTGTAATTGTATATTGAATTTTCTTTTGCAAAGCATATTTCCTTCAAGTATTCGCCTTTTATTCTTCATACAATTTTTGTTCTGGTATTCCTTCTTATAAAATCCAAAATTCCAATGTTTTTTTTATCCCATGATTCATTTAGAATTCACCAATTTATTTATTTACAAATTTGTAAACTATTATGCCAATCACTGCAACTAGCAACTTTCATACTTAAACTTGTTAAGTTGTAATAAAAACAATTCCAACACAATTGAATGTCCAATCAGTTATTTCAACAATTTAGTAAGAAATTTTACCGACAAAACTTCGCTTACAAACACGCAAGATTTAGGGCACGACAAGGCAGTAATCCTCTAAAGCAACAAAAGTGTGTGGCATGCAATGGGTTGGTGGTGCTCTCGCATGGCATTCGCTTCCATTTTAGAGCGCAGTGTTAAGTATTTATTGTTGGAAATCTTAAAGTGGTGTAAAGTAACTAATATTAATATTTACCACTGATAAAAAGTTTAAAATTAAAGTTTCAAGTGGTAACTGAAAACGATACTCACAATTTAATTTACTAAAATGTAATTCAATATTTTCTCTCAATTTTTTTCTATTAAATTAAGTCATCCATATATCGTGGATCAATCAAAATCAAAATCACTATTTGAAGTCACATTTCATGCTCATTAGCTCATTAGCATCAATCATAGCAAAATTTGTATCTTGTCGTAATGCGTAAGTGCACTCGTACGTGTGCTTGGAGACCTTCCCATCCACTAATGGACAGCTCCCAGTGTGTACATTGTTGGTGTCGTTAGTCTATAGCTCTTTTCTGAAGTTGTAAATATTTGCACAAGATACTCGTACGCTTCACTAACAATTCGTTTCGTAACGTTTTGTACTCAAATAAATTTGATTTAGCAAATAACATTTTGTTGCTATACGTAATAACAATGTGTGCCGCACGATATCATCGAAAGATACACTAACAATGATAACATTTATATCGATATATTATTTCATTTTTTTTCTTTTCGATTTCGATTTCGATTTATTTTTTTTTATTTTTGTTAAACAATAAATTAATTGATAACTTGTGCTAAACAAATATGTTGAATGTAGTAGCAAATTTATTTGATAAGACATAAATTGAAACGAAATCATAAGTAGCTTAGATAAGATTGTTTGTATCTATACTTATTAAGGTTACATTTGGACATATAATTGTTTAGGTTTCCTATTTTTAGTACTCAATACTAAAGTACTTATCATAAGAAGTGCTTCAAACTAGCATGAAGTGATTTACACTAGTAATAATATACCGAGTTTTGACGTCATTCCACAAATGACACATTTGCAAGAAAATATTTACTGTCAAAGTATGAATTTAATTTTAAAGTCAAATCTTATTATACATGATATAATATATTATAAGACCATTGACAATTATATGTGAAAGATAATAAATCACAGAAAGTAGGCTTAAACTTATTTCATTCATAATATTTTTGCCTGCAGCTGTAATTCTCAAAGCAGCACAAACAGTCAACAATTATCATGAATTCCAATCATCAGCAAAATAGTTGAAGTAAAACAATATTCTAATGTCATTGATGCGATATAAAAGCGATATAAATAAGTAAATTAGTCGATTGTGGCTTGTAGAGATTGCAGCAACTCTTCAGCTACACATATATCAAATGATATTAAAATGTGTCAACTGTATTGCTTATTAAATAGTGTGAGATATTAGATTAACGTCAGTATTTCCATCGAATGTCCACTATAAAATGTTGACGTCACAAAAAGTCTTGAATTACACAATTTTAGTAAAACTTTTTTTAAATTAACTTTTTTTATTTTAAAATTTTTTGCTCTTTAAGATATCAAATTTTCTAATTATTCTATAGTATTTTGTTGAAATTAAATTCTTCTTGATTAATTTTTTTATTGCAAATTTTATGGTGCATCCTTGATTTATTTATCTCCACTTATGTTTGAAATAATGATCATATAACATTCAAACATATGTGGAGACGAATGAATCGGAAACACACTATAAAATTTGCAACAATAAAATTAATGAAAAAAAAATTAAATCAAGTAGAGTAATATAACAAACAGATGATACCTTTTTGGAAATGGTAATCTATGATAACATATCTGCCTAATTTCAGTTCTGTTCTACTGAAGAGAGATGACATTTTGTAGTCAAAAAAATGAAACAGATTTTTAACGTAGTGTTTACCTGGGTTAGTAAAGGTAGTTATATAAGGTAACAAGTCTGCCTAACCTCAGATATGTTCTACTGGAGAGGGACAACATTTTGTAGTTATAAGAACGAAAAATTTCTTTAATGTTGTGCTTTACTATTATATGTCTATTAAAAAAAATAACAACGAATGTTATTTACTTAGAAATCAGCAATCAGCACACTAGGTATTTTTATTACAATTATTACAGCTGTCTTGAGATTAAGCGAAGAATCATTTTTGCCAACAACTGCTAATACTAAAGCTATTAAGGAATCAATTCCGCTTTCATCGAATAAGAATAAATCTTAACATCTTTCTCATTTTGCGTCCTTTTATATAGTACAAGAATATAAGCAATTAAGAATAATGCTAATCGATCAACTAATTTCCGAAAGGAAAATATCCTGAGAGAAACTACGAGCGATATAAGCTAAGACTGACAAAAATATACTGTGAGAATGAAGAAAGGCAATCCTCAAAATGTCACGATTCTGAACAATAAGACCACTTTTAAAGTAGAATGATCTAATATTGAGTACGTATTTGGTTATTCATATCAACAATAACAAGAAAAAAGAATTTTGTAAAGTCTTATTTTGTCTTATTTACATTATATTATAGTAAATTATATAGATCTGTTGAAGTATATTTATAATTAAATCGATTGGCATATTATATTCGTATATCGAATTATAATAGTTATTGTATGTGGGTAAGTTAGACCATCAACATAGAAATTGGTGGAGTTAAATTTAGTTTGTATATACTTTTGTATCTATATTTTTTCTGATGTCATTTTTACAGTGGTTAGCCACCACTGTGTCCGGGTATTGTCATTGTACAGTACGCTGAGAGCATGGCTTTGAAACCATGAATTGGTTACGAAGGCATGAGAGTGACAAAGCTCCAGTTTGGTTGTGAAAACTGGAGATTTGAGAACAGAAATAAATATTCATATCCAGACGCATATAGTATTAGATATCTTGACATATTTGGAAGGAACTAGATTTGGGTATCTTGTCATATGCAAATACTTCTGACTAGTGGAACATGCTAGATGCAACTAAAACTGACATATGATTCTAAAGGTCAATTAAGTAGGACTGTAAACCGAAACAGACTTATAGTTCCTTTTATGATTTATTTGTGATTTGTGTTATGTTGTAAATGGAAATATGAACTTATTACATTATCATTATCATTAAAATGCAATATTTCAAATTAAATAAAGTGAATTTATAACTAATATTATGTTATCTCTGTGACAACAAACCCACCATGTCATTTAATACGAAATGTCCATAATGTTTATTGATTATGATTTCTTTCCTTTGGCATATTTAAACATTCGTTATGATTCCGTTACGATATCATTTCAATACCAAGCATTCATATCCTGCGTTTATTTGCCAAAGGCGGCACACGTTTCGAATTGAACAGATTTCGGATTTAAATTGAATTTAAAATGAGAAGTATCGATCAATCAGTGCAGGACAAAAATTAAAATCTACAAAAATTTTTAAACATTTTCAAAGTAAATTCCAATAAAATGTTTACCGTTGAAAGACATCAACTTCGGCAAATATCGGCATGGGTTGACCAATAAAATCGGTCAACGCCAAATCAGCACAAATAAAATAAATAATGAAAGCAAACCGATAGTAAACAGAGGAAATATTCCAACGAAAAATATACATCAAAATGCAAATAAATACAAAATCGATTTATTGTTGACGATAAAATGCAACACAAATAAAAAATATAAACAAATTCGCTGCTTTATCTGTCGACCCCGACGCCGACGCCTCTCCGCGCCGCGCCGTGAATTGCGGAACTCGCTCAAATTGCGAGTATCTGAAGGAAACACACAATTACGATAGTTTTTTTTCGATACGTCAATGGTCGTATAAATAAAATAAAATTAAATTCATTATCAAACAAAAAATCAAAAAAAAAAAGATGCTGTCTAGTACATAAACATTGGACTTACACAATCATTTGAAATTTATTAGATGTTTAACGTTTTTATGCTTTGATTTTAGATAAAATTTAGCTGGTCATCTCTTAGCTGATTTTAACTGATTTTTCTCGATTTTGATTTTTCTCAGTTTGTAAATTTAGCAAGCTAGCTTTTTTAGTACTTTAGGTGACACTCTTTGAAGTTTATTTTATAGATCAGATCTATTTATTTTTGATTGTCTTAGCTTGATTGCTTTTGAATCATCCTTTAGAAGTTAATAACTGCAATCTAGAGTTTATTTGATCTAAAATATAAAGCTTCCTATGTCAATAATATACTATTATTATTAAAGCTTTGACGTGAAATCGCCCAGCAGCAGGTACTACAGCCAGAAAAGTCCTATTGTACCAATTTCACTATTGATTACACAAAGCACTTTAATACTTTGTGAACAAAGTCTAGAACTAAATTTAGAGAAAAGCTTTTAATCTGTTCTGGTGACAGAAATTCCATATGAAAAAAGTTTCTTCTGTGTATTATTAAAGCTGGACAATCACAAAGAATCTGCATAATTCTTTTCTCATCTTTGAGGCATAAACTGCATTCCAAATTAGCAGATAATCGTAGTTTATGAAGGTGATATTTCAGGCCATAATGACTATAGTTTCTTTACTGCAACTATGCTCCAAGTCAGTCTATAGTAGTGGCCATAACTAAAATTCACAAAATACTTTTCAATTTAATTGAATATTCTTCTCAAATTTCCACTTTTTGTTTCTGAACTAAAAGTTTGCTTCAGAGACAGAAATATTCGTCTAATGAAGAAATGATATCGACCGCAACTGTTTATTTTCAAGACCATAAAGCAGTGCAGAATTTCGAGGGGATAACAGAGTTATGGAAAGTATTTAGTATTGTGGAAAGTATTTATAAAGATTTTTTCTATATTGTAAGGAAGTTTTTTACATCGAGACTTAGCTCGCTGGATCAAAGGTTCAGTCCTACAAAATTTATTTTTACGAGGTAATAGGCGACAGAGATGCCTTGAATTTATTTTTCTTGTATAGTTTATTTTGCGGCAGAAATGTGAATTTCTACCCACTTGGTATGATTATTGTTGAAGACCTGTAATTTCTCCGACTGGACTGTAATGGATTGATCGCAAGTCCTTTCGAGTTTGGAGTTTGTTACTATCATGAATTGTAATTTTGTTATGGAGTTTTTAATTATTGTTTAAAATGTTGTAATATTATTTTTTTGTTCATTGATTTTATGTATGTTAATTGAAATTTTCACATTGAAGTTAACATTACAATGTAAGACGTGAAACTTCTCAAAACTCTTGTTGTTGTTGTTGTAACCCACCGGGACCTGTTTGTGGAGTCCCTTTGGGAGGTGTTGAACGGTACTTGGTCGTTGTAGGTGACGAGTGGCTCCGGGACGTAGTCCCGACCGTTCTTGGGACCTCTGAAAACTCTTCGCTCTGCATTGTGTTAAATTAAAGTATTTTAATCAAAATTTTTGTCACATTTTAATACAAAAAAATGTTTTATTAATTGATCCTAAAAATATCCTTTCCAATTAATTTTCTAAATATTATCACTTCAAAACTATGCCAAAAACGTTCAATCAAACCGCTATGGGATGCCAATTAATAATTATCAATTATGTCAATAGCAATCCAGAAACAATAAAAAACATTTTTTCATTGTTTGAATTATTTAAGTTCCATCCAAGCTGAAGTAGCTGAAAGGTTCACAAATGACTTTTGATTAGTTTTGACAACCAAAATTAATGAGCACTCACCACGCAAAAAAGTTTTCCACCCGCAATTGTGTGTAGTAGAGGCGATTTTATTAGGTCATTGATAACAACTGCAAATTAATATACAATATTTTTTCACACATAATTTCAATGTACACTATGTATGTGTGTTTATGTACATTAACCAATAAATTCAATAAATCCAATAAAGCCGAGGGAGTTTACAAATAACTTAATTTGAATTCAATTGCATTAAACACTTTCCAAATGGGTGCCATTAATTCTTGAACAAACTTGTGGGTATTAAGTGTAATGCATGTAAAACTAATTGACAATAATTATTCTATTAATGATAATAACTATTAAAGTAACTTATGTGATATATAAAAAAATGAAAACAAATGAAAAAAAGAGTTTAATCCTTTTAGTTAACAATACTTAAGTTATTTATTCATTAATATACCATACATATGAAACGATTTTTCTTCTATTTATATTCATTAGAGTGGCCACTTTTATAATTTAGAATCGTTTTATTTGATAGAAACTTTTAAACAAAGCAATCTTAAGATACTCAAAGAAGTTTGTTTGGGATTAGCTGTTTCTTATAAACCGAACAAAAAATTTATCCAAAAAAGGTCAGTAAACAACGAACAATGTACTAAATTGCTATCAACAAAAATCCCTGCGGGATTTTCCGTTTCTGAAATAAAGTAAATAAAGCAATAAGAATATAAGCAACTGCAAAAAAAAAATAAATAAATAAATAAATGAAACATAAATAATTTAAAAAGCGGCAACCTTGAATACAAAATTAAGAAGTTTGCGTACTTGAGTATGCAAACACTTATACAAAGACTCAACTTGGAAAGACAGCCCAACCCAATATCAACCCATAAGTAATACTGACACTAGAAGTGACCAGCGCTACAAAACTTAACCCAGAAGTCCCCTTAATCACAGACATTTCCAACACAACCTATTGTACTCGTACTTGCCTGTCTCAGTAACGTTTTGTGTGGTTGAGAATAGAAATTGGTTTCATTGCTATGCAAATTGCTATATTTTTCTTTAATTTTATTACAAGCATTTTCCCTCTTTAACATTTTCTTTTCTTTTTTATTTTTTGTATTTAAAATTCTATTTATTTTTCATTTTTCCATATTAAAGAATAGTGGAGAATCCGTGGTTGGTTGGTATTGGGTTAAATTTAAATTTTTCAAACAAATGTGTTCTTATGTGTGAGGTTCAGTGAAAGTTTTCTTTACTTTCTACCTGAATACAACCCACCTATCCTCAGTTATACACGCTGTCCACTAGAACAAAAAAGGGACATGCAATCGCCTGTTAGGCGAAATGCGTGTCTCTGTGTTTCACTTCAACCCTACAATCCCCCAGACCCCCAGAAAGTGAGTTCGAATCAATGATAAAATTTTTAGATTAAATCGCAAACATTTTCAAAAACGTTTTATAATTTTTCAGTGTAAAATGAAAATCGTTTGAATCATTTTATACTTCAATGGAGATTGAAGCCTACACTTCAGGATAATGTGAAATTCAATACAAACTTTGGAGTTCATTGAAATTCATTCCGTTGTAGTTGGTTAGTGCTCTAATTTTGTTCATAAAAGCAATGCAGTGAAATTAAAAAGGTGTGTCGTTAATAGGAATTCTATGATAATCTGTTCTATTTCTGGTGCACTTCATATGGGTTAATAACAGTTCCATTAAACTATCAGCAAATAAAGTCAAATATTGTTTGTGTGAATTGCTAGCAATTATTGTGAACATATCAGTCGATTACATAGTAATTTCAATGCATATCATAATATAATTAAGTAAAACTATAAATTAGTTAATTAAAAGAATTAAACTTTAGATCACGTACACGTAAATATATGGAATTCCTAATTTATCTACATTTTGAGCTAATATTATTTCTTACCTATAACATATAGTTTTGCTAAATTCATAACGAGAGTGACGCGTCTCTATGACGAAAAGAAACTATTTAAATGTTAGACAAGTTCCAATAGCAAAGAAAAGACAAGAACAAACATTTAGTTAATTTATTGAAATTTGCCTGAACATACAGTATTGCCACATACTCATCATCAGTAGTCTTAGGAAATATTAAAATTACTTTTTAATTAGTTTATAGTCCGCATATAATTTGTTTGGATTGCAAGTGCCAGGCTTAGAACTCGTGCCTGTCAAATTAGAAGCGATTACAAATCGTGTTTTTCCATAGTTTTATTTTTTTTAAATACATATACATTTATTTATTGTGTCTTCTCTATAAGTTTTAAAATCTTATCATTAATTACATAATATTACATTTTTCGTTTTAATCATACATTGTATAATGTTATATAAAATAAGTAAACTTTATATACGGTGCCTAAAAAATTTTAGTTGCCTTTTACGATAGGCACGACTTACTTTGGAAATATTCTAACCCCTATCTCGAAAGGGATTCAAAATTCCATTTCCAAAATGGATTCCGTCTTGAATTCCATTTTAAATTACTTTTACCTAGCTGTTTTATTTTTGCCACCGTTAGTTGACACATTGGCAGTTGTTTATTTAATTGCATGTGCAAGATTATTTGTGGTTCCAAAAATATACATAAAAAACATACTTCTGATAGTTTGGCCCATACTCTTTCGTTTCGACCTTATCATTGTTACAATTATAGCATGTTAGAGTAATTTTCTGAATTAATTTACGATAAATTTGCGTTATATATCTAGCTATAACTGGACGGTTTTTTCGGTTTCAAAGTACCAAGAGTTTGAGGATTGACCGCAATTTTAATAATATATATACAATATATAAAAAAAGTTTGATATTAAGACATTAATCAATTATTATGATTTATACTATATGACCACTTCAAGCTAAAGCGATGTTTTGTGTAGTCTTCTATGTAAGTCAACCCAACAGCTG
This sequence comes from Teleopsis dalmanni, assembly GCF_002237135.1. NCBI lineage: Eukaryota > Metazoa > Arthropoda > Insecta > Diptera > Diopsidae > Teleopsis > Teleopsis dalmanni. The sequence continues at coordinate 224,159,224 of NC_051847.1, forward strand.
TTGTCTAATGATTTACTGATTCTGTATTTTTTCGCAAAAGAGTATGTATATAGTGTATGCTCTGTTATTTACTGTTTCTCGAGACCAAGTCCTCAGCATTCATCATCATTTAAATATATTTTTTATAAGGTATTTGTTTAAATTTTTTTTGTATTTTCTTCTTAGACTTAGAATAGTTTTCAACAAAATTCTTTGAGATTTGTTTTTAAACATTTGTTTTGTTTTTATTTCTTCCCATTTTTCCTTTTTTTTGCTTTCCAAAAGTTGGTAAGTTGTTTTGTTTACATAAACGAATTAAGTTATTTTTGAAACTATTTTTAACTTTTTAGAATCTCTCAGGAAAGGTAAAGGAACCGATTGCTTGTGTCACTTTTGGTTAGGCTGTCTGCTTATTTATTATTGACATGTCTCTCATGACTTGTTATCCAGATTACAGTTGCTGTATTTTGTAATAAATTTTTGAATTTTATGTTATCATGGATATCACACAGAAAGAATTGAAGCTAATCCCTCTCTTAAGTAATATTACATTCAATTCAATATTACATCTAAACTAAAATAATGTATAGAGTTTAAATTAACTTTGATGTATCATTTTCAGAATTCCTTAATTTCCCTTCTGAATTTTCCCTTTTTTCAACAGCAATCCATTTGAAAACACAAGCAAGGTTATGTGAATTTATTCACTCACAACCTTGCGCGTATTCTCTGATTTCCTATTTACTAATATGCAAATGAAGCCCCTTTCAGCTGCATAAATTTACTATATACGGTGGATTTTATTGACTCGCTTAAATTTTTCATGTTTTCTTGCATAAATCGAATTTATTCGAATGGCCGCTTTCGTTCTCAAAAAGAAAACACAACACATTACAACATTTAAGGGCAAATGAGAGAGTGAAGAAGAAAAATTTGCATTGGAACTACAATAATTATAATAAAAAAATAATAATAGTAAAGAATATGTAAAATATAAAATCAATAGTTGCGCCTCCTCTGCTGCTACACACTCGAGAACGTTTTGTTTATAAACCTAATTGCATATGATTACTTACAAGTGGTCGGTCATCGATACATCCGGCAACAAATACTCGTACTAAGCAAAGTGCACTTGACACTAAATGTGAACGTTGAAGACAGACAGCACAGTGGGAAAATTGAAAAGAAAAGAATGGTTTAGGAAAATATATAACACAAAGTGAAATTAACTAAAGCACGGAGGAACGAATTTATTAAGCCTTCAATCTAGATTTATATTCCATCACACTGAAAATTGTGTAATTTTAAATAATAAATTCAATTGTATGCTTTTTTATTAGTAAAAAATTCGATTAAAAACGTTTTTCATTCAATAATTCACTAAAGAAATTTTGAAACGAAGTCAAAACATGGCTTAAGGACTTAAGTAAATTATAAAAAGATTGTTCAGTAATTTTTTAAAATTTTGTATTCTTGCTTTCGAAGCGAAGATAAGCGAAATTACATTTTAATTACACTTTTACATGGCTTAATTCTTTTTCCTCAGCCTTCCCTCCACATGTCCCTTGCCATTTGTGTGCACAATTTTCATTTACTGTTTCAAAATTAAGCTGCTTAATAAACGAGAATAAAAAATGTGTAGGGAAAGGAAAAGTTTACAAAAGCGTGCGTTACCCTTGACGTATACTTGACATAATTGATATTACAATTGCCCGCAACACATGTTGGGACCGTGCGAGTACCTGAGCCTGAGCCTGTGCATGTGCCCGGGTCCGTCGTATTTTGCTATTTTGTTGTTTTGCTGACTTGCTACTTGCATGAGCCGTACACCAGCTTAGGGCAGGTCATTGTAAAAATTCACTTTGATTTTACTTTCACTTCTGCACTTATGCACTTATGCATCGCTACTGGTTAAGTTAACTTGTCTTAAACTTGATTATATGCAAATTTTTAATTTAATAAATATTTACTTTCACTTACTTATTTTGACTTTTGATGCATTTTACACATGCAATTTCCTACCAGCAACAAAAGTGAATAATTAAAAAATTGTAATATAAAAGCAATTAAAAACCTATAGCAAATCTATCAGATAAGCCAAGAAAATGTGTGCCGTACTTAACTGCCTTAGAAATAAAGTTAGTCATTACGGTCTGATTACTTTTGCCTGATTGCAGGAGTCGAAAATGAGTTGTTATGGCTTCACCTAATTTTTGTGATTCAATTCCTTTTTTGTTGGCCTGAATGCAAATTTGTTCATTTATTTTATATTATTTTAATTTTATTCTCGTGTTTAATGCACCCACATTTTAAGTTGATGAGTTTTTTAAATGAGTGGCAAATATTTTTGCCCTTTTCAAGGCACCGCCTTGGCTCCTTTTCTCAACGTTGACATGCAAAACTTCAAATTACGCTACGAAGCAAATTAGTAGGAAACTAAGCAGGCATGGAAAGTCAGTCAAGAATTGTTGGAAGTTGGAAAATTGTTGAGAATATTTTTAATTAAAATTGTACTTCTTTGCTAAAGTTTTAATTGAGAAAATTAGAAATTTGTTTTATTTTAAAATTATATTCATTTTATTAAAAAAGTTGCTAAGAAATACTTTTACTCCATCAAATATTTCTATATTTAAAAATATAAATAAATGCAAAAAAAATCACATAAATTTATTATTTTTTATTATATGAAAGTTATATGAAGATAAATTGGAGATCTTTAGATTATTGAAAATTAAAATATATATTTCTTTTTTTAGAATATTTTTCATTTATATAAAAAGGAAGGTATATGAGGACACATTAAAGATCTCGTTTTTGTCACCTTTAGTTTATTTGCATTATTTTTTTTTTTTTTTCAAAATCACTCCGCCGCTAGGCATCATCATACTTACATATATGTAAACTCCTTAAATTACATATATGTATAATATACATAACTAGAAAATACTGGTTTTGGGCATCATTTAAAGCTCTCCTGCACATGGTGTCAAGCACATAATATGTCCGTTTCCTCTTCGTTTTACTACGTTCGTAAAAGATAATGTTAAAAACTTTAGTTTATTCCAGACATCGAAAAATATTCAACTCCTCAACCTATAACTTAACAAAAACAGTGTAAATGGTTTTAAACGACTAAAACCACCTCTTAGGAATGAATACACAAGATTTCCTCACCGCAGTGTGAAAACTTCACTTCTTACATTAGGGGAGAGAGCTGAGATCTAAGCCAGAAGACATGGCCTTCTGGTAGGAACTGGAAGAGATCTTAATATATGATTAAAAAAATACTTATTACGTACATCATTGTATGTGTGCCAGCATAAATAGTGATTGAATTTAGCATAAATTCAAAGTCAAATGTGGTAGACGCACATATTTTTCAACAGTCCATTATTAAATGAATTCTAATAAAAAATTATACGTATTTTTCTTAGGTGAGTATCTAAAATGCACACTTACACCATGACACTTGCTGTAGCAGCCTAGACAACAACAACAACAACACATTGTATTATCAAAAAATTTGTCTGGTACAATTTTGGCTTTTAGCCAAATATTTTATTAAAAAAAGTTCAAGTTTTATTTTTTGTTTTAAAATTCTTTTTGTTCTCAAGCAACATAATCAGATTTTCTACACAATAATTTAGCAACATTTAATAAATCATAAAAGATTTTTAAAAAAAATATTTCAAAGTGTATGGACTGTAAGATACAATTTGCTCATTACAGGTCATATATTGCTTACAAATTATATACAAATAATTAAGAAAAAAATTACATTTGGTTAGCAAATATTTATTTAAGATGTTTTAAGATTTTTGCTTAAATATTTTAAACGGCATTAATCACCTTTAAACACATAAAATGTATTTTTATAAAAGTAGCTAATAAAAAAATATACAATTTTTATATTTTAATACACTTTAAAATGAGTATTTCATTTGAAAAATTATTCTGTTTTATGGTATTTATTTATATAAATTATATAAATACGAATCGTGTTGATTAATGAAATTTCCTTTCAAAATCCCCATTCGAAGCTCATGAAAAGTTAATAAATGACCACGAAAGCGCCATTCTGCTTAGGTGGCAACTCGTCGAAGTTTGTTGGTGTTTGCAGCTCATTTTCGACGTGCTTAATAAATTATTCAAAACTTTTTCTTCTACAAAAGTAAAAATACTTTTTTATTCTGGTTTTAGCACTGATTGAATTTTTTCCGTGTATCCTCTATAAATAAGAAGAAACATGTACTCTGTGTGGTTCTCATAAAATTTGTGCCATTACAACTAAAACTGTTTTATTGCTCTTAAGGCAATTACGGCAAATTTGTATACAATTTACACCCTCAAAACGCGAACCAATTTCTTTGAGTAATTTATGGTTTGGCTGCTTAAAGGTTTTCGATAGATAAAATACACATTTATTTGAAATTCCTCTTTCATGACATAGTTTGCACAGTATTTGAGACATTTACAATGAATAAAGGCCATTCTTAATTATTCAGCATAACCTACAAGAAAAAACATTCAATGTCATTTCTAATTTACTTCAAAATCTTTAATTATAACAAAAATTGAAAAAATATATATAAAAATAGAGGATACAAATGACTGGTATTGTTCTCCTTCTATGTTGTTCACAAATTATCATAAAACTCTGAAATAAACTCAAATACTTTAGCAAGTTCACCGGGAGCGCCAACAATATCTTTCTAGTTTTTTCTAGTTTTTGCCTGGAACTTGTAATTGAACTTGTACATTTATTTTTTCACAAAATGTATTAAACTTTCCAATTAAATATATAACAATAATTGCATTTAAATCATAAATTTCTTGTTAACAAATAAAACACGACTTTAATACGACTTCTTCCAACATAATGACAATTATTTTATCAAATTTGCCATCATGTTCAAGTTTTATTATTAACTCACTCGTGGTAAGTTTAGATATACAATTTTGACTATTAGAGAATTTGTTATTACTTACAGAATGCTATAGATCGCTCATATCATATACATTGATGGTATATGCTATATAGCATATTAATTTAGTATAAAGTATCTTTTATTAAAATAAATCTATTTAATAAAAATTAGTTAGGTTGGGTTATGTTCGACTGGCGACCTTGTGCCCAAAACCCATTCGAGCTCAAGTAATAATCCATAGTGAGACCACGGATTAGCTTTGTTTATACGCAGATCTGATAAATTTCCGAAAAAACCCCAGTAATCAGCGAAACCTATACTATAATGTAAGATTTCCTCATTCAAGTAGAAGTGATGATAGCTATTTCAGGTCAGTAAAATAGAAATCTCATAGATTTTGTTCTCCTCCTACCTAATGATGGACGCTGACTCTGACATAGTGAGGTGATGTTCAGTTTCCTCCTCATTCGTAGAACTGTAACCCCGACAAAAATCATTATGGGGTAGGCTTAATCTCATAGCATGTCGTACTTGTACGTAGTGAACGTCAGTATCAAAACCGTAGTGCTAAACAGGTTAGGCCTTAGCTGATTGGTATATTTCTTGTCCAATTTGCACCACGTCGATCTTGAGATCTGACACGAGGTTTTATCTGCTCAAGTTTATTTAGCTTTACTCAGATACATTTCTATGATTGCCTATTAATGCATTCATTTAAGTCTTTTTTTCACTTTTGATCGTACTTAATTTGCGAATATGTTAAACCATCTACATGGTTTAGATTTTTGTGTACATTTATTTGGTATTGAATGTTGGAATTAAGGTTTCTCTCTTTTTTTACTATTATTAAACCCTAAATGTTGTATTTATACCTTGATTTCACATCAATTTTTGTCTAAAATCATCACATTCTTAACTGAAAGAAATATTTTTGTGTTTTGGCTAAATATTATTAAATCCTTTTAAAGTTCTCATCGCAAAATTTTTTCAAGTGTAGCTAAATTTATATGTCTTGGCCCACAAAATAAATTGCAGCTTTCAAAAATAAACTAAACTGAAAACAGACCAATTAAGTTGCTAATAAGTTTTTAATAGTTTTAGTTATCATGAAAATATTATTCATAAATTTCACTTTAGATGCAGATACATCTGCCTTGTGCAGTTACGGGGCGTAAGAATTTCAATTTATTTACTCGTTAGCAAAAAGCAAACTACAAAACAAATTCATATTATATTCTTTGCGAAAATGCTCATTATAAAATTCTTACAATGTTATTTTTGTTTTTGCTTTATAGGAAAGTGATACCATTGGGAATCGTGGAAGAAGGAAGCTATGAGAAGGATGTCCTATTCTATGTCAACATTGGTGCACCCGTCTTGGCCCCAGGTAAAACTTCAAATTCAAAAACATCTTAAATGAATTCATTTAACTTGTAGCGAAAGAAATGAAATAGGATACTCACTCACTCACCAAACCATCTACCAAACTTTTTCCAAACCATCAACATTTAACTTAACTCCTCTAACTTCCTCTCCTATTAAATCATTTCCTCCTACTCTCGATTTTCATTACCAATCCAACCCATAAAGACCTTCCTTTATGGGTGCAAGATATACAATATTCTTGACTTCGAAAGAGCAGTTCAGCGTTCATTATCAAAAAAAAAAATTATAAATAAATAAAATAACGCTGACTCGCCTCTAGAAATATATACACACACACAGATCCACACAAACACTAATATACTCTTGACTAAACTCTATTGTAATATATTTTTCCACACAATTACATATACAAAAACAGTTCATTTGTGTAACTAAAAACTCTTAGAATTATTAAAAAACCACACAAAATATTAAATTTTAAGCATCAAAAAAAGAAGAATTATTGGAAATGCCACAGAATTTTAATGAAATTTGTATTTTTTCTTTCCGTCTCTTATTTATTTGCTTCTAGTACCTACCACAAATTTCAGTAAAAATTAAATTTTTATTAATACTATTATTACCATATATACTATAAAAAAAAATATAAATACGAGTATTTTTTATTTAGACGAAAAATAGAATGAAATTCAAAGAACACAATCACACGAATTTAAAATGTTATATACGTTATTACGATATACGATATTACGATATACGATATTATGTATTTATTCAAAATTTAAACTTCATATATAAATATTAAATATATAAAATACGCATAAAACTTTTGCCAAAAGAATGTCGACCAAAAAAAGTGCAACCCTAAATCGAGTTTGAACAGATTTTGTTCTGAATTATATTTTTTAATTTATTTTTAGTTTAACTTTTAGCTTCGCACTTTGTTGAAAATATTATTTAAAATTAATTTCTTTTTTAATTTTTTTTTTTTTTTTTTGATAACATTATGCAAAAAGTACCAAATTTTGGTTGTTCGTTTTCGTTTCTGTGCGAGTTATAGCTTTTAGTTTCTTGATTAATTTTTTTTTCCAATTCAATTTGCTTACTATTTTTTGCAAAATCGAATTTCTCATATTCATTATTCAGCGCATTCCTCGTAGTTCATCTGTAAATGTAGTTGAATCCAAAGTAGTGAAAATAATTTAGTGAACTCTGGCAACTTCGTGCTGTGATTGTGTGTAACTCCCACGCCTTAAAGCATATGCAAGGCTTGTGTAGTTTTTCCTAAATCTAAATAGTTATGTAAAAACTTTCTACCAATTCCAAACTCCACATGCTTCCCCATATCACCCAAGTCCTTCATACTGTATGCACATAATGTAAATAAGCTGTAAATCCTTAGTTTATAAGTTGAAAGCATGGTTGAAATTTGTACTCAAGTAAATATATACAACAACTGAATGCGATGTATGTAAAATATTTAAACTAAGAAATGGTAGTAGTAAATAGTTTAAGCTAAAATTATATTTAAGAAAGCACAGGATATCGAAAAATCTTTTATAGCACTCTCCAATTACTGCACAATATATATATATATACATGCGTTATCATGTCCTTAAGTGTTCCAAACGCCTATAAGAGTATACCAATATAACAAACGATTTAGTTAGATAGTTTATCTTTAATTAAGGTTAACTAGTAATCATGTTATGGTTTAAAACCAATTGGAAATCTATATATTGACATACAAGTAATGAGTTATTTTAAATATTACTTTTTAGGGATGTGATTTATCCTAGTTAGCTAGTTGTTATAATAAAGTTTTAAAATAATCCAAAAGAAGCTTTTTTAGACTAAGCTGGTCTTTTCGTTATAAATTAGATACTCACACTAAAATAAAAGAAAGTGATTTTAAAAATATTTTGTTTGGAAAATATGACTATAAGACACCTCTCAATCTGTTGACCAATGAAACATCGAGTTAAAATTATAAAACCAACAAAAATACCAAATTGGTCTTAGCATTTTTCTAAACAATTTAACGAACTGGTCAGTAATGATATTGATAATAGGTCCAAAAAATTATAGCTAATAGTAAATAAATAAGTTAACAGTATTCAATATGTCTATTTAATTTCTTTTAGAAGTTATAGAAGTATAACAATATACTCCTACTGTAAATAAATTCAAGGGCAAGATAATGTTAAGTTATCGTCTGATCATAAGAATCCACTTAGAATTAGTGGATTATTTTGTTGCTGTATAAAACTCATATAGTTTTTAAAACCCCTTTGAACATAAAGATGTTAAAAATTTGACTAGGATTTCCAGAAAGTAAGTCAAAACATAATATGATGTATTCAAATAGTATGAAATAAAGAAAGGAGTATACATAGGAGTATATTTGATAAAAGATATTTTCTGAACAACAAAATTTTGTTAATATGATATTCTATAATTAATTATTAAAAGAGAGTTATGAAATTCGATAATTAAAAAAATTATTATTAAATTAATATAAGAAACTTCGTGTTAATATGAAAAGGATGCATTCTCGATGCTACAAAAATATTTGGTTCCTTTTCAAAATATGAAAAATGAATAATAAGAAGCTAAAAGTCATATCTCTATGTCTAGTGAGTATACTTATGTATATATACAAAAGAATAGTTTTAAATTAACCACATAGATTAGTTTGTTTAGTGTATATAAATTTATGTTTTGTTCATTAATGATAGCAGTTAAAAAGTGCATATATTTCAACCACGCCTGTCATCCGTACCATTTAGTATTGTTTGAGTTGTAGCTCATGAGTTCGTGTTTTTAATAAAAATATTTCAAATATTTAATATTTTATATTTTTATTTTAAATGTCAAATAAAATACTTCAAATTTTCTTTAAAAACAAAAATCCTACATCAATTTTTCATACTTCCCCCTGCAGAAAATAGCACTAAAAAGGACGCCTTTAGTTTTCTGAACAGAATTTTTGGTATGTAATAAATGTATTTTGTTTGGGTATGTTTTTGTTGTGCATGTTGGTCCTTTAACTATGGCAATTTGTCCAGCGTTGCAAATCCTTACATAAAAGTCACAACGTCCACACAAAAGTAAAAAAATTATGTTTTCAAATTCATTCTCATGGAATATTTGACCTTTTTTATAATTTATAAATATTTATTTACATGTAAAATACAATCCAATATTAAACAAAAATTATATTTTATTCTTTTAATATAATTTGCACAAATTCAATGAAACCATTTTTCTCTCATCATTTTTTATTATTATAAATAAATAAATAAGTAATTTTACAAAATTACAATCATTTAGCAATTTAGCAATTTAGCATCCTTTTCCGTAATATTCTGTAATAGCGTGCTAAATAATTTTTGTACTCATTATAAATAAATTCATAATGAATTTCACATTCATTTTCATTTGTTTTTGTCTCTGTATCTGTGTCTATTTCTGTGTCTGTATCTGTGTCTGATTTTACGTAAATATTTTATATTAGAAAAAATTTACCTTAAAATTCAAAATTGCACGCTGAAATTGTTCGACAATGTTTTTCTCATATTCCTGTTGTTCTTGTTGTTCTTGTTGTTTTTGTTGTTTTTGTTGTTCAGTGTTAATGGTTATTTGGTAATTTATGTGATTGTTAAAAGCATTTCTATATTTTACTAATGCTTATTTTTTAATTTTACAGTAGGCACCAGATATAACGAACCTCAAGGAACTGCAGGAGATGGTTTGTTTCTTATTTACCTTTTAAGTTATTTGCCGTACTTCAAATTTTATTCACATCCATTGAATTATTATATCCTAAGTTGCCATTTATTCCTAGACTCTTAAAAACGCTGTAGCTAAATATTAGTGTTTGTTGTTGCTACTTGTAACGCTATACTCAGCATTTAAATATTTAGCTATAGCGTTTTTTTTATTGATTATTAATGGTAAATTGTATGCAGCAATCATTATTTTAATTGGTTAAAGTATTTTAAATAATATATGTAATAGCCATACCATTACATAAAAAAATATGGTTCATAAAGAGATCTCATAACACTATGTTGTTATTCCTATACTCCTTTCCTCTTATTCTTACTCCTTTTTACCCATTTAAGTACCAAAAAATCGTCATTAATTAAGTTCGTTATAAATGGTTCAAACTGTCTGTCTTACTGAATGCATTCTGTAATTGAATATTTTTTTATTTATTTTAATAATAGTTGCTTTATAGCAGATATCTAACAATAAAAAACAAAACAGACATATACATAAAAATACATATAAATAAACATACAAGTACAACAAAAACTTCGTACTATTTCAATCCACCAAAAACATCAAATTTTGTGAGTAGTAAATTTAATGCAATGGAAAGCAACAAAAAACTTTATCGTTTATCGTTATCGTGTGATGAAATAATAAATTAAAAAAGATGAGTTTTTTTTTAATAAATTATCAAGAATTCATGAATTAAATAATACTAAGCTCACAAAAAAAGTTTCATTTAACGAGTCAAGTTTGATATATTCGCAACTTATTCGTGTTCTTTAAGCGCAACAACAAATGTATCTCCTTGTATTAACGTCAATATAATTTATATATATATTATAATAATATATCTCTTATAATTATACAAATAATAGGTTCCCATTTGCAGTTGAGTATTGATATCATCTATACATACATACATACAGGGTTTTTAGAGAAAAGAAAGAGTAAAAGTGCGTACTGGAATAGATGAGCATCTTATATCTAACGATTTGCAAAAGTAGATTCTATGCTACAATCTATGTGAAAAATGAGATTTTCTGAAATAATGTGCATCCCTGTAAAGTACACAAAACAACTTTAAAATATAGTATAAAATCTCACAAATTATTAATATTAATAACTATCATACAACAGTTAATATGAAAGATCACCAGATCTATTGAATTAACTTTTTTCATAATTCTGAATTTCGTTCAATTTTTATAAAGCAAAAAGTGACGGAAATATTTCCATTTCTTAGGACTACTTCATTACGAACAATAGTACTTCAATTTCATTCATATTTAGAGAGTTCAGTCGATCGGATTAAATTTTTGATTTAGTTCTCATTGTCCACTAACTAGTCTACTTTACCAATTAACTAGGTTACGACTAATTAAATTCAATGTGTAAGAAGAAGAATAATTTATTTATAGATAATAATAAACTATATATAATATATAAGGTAAACAACACTTCACTAACGAACAACTGATCTTAGTGTTCCTTCATTCTAAAAGACATTATGCACTAATATGTGTACGTAATATTTTTATTTGCATATTATTGTACACAAAATATATTTATAGTATATATTTATTTATATTAGATTTTTTATACACAAAATACATTTATAATATATATTTAGATATATTAGATTTTTTTACTTTCATATATTTCATTTCAAATTTTGACCTTAAATGGCTTATTCTTTTAATACTTTCAGTAGTCAGTATAAGCGCAAACAATTTTTAATTATTACTATAAATATTTTGTTTTTATTTTTAAACTATAATAAGTAGAGAATGTAATTATAAATGAATTTTGTCTTAAGTCACTGCAACTCCAGTATCTTCAACAATTCTTTTTCGCTGCAAACACATAAGCAATATTTTGCTGTTGACCCTAAAAGTAGACTACAACTTAAGCAAAAGCAAAAGTCTTGTTCATTTCGTAGTACAATTGAGAATGTAAGTGCACAAAAGACATCGAACATTTTATCGAGCATTCCTCGGCGTACACAATGCACAGGATATAATCAATTGACCTTTTGTATTGCAATTGAAAGGAACTTTTCTGCTGTTTCTGCAAAAATCTGTAAACTTGTTCGAAATAGTTTTCATTGTTTAATATGAAAAGACTTCCGTTCGTATGCGTTCAAGTATACACATATGTATGTTATGTATGGATACATATCATATGAGTAAATAAAATGGAGTTTGGTTTCCTTGTAGCGAAATCCACAAATTGAATTTAGATTAATTGTACTCCAATTGTTGAATTGCTGCTTGCCACGTTTAAAATTTTAATTAAATGAAATATAATAATTAACAAGAGAAGATTGAATTTAGTTAAAATTTATACTTTACATATATATGCCTATATAACTAATGTGTGAGTAGAGTAAGGATCAATTTAAATTTAGCCTATAATAATAAAACAAAAGAACTTAAAATAACTTGTAAGTAAAAATTATTCTCAATTGCATAGTAAGTGTTATATTTACTATTCAAACATTTATTATTATTATTGTATTTATGTATTATACTTTGGATAAATACATCGCTCTTAGTAAGAATATAGGGCTCTTAGTAAATATCTTTAAAATACTTTAAATTTGTTTTATGTTAATAGTTCATAACAAAACGTTATTGCGATATATGTGTAAATTTTCAGTTTTATTAAAAAAACCCTTCCTGAATATAAGATGCATGCACTTATTAAATGAAATTTTTTGATTGAAAAACTTGAAATTAAACGTGAGAAAAAGAAAATGAAAAACTACACAAAATCATTTAAAACTTTTGTTGTTTTCCTTTGAGTAAGATATTCACCAATTACAGCACATACGAAACATTGAAATACATTATACCTATATGAACGTATAATTGACAAAAATTATATATCCTTCAAAAAGAAAAAAATTACATCAAAATGTCTTTCGGTAAATGTGTATCGTCCTCAAAATAATTTCGCTAAGCATTTTCCATCATTTCCAATTCATCATGTATCTTGTATCTTTCAAACAAAAAATATGTATATTTATGTATATAGATATGTACGGGTACTGGTAACTGTAGTGGTAACTGTCAAGTAGAGTGTTAACATTTAATATTTCTCTTCTATTCACAGCATTTTTGCACAATTTTGTGATTAATTTTTTTAATTTAAAAACACTTTTTTTTTAATATTTTTGCGCTTTTTTTGTCTCTTCAAGTGTTGAAAAAATGAAAATGTTCTTGAATTACGTGAACATCACAGAAATTTATTACTTAAGTAAATTTTTTATTAAAATGCATTTTATAGAATTTAAAACGTTAAACTTGAAGAAAACTTACTGAATTCAATTCATTTTAAATATAAATATATTTCATCTATTTTTTACACAATTAAATATTATTAATTTATTGAAAAATATTTAGAGAAAAATATTAAAATAAATAAAAACTTTTTTATACAACACAAAATATAATTTTGCAAAATTTTAGAAAATCTTTTAAAAGTATGAAAAAAAACATTTAATTTTTTAACTGAAATTTAACATTTTTGGATACTTCATCGGACTGTGAATTGCTTGTATCTCGCACGCTTGTATCATTTAAATGGGCTTCTATACTTCTACTCTTACGACAACTTCTGTAAATGTATCTGACCAACAACCACAACGACGTCGACAATATAACGTTGACCATACTCCATCTATGCGATATGCGATATGTGTATGCGATTGACCAACACCAAAAAAATCACCAACTACCAAAACAAAATCTATGCAAAAATATCAAAAAATATTTCTAAAAAAAATTGTGCTAATTCGTCACTACTGCTTCTACTTCTTTAACAAATGCAATCGTTACTGCAACTTCTATAACGATTAATTTGATTGTGATTACTGACTACTGATTATTTTTCTGTTGTAAACATCTACAAAAAAACAATTATTCGTACGCTAAATCAAAAAAAAAAAACAAAAAAAAACAATAAAACAAAACAAATGCAATTCGCAATTGAACGCTACATGAAATTCAATAAATAAAAAACAATTACGAAAATGTCAATCAAACAAACAATCGGTCAAATTATCTATCAATCTATCAATCTAACTATCGAACTCATCGCTTCTCAAATTTGAATTCCTACAAATATCAAAAAAATATTTAAAATCCACAATTTTGTAAGTAAAATTCATGGAAAAAATTTTTGATTTTGGTTTTTGCCTTTTTATGTTTCTTTTATTCTTTTATTTAATTAATAAATATCAGAATTTTTCGTTTCTTAATGTTTTTATTTCATTTTAAATATGCGATGAAAATAATGCAGATTGTCAAGTGTTAAGTGTAACTGTTTGTGAAGCCAACACCCTGTATGTAATATTTTAAATAAATGTTTCAAACAAAACAAAATAAAAAGATTTTTAAATAAATAAAGATATATTATCAAATGAAAAAAAATAAAATCAAATAATAATAGTAATACAAATCAAATAATAATATATAATAGTATATTTTACTATATAATAAAAAAAAAAATAATTAAGAAAATAAAAAAATAATAATAAAAATAATAAAGAAAATAATTATATGAAATATTATAAAACAAAATATAATTAATTAAAATAAAACTTCAAAAAGAAGTTTGTTATTTATTATTATCAATGTGTGATGATATAAAATAAAATAAATAATAGTAATAATGGAATAATATTATATAAAAACTAATAAAAAATAAAAATAATTATATGAAATATAATAAAATTAAGTAATGTGAAATAATAATAATAACAATGGAATAATGTTATATAAAAAATAATTATTTTTTATATTATAATTATAATAATGAAATAAACATAAATTTATTTAAAATAATATAAGATAAAATTTGATAATATAAAATAATTTAATGAAACAAAATGATATAAAATTTCACAGTAAACTAAAACAAAAGTAAATTAAAATAAAGTAAAAGAATAAATAACAAAAGAAAGTATATGAAAAAATAAAATTACATAAAATGTTAATTAAAATAAAAAGAAAAGTTAAACATAACCAAATATATAAAAATAAACAAAATAAAAAATTTTTATAACCTTAAATAAAAGAAAATTAAAAATAATATATAACAAAATTAATTTAAAATAAAGTAATATAATAAATTAAATTATAATTGAAATTATAGACTAAAAAAATATATAAAAAAGTATTTAAAATTTATAATCAAACTACAATAAAACAATAAACAATATTTTATTTTTAGCAAACAAATAACATGATAAAAAAACTATAGCCGATATTTAACACAGTATCTCATAAGCAGTTAAGTTCAATCTAAGAAAAAGGAAAATATTTCTGTAGTATTTTTTTATAGTAAAAGTTTCATTTTATGCAATAAAGTTAAATTTTTATACAAACTTTCTATTCGAATTAAAATTAAGTCCTTTTTATTGAAATGAGTGTACAAATATGTTTATTGAAAAGACGGCTTTTCTTATTAGAACTGAGCTAGGATTTCTATCACAAGAAGAGAGATTTGTCTGAATGTTGCTTCTGTCTCTTAGACGATAAGGCTAATAGTCACATACTCCCAAATTGATCTAAGCTAAGAAGAAAAAACTTGGGTAGGAACTCCTGTCTAAGTCGGGTATTAGAAACTCATCAATGGAAGACATTATAACCTTTATTTAAAATTCTGAAAGGATTTCGTTCTGTTGAAGTTAGTTGCAACATTTTGTGTTAATATTCAATTCTATTTTATTCTATATTGTTATAGAATATAACGCTATAACGCGTTAAAGAAATTTATAGTTTATTTTAATCTTACACATAGTAGACAAACATAATTGTGTTAATGCAAATGTGTTTGAAAATCCAACAAGAAATTTATATTCTTTATAATATAATTATAGCCCCTAAAATAGGCTGCTGAGCTACTAAAATTTCGTAGTATTTATTTGAACAATTTAGAAACTTTCTGTAAATAGATAACTTAGGTAAGGTTAAGTTAATTTGGCTGGCCGTTGGTCCGTTCCGATAAGGTTTTATTTAGATGTTGAAGTTGACATTTTTGCAAATAGATGGAACTTAAACGAAACCGTAGTTTCAGCATATAGGCATCGTGCTATCAAGTCGGCCTTCGTAAAAGTTAAATTTAAAATATAATATTGGATATAATCGATGATTATTACAATAACTGTTGCTAGTACTACTACTAGCGCTTCTCTTCGGAATGCATGATTATTACATACAGAATGTTGGTAACTGCTCCGATATTATTCACTTTTAATTCATAATAATCGAAAAATAATATTCGTCATTTTCGTAACTCTTCGCTATTATTTGATGTTTTGATGTTTCATGTTATAGAATTTATTTGATTTTGTAACTTTGATATTGAATATCATGAAGAAACTAAAGTAAGCTCATACCACCACTCAGTCAAACTCAAGTCTCAATTTAACGAGTATCTTCCCAATGCTAAAACCAAGGCAAAATTTATTTGGAAACAAGTAAAATAAATCATAATAACTTAAAAGAAAATAATTGTAATCTTTTCTATTTTAGATTCACTCACTTTAGCGACGTACGAATTTTAAGCTAAAAAAAAATTTGTTTTATAACCAAATTTGTAAATTTTCATTTCATCATCATCTGAAATGTATTTTTGCGCTGCTACGAAATATTTTAATTAGATTTGTTACTTACCAAAAAGTATCCCAACCACACTACCCCACCACACCAATTTTCCCCCAACCATACGCACCAACGGTCAAAAGCAACCGAACGTCCAATTTGCAAATCCCACCAAATTGTATACTTCCTATGAGCAAATTAGCGCTACTCGACCCACACCGAGACCACGTCCCGCTCCCTATGTTCTCATTATAAAAATGTGTAAATATTCTTAGCATGCTTACGTCAGTGTCAATGTCCTTTGCATTGGAAAGACGTTTACGTCATCTTCTTGCATGCTTCTTACTTCCTTTCTTTCAAAGTATTACTTTCTTTTTTCCACTCTTTTAAGTGTAAATAAAAGTTTTGTAAAATACGTTATTATATTCTATGTTATATATTTTTTGTTATTATTATTATATTTTTTTGTCTGTGTGCGTGTGTCTTGCATATTGATAATTAATTATTATATTACAACAACTACTTTTATAACACTTTATAAATATTATTATAATTCTTATGACTGTAACGAAATAATTATTAATTTTAAACTTACACGAGATATATTATCAAAACATTTTTACAAATATTTTAAATAAATTTCTATTACGTATGTACTCTCTCCACATATATATTCAACTACATATAAAATATATATATACAACGGTATACACAACTAAATGTTCAACTATATAAACAACTCTACACATCGCTATAATATGTACAACTATATAAATGACTATATGAACAACAATAATAAAGATGACGAATTAATAGGACTAATTCAGAACGCCGAGTCGAAGCCACCAGAAGATCTGACAGAAGAGGAGAAAATGGCACTTCTGGGTCGGCCGAAACTTGGTGAGGTTGTCCGCGCACAATTGCGAATTAAAGAAAGTAAAGAATTCAGGGTAAGTACCTATCATAATTAATTTATATAACTTATTTATTCTAAGGTGATTTGTAGGTGATTGTAATTTGAGATCCTACAAGAAATTTATTCGTTTTATCAGTAAATATTATGAACATACTGATCATTTAAAATGAAAGGTAAATGATCAGTAAAACATAGAAAGTAACTATGAACTATACATAGAAAACTATAATGTTCTTTAGAGAGATATTGTGTACATAACTGGAGGTTTGAACACTAAAATATACAAATTCAGTCACAAAACTTCAATTTGTTTGAGAAACTGAAGATTTGAGCACAAAAACAAATACACAAAATTCCATTATTTCAGCTCAAGTGGGCTTTGAGCACAAAATTTCCATTCTAACCTATAACGTTCCTAGTAGACTATGCACTCTTTGAAAAACATTTTTGTTAAGAACGATAATGGGACAAAATGTAAATATTTACTTATGCTTAAAATTAATTTTTCCTGATACATCCTGATATGATATGGATATAAATCTGAATCCCTGAATTCTTTAAAGCATCACAGTACTTATTTAATATAAAACTTATAAATAACAAATGAAGTGTCTGACAAAGTGTCTCATATCTGCTTTACGACTGTTTAGACTATGCGCGGCGCCGAACATAATGTTAGGGGCTTCCATTTTAGGAAGAGGCTACCATAGCGCACTCCAGTGCTTCCCTCTAAAAAGTATTTTAAGTTTTGCCAAACTCTCAAATGTACTAAAAGACCTAAGTGGATTCTTAGGATCACCGGTATATAGAATTATATAGTATCTTATTTGATTAGAAACTTTAATACTAATATCCAATACAAATTAATGTTTTATTATATATCTAATATAGTTAGCGTTACCTGGTAAAGAAAACTTCACATGTTGTCTATCTAAATAACTGTAAATCTGATACCTGGCATATATTCTATAGATGATAACACATTTTTATTTGTAAGAAAATAGAGTTATGTAGTTATGACTAAGCACTATAAAAAGATCCTCTTACCAAATACTTATTCTCCAAACATTTCTCCTTTTATAACTAACATTAACCCAATTATCTTCTCAATATTGTGAATAAGTATATAATTTTTTGTTCATATCATAAATTTTAAACTTATTTAA
This sequence comes from Teleopsis dalmanni, assembly GCF_002237135.1. Classification (NCBI taxonomy): domain Eukaryota; kingdom Metazoa; phylum Arthropoda; class Insecta; order Diptera; family Diopsidae; genus Teleopsis; species Teleopsis dalmanni. The sequence continues at coordinate 224,177,987 of NC_051847.1, forward strand.
TAATTATATCATGTGTGAAGATTTAGTTGCACAATTTAACACACTTTAGATCATTTCAAGCAGTTATTCTCCAAAAAAAATAAAATGCTTTATAAATTATTTTACTTAAAAAAACTTTAAATTAATTTTAAAAATAACACAATCTATTTAATAAAATTACTAGTAGAATTTTAATTATTCATTAAGAAAAACTATTTTTTAGTTAAGATTTCAATTTAATTGGATTCAAATTTCACAACTTAAATAAAACTAAATTAAGAAGAGGAAGGAGAAATAATTATTTTTTTTTTGCCAGCAAAAACTTATTTAACAAATAAGTTCAAAAAAGTAAAATCTCAAGATTTTTCTACTAAATTTTGCTTAGAAATTTAAAACTTTTAAGTGCCCAATTAAGTTTTCGAAGTGAATCCTTAACTTTAGTACGATATTTTAATTGAATGTATAACCAGAATGAAGATGAAATCGGATGGAAAAAAATTCTAAATAAATTTCAATGATAACATTTTCAGATCTGTGAAAATGTGCTAAATCCTTTTCGAAACAAGAACCTCCATAGACAATCGTGTTAACTGTTACGGCACGTGTGCTTACATGTGAGAACAAGTGCGCACACTTTCCCAAAATACACATACATACACACACATCCATACATATAAAAATATCTCAGATGTCCAAATGCCCAAAGGCCCAACCAATATTACCCTGCAGGAAAGTGGATTAATATATTTCCTACTACTGTACTTACTCGACAAAACCATCAATAGCAGCAATACTCCTAAATGGCAATCATCTGCGAGGCTCAGTACTGCTATGGAGGAAAGCACTAAAGTACTTTTTCTGTCAGGCCTCGAGCTGTTCATATACTGCCTTTACGGATTTGTTTATCTGCAATGTACGTTTCACTTTGCATTGCGCTCATAAATTTTGACAGGGCGTATTTACATTTTTATGCATATATGCATATGCCTTCGTTATAGTTTTTGTTTAGGATTCAAAAATATTTGTATGAATTTACTTTATTTCATTAAGTTAGAAGGCTTAAGCTGCCAACAATGTACACTGTACACTGTACACTGTGAAAAGTTGATGAAACAAAGAAATAAACATTTATGCACTTTCATTTGAAATTTCCAACAATACACAGTCCACACATAAAGTCCACACAGACGAGGAACAAACCTAGCCAATGCTTGACAATGCTGCAGTTGCCTATACTTGTACATTGCACACCATCTGCAACCAAAAATACCCAACGAAATATGTAATCCACTTTGGCAACATAGCGTAGCAACAAAACGGCGCAACACTGCATAGCAGCGGGCATATCAACACAAATCAGATTTAACTGAGCAGAAGTGCAAAGCCTTGCGATTTGGGCAACATTGCTCACCACTACAATGCTCACTACTAATTTCTTGTTAAGCAAACCAACAAATTCAATGTGTGTAAGAGTAAGAGTGTGCGTTTTCAAATGTTAGTAAATTTATTACCTATGGCCGACGTTTTTGTGCCAATTTTTTACGTTTTTTATTTTAGTTTTTTCAGTGTGGGCAAACACATATACGAGTACTTTATGTTTTAAACATTATCAAACGTTGCTTGCATAGTTAACACTCGTTTTCTTTGTAAACATAGCCGTACGTACTCATCATGTATACGTACATACATGTGTATAAACATAAACATATACACATAAATGTGAGTCAGCCATATACGTAGGTAGTCGTATGTGTTAGGGGTTTCTCTGACATGCTGCATCATTTTTGTGGTACACGAAGCAAATTACCGTAATTTCGTAGCTGCTATTGCTGTTGGTTTTGTGCTGTTGTGTGTTATCGGTTGTTTGACATCTTCATTAACAAAATAAATGTCTTTATTTGTGTTGGTTTATTTTTCAACTAAACAACCACAGTTTCCGTTCTGCTCTACGGTCGCCGAAAGCATTCAAACATGCTTGACGACAAGTTTTCGTACTCTGGGCACGCACGTTCCGTCTACCTTTTGGGCTATTGTTTCATGTTTAATATTTATTACTTCGGTTTTTGATGAAAAAAAAAAACAAATGTTTTCATAAATTAAAATAGCAGCCGTTGATTTCGGAATAATGCGTATTGTGCTTTAGTATTATATGTAGACCTGTGATTGAAATATCGTGATAAAGTAGTACTTCCTTCCTTAAAATTTATATACGAGGGCGGTTTGATAAGTCAGTGGATTTTCCGTTTTCGTAAAAATCCACGAGGTTGTCTGCTTTGAACGGCTATCAAACACGAACTGAACGACGTAGCTTGCTTAAAATTAAAAAGTTGCCCACTGGTAGATTACAACTGACGGCAGCACTGTTGCAGTCACTGACTTATCAAACCATCCTCTTATATATATATATATTTATGTTGAATCCTTTAACTCCTAGGAGGAGTATAGGGCCGCAACAAAGATCTTCCACTCGGTACAGTTGTTGGCTAGTAGCTTCAACTCTCTCTAGCGTTACCTCTTGTGTGATATTTCCATATCAATTGGACTTCTCCAAGTGCCTTCTCCAAGATCTGCCCATCGGGTTCCACTTAATCGCCATTCGCTCAAACAAAACTGAGTCACCAATTACCAAAGCGTCAAAAGTTTATCTAACATCATCTAGCATAACCCGATCGGACTTATGCACACGGGGTAGAGATAACTTAAGGCATATATTATGAAAATAATGGATTTCTTTTTACTACGCCTAATTTTTAAACTTTATTTTTTTCTTTTCCTTTTTTATTGTTGCTAAGGTACCGCCTTGAAATTGCCAACATTAAGTTTACAGTTGTTACACAGGAGAATTGTAATATTTTAATTCGAATTTTACATATTACTAATCAGAGAGTTTATGCTAGTTATCTGATTATCTGATGTTTAATGCAGGCTTTCTTTTTATATCTACTAACAAAAATTTAAAGTTATTAATCATATTAAATTTATAAATTTTTTATTTACTCATCAATAGAACACAGTTGACAAGCTCGTTCAAAAAACCAATGCGTCTTTGTTGATCGGGACATCTTCCTGGAAGGAACAGTTCACAGAAGCTCTTACAGTGAGTGCAGGTAAATTATATATATAATATTAAAAAATAAACTACATATTTTAAAAATGTTACTTAAAATCTTTTATTCATTAATGTTGAACAAACGCAGGCAACAATGATGACGATGAAGAGGACGAAAGTAGTACTCCTAGTTGTCTGGATTATATTATGCATTTCTTAACAATATTTTGGAAAATATTGTTTGCATTCATCCCACCTACAAGTAAATATAAAATTAAATAATATTTTACTTATTATTACTGTAACAGTAGAGTGATATACACATAAAACTTGATTAGTCTTAAAAATGCTTTGATAACAATCCATAACTGGACTGAGAATAAATTTAACACCATTTAAAGAAAGAAATGAGGTTATTGAAATATAAGTAAACGGCAAATCAAAAATCCTATTAATTTTATAATACCGATTAAGTATTCGTACTTTTCGAATACTTTGATAACCGAAGAATCAGTTCGAAAAGTCCGAAATATACACATAATTCGTTTTATCATAATTAGTTGAAACCAAACAAGCACAATAGTTTGTTTACTCCGAATAATCCAGATATTTTAAATTTCATGTATGTTATGTGGCTTCCTTACTAATTTAAAAGCAAGGAATATACATAATTTAAAATTTAAGGAATTAAGCAATGAAGGATCAATGAAGGATAATAATAAATTTTTACAATTTTGTATAGATTTGTATAATGGGTTTTTGTTTTTATAAATTATTAATTGTTGTTACTTTTTAGATGTCGCCGGTGGCTATTTATGCTTCACCATATCCATTTCAGTGATTGGCATTATTACAGCTGTAATAGGAGATGTGGCTTCACATTTTGGTTGTACACTTGGTATTAAAGATGCAGTCACTGCCATTTGCCTTGTCGCACTTGGAACAAGTATACCAGGTAAATTTCTATACTAATAAAATATACAAGAATTATAGTATATTCATATAAACATAGGTAATGTAATAATAAAATTTGATGAAATCAGAAATGCAGTTCTTTCTTTGATAAAATAATATCTACTGCTCATTGCAAAGGTTAATTCAATAGTTAATTGAATTATAGTATCGATTCTCTGATATTATTATTATTAAGATGAAGGCTTTTCCACTCTTATTTTAAAGATAATAAAGACTCAAGAATGTATTGTGCCCAATTGCAAAGGGCCCATTTGCAACGGGCAATCTGTAAATCAAATAAAAATATCTGAGTTGAGATAAACAAAATTAGGCAGATAAACCCTTCTATCAGATCTCAAGATCATCTTGATCCAAACTGGACAAAAACCAAACCAGTCATTTGTTATCATAAATATATTATCCTTGCTTTTAAGTGAAAACAAATTCATAAAATCCGCAATAAAATTTTGGAAAACATTTAGTGATTTCTGGAATTCTATGAACGTGGAAACAGTCAATCCAATATTTCATCTATAATCTATGCAATAATCTAATTGCACTTTACGTAGTTGTGCTTACGTACAATTTTTGCATATCCCTTTTAATTATCTTTCAATTAATTTTTAATCTCCTTTTATTTTCCAGATACTTTTGCCAGTAAAGTAGCAGCAATTCAGGATAAGTATGCAGACGCGAGTATTGGAAATGTAACTGGCAGTAATGCAGTGAATGTCTTCCTTGGCATTGGAGTGGCGTGGACGATGGCTGCTATCTACCACTCAGCGCATGGCAACACATTTCAAGTATCGGTGGGCACGTAAGTAAATTCCAAACGGTGCACAGCAACAAACAGCAACAATAAATAGAAACTGTTTAGATGCAATTTTATATTAGCAATTAAAAATTTTCAATTTATGTATTTCAATTCTCTGCACACACAGCTTGGCGTTTTCTGTGACACTTTTCATTTCGGAAGCCATTATTGCTTTTGCCGTGCTAATGTATAGACGCAGAAAAGGCGGTGAACTGGGTGGTGCAGTTGGTCTTAAGTACTTCACCGGTGGCATTTTCTTCCTTTTATGGGTTCTATACTTGGTTATAAGCACATTGGAAGCTTATGAAATCATCGCAGGATTTTAAGAAGTTTAAGTTTAATGCCAACGGTAACAATAGAGCATCCTTAAGGATATTTGTTAGCTCACTCATAAGCATGCCTTACGAAAGGCAATGTCATGTCAAGTTATAGAATAAAAGCATAAGTGTTTAAAATTAATACTAAATAAATTTAAACTAACAAAAAAAGAAATTAAACAAAATATTTAAATGAATGCTTAAAAACCACTACAAAGAAAAAGAAAACAAAAAACATAAGGACTACAAAATGGAAAGCTATAAAGTACAATAAAGCGGTGTCCTGGGCGGTAATTGTTCATTAATTCTTAATGTTTATATGTACTATGTATTATTAAATTTAATTACAATTTTTTTTTTTGTGGAAACGAAATCCAAAATATTTAATTGTAGTTTTAAATAAACTGTTAAATTTAAAATTATTTTAAAAACAATACCGAAAGAATGCTACTGTTACATTATTTTTAAGATAATTATTATTTTAAATTATTCTTTACGATTTTATAAAAGAAATTGCACCTTCAAAATAATTTTAATATCTTTCTAAATAAATCACTTGTTATTTTTATAGAAATTTATATTAAATTTGTTAATAGTTTTGTTAAAACATTGTTATATTCTTATATTTTATTATATGAATTTAAAATTCTAATTCATATTTTTTTTGTTTTGCTTATTAAATTATTATTCCAATTATTACTATTATTATTTTATTTTTATAGTATTAAAATTTTTTTATTGATATTTATTTTTAGTTTTTTAATTATTAATTTTTTGTTATTTACTTTAATTTTTATTTTTCCTTTTTAGTTTTTAGTTTTTATTTATTATTAAAAAATATTTCATGTGCCGTTTTTCAATGTCAAGTTGAGACTATTTTCTGTTTAACGCTCTTACATACTTAATAAAACAAAAAAAAAACTTAATTTTTCAATGAATTTGTAAATTTAAAATAATTGCTTTTGTATTTATTTGTATATTTTTGTATTTATATATATTAATTTACTTGAACTTGCCATTAAGAGAGTAAAAGAAATGATAAATAAAAATTATAGAAATATGTAAGAAAACTTCTAGCATTATTTATAGGCTTTTAAAAAATAAAAATTACAGAATTAAATTAATAGGTACAATATTAAATCAAAAAGCAACTATGTACACTTTGCTTATATAAAAGATACTATTACTATATAATAAAATATTTAAATATTTAATATAATTTAATATTCATATTAAAGATGAAAATATCTTAGAGAGATAAGAATAAATAGAGATAAAAATATTTTTTTTAAATACTCCATTAGTTCATTAAATAGGAAAATGTATAAAATACAATACAATATGCAACTAAAAATAATAATTTTTACAAACTTTTAAATATGTTTAAAAACATACTACAATTCTTTTTATTTTCCTTATAAGTATAAGAATATTTTTTTTCTCCATATGATTAAATTTAATAAAAAAAAAATACCTAATTAAATTTATATTGGTAATGTTAAAGAAAATTATTAAAACGAAAATACTGCAGTTATATATACATTATCCCCAACCCCTTGAGCCCCTTTGCAATTGTTACATATTTTTCAAAAATATTGCCCAATATTTTGCTTGTGCCAAAATGTAAATTTTATTCCATTTCTTCAATTATTTCAAAAATCTAAAACAGAAATTATTTTTAAAAAACGTACTCTTTATTAAAAATAATATCTCATTTGGAGATGTTTAGGTAACGATGATTAATTGAGGAGTCAAAAATAAAGTTTAAGAAAAGAATACCATTATATATAAAACACATTCAGCACACATACAATATAATGCTAATTAGGCAGTGCTGTTGAGAACAAATAAGTGCAAGTCACAATAGTATTTGGGTGTTATTCAAGACCCTTCTCTAGAATTGAATGGCCCTCGTTGATTTTTACAAATATCACAGCTCTTACAATGTGCTAAATGAGAAAATCATTATCAAAATCATTATAAGCATTAATATCAATTATGAAACGGACTAATTGTCCCCGAACAGAAATACAAAAGATAATCAAAATATCGAAAATTAAATTAAATAAAAAACATTATTTAAAGTATCAGTGAATTGTGTTTCCCGTAAGTGACTTAACAGCCAACAACCCGTTCCATAACTAATATATAGTTTTTGGTCAAAAAAGGACATAATATTCAAAATAAAGGCGTTAATCCTTGCAGAGTAATTTAGGACTTAAGTGCAGTTTAAAGCACTTTAGTGCTTTAATTTTATTGTAAATAAATCATTGTAAGGCAGTTCAAGCAACTGCAGTTAATGCAATCGACTCATTCATAGCCATACCCTGTTGCTTATAGAACAAAATTAAATAATAGATTTGTACTCCTCTAGTAAGAAAATATGGTATAAAATTCAGAAGAGTTATTTCTTAAGATTATTCATACTTAAGAATTGATCATTTTTAATAACTGTTTGTATCGAACGGAATTAAAAATTTTGAGAATATCTCCAACTATCAAGAAACAAATATACTCTCATTCATATTTTAAATATTTTAAACTTTCATTATAGGTTGGATGGCTCTCAAATCCGAAATCCTTTATATATAAATGTTGTTATATTTCTATATTTAAAGCTGCGCTTCCTAGTTTGCAAATACTAAGTAAAATTCTTTTAAGTAAAATAAATTGTACACCAAAGAAGTTAAAACTTTGAATTTGTTTTCCTTTTAAAACAAATATACTATAACATATATACCATATGTATATATTATTAAGAAATCTTTTTGTAAATAATTTTACACAAACATGAAAGAAGAATTTAAAAATATTTAAAATATTTATTTATTAAATTGTATGGTAAAGTTGTTAAATAATTTATAAATTTAAAATATTTATTTTTATAATAATTTTTTTATAACGAAAACAAAAAATAAACCAAAATATGTTATTTTTTGTTATCCATTAAAAATTTTAAAATACAATATTTAAAAAAAAACTTAAATTTATATTTTACTATATTAAAAATATATTAAATATGTTTTCAGCTGCTTTAAATATATTTTAATTATACTATTTATAAATTAATATAATTTAAATTTAATTTAAATAAATATTTTTGGTTCAAATTTAAAAAAAATTTTTTTTTCTTAATTATTTTAACTTATTCAATTTTATAGCCACATTATTTAGATTTAATAATATGATTATAAAATAAAAAAATATTATTTTTTATTATTTTAGTTTTTATTATATTTTCAGGTTTTTAACACTATATTGTTACATTTCATTAATATATATATATATATATATTAATATACATATTTTAATATTTATATATTTATATTAATATCTAAAATATTTCTTAGTTTTTAATATAATTTAATATAAGAATTTTGTTTAAATAGGTTTTTTCTCAATATTTTTTTAAAAAATATGTTTGGTATATATGGTTTTAAAAAATATGTTAATTATACATATTTAGTTATATTCATTAAAATTTATATAAAAGATAGTCTAAACATATTTTTTGGATTTAATTTTCTAATAAGAAACGAAGTGCTGTTAGCCGGCACTTGATGCTAAGGTTTAGTTCAGAATTAATACGATATAAATTTAAATTAAATAAAAATTTGTTGTTTTTTGAAGCGTAAAAATATGGACAAGAAAACCCTCTTTATAACGAATATATTTTCAATCTCTGACTTTATTACTTTAGTAAATAATGTTGAAGATATAAGCAATTGGAAGTTATTAAAGAGTTATATGTAGCAAGTGTTATTTTAAGTGTTATTTATAATAAGAAGAAGTAAATATAATACTTTTCAATTTATTTGTTTATTTAATAGCACAAAAGCTGTTTAGTGGAACTAGATAGGATATATGTATAGTAAATAACTTTTAACATAGTAATCATTTTTAATATATTCACGAAGCTTTGAGAAATTCAAAACCTACTTATTATCTTTTAATAAAGATACAATTTAATTAATGAATCATATTCTTTACAGAATATTTATACCGCAAGTTAACGTTGATATGATATCCTTAGAAGCAAGTATATCACCATTGAGATCATTTAAAATGAAAATCCTTAAGAACGAAAAACTATGCAATAATGACATGCAATCAGTTCGATTATTTGGACACCCTGATTCGGAAGGGACCATTGATAACTGTTTTGGTTTTTAGAACAAATTACCAACAATATATTTTATTTATTTGATCAAATTTTAAAGCAAATATTTTATTTATTTAAAACAATATACCTATTTATTTTTAAATGTTTTATTTATTAAAAATATATTTGTTAAATTTTATTTTTCTAATTTTAAATAATTTTGGAACTTTTCTTATTCAAAGTCTTTTGTAATTACATAATTTATAGTTTCGAAAAATATTATAAATTTTATATATACAAACATATAGTTAAGTTTTAAATATATATATATTTTATTATAAATTGAAACTTATTTTAATTGCTTATATAAAAAAAAACTCAAAACAACAACGAAAAATAGCAAGAGCCAGACAACGTAAACATTTAGATCCTTAAATTTGTTCTTCCCAAAAATAAATTAATTTAAATTACAACAGATTAAGATATATTTATTATAAAATTAGTAAATAAATAATAATAAAAAATTTTAGCTAATTAAATTTGTAATACACTTTTAATCTTAACATCAGATATTAAACACAATTGCATATTAAATATATATATATAAATAAATTGTTGCTTGTTATACACAAAGAAAGAATACATAAAATACAACAGCATCAAAAAAAATTTAATATATATATATATATATACATATATTTGTATATATGTATATATATATATTATATCTAAAAACATATTATATGACAATATAAGAGAGTATAAAAATGTGATTACATTTAAATATCTGAAAGCTGTAAGAGAATTGAAAATAACATAAAGTTAAAAAAAAAGAGAAATAACATATAAACAAATCAAAATAGTAGGCAACAATACAATCTTGAGAGTGAAAATATTAGTGAAAGCAGTTTAATTTTAAGCACAAAATAAAGTTAAATATATATTTGCAACATTTAAAATATTATTAAATAGAAAGAAAATATAAAAACGGATATAGTTATTTACAATTTAAACAAAATTTATAGATCTTGTCATAATTGTCCATTAACGCTTATTAAACTTGATAATTCTTTAAAGAGACTTAAATTTTTCCAAATATTTTTTTAATTTTATTTTTTTCCAATATATTGTTATTAATTTATAAAATTCCTTCTACTATTTTTAACCTTCCGCTCTACATCTATCTCTCTTACTCTGTATATATCTTTATCTTGATGTTTCTCTTCTTCTTATCTATTTCCATTTCTATATCACTTCATGTCTCACGAACTTTGTTTCTTTTTTGTTTTTTAAAACTAAAAATGTTGTTTTTCTTCTTCTTGTCTCTTTCTCCCTCTATCACACACTTTATCCCTCTCGAACTTTCTTTCTTTTTATTTTTTTAAATCTTCAAATATAGCTAAAATTAATTTATTCATTATAATCCTTAATTAATCCTTATATAGATCAATATTAATTTATCAAATTAATTTTTTTTTAACTCTGTGTTTCTTTTTCATTTTACTACTTTCTCCTCTCTATCTCTCTCTCTCTCTCTCTCTCTCTCTCTCCGTTTCTGCGATTTGTTCAAATTTAATTCTTACAAATCGAATTCATTAAAAATCAATTTCATCTTTTCGTAATCTCATTTTATGTAAATTATTATATTTATTAAAGTTATAGTTCTAATTAGTTATAGTTCATATCCGTATGTATAGGTTCTAATCAATCTCACTTAAATCTTCAAATTGTTGTACTTTTTAACATATATTTGTTATTTTATTAAATAATTAACTCTATTCAAAATAAATTTTAATACATATAAACGAGTATGTAAAATTGCGCTTCCAGAGATCTGTTGAAAGTTGAAGATGAAATATATATAGAAAACTATAGACGAGACATTAAATTTTTGTTAAACAATTGTTAAGTATAATAGTATATGAAAATATGAAAACTATATAAATTTAATAAATTATAGATTAATAAGTAAAATGATAAAATGGTATACATGTACGATGGGTGTAAAATGGAGAAATAATAATAAGGTATACATATATATATATATTAATATATATGTAATGTATTTCAAAAAAATAACTAAATTACTTTAAATAATGTTGATAGAAACTTTTATAAATAATATCTAAACTAAAGCAAAATTATAAGAAAAAGAAAAGTAAGCGCTCTAGGCACGATCTAGAGAGTATTAAGAAGAAAAGAGTTCAAAACCCTACATAGAATTATACCTAGAAGTAGTTGACATAAATTCCATGCTGCAAAAATTTAAAGCTAAAAATTAACTTTCCAACCTAAATTGTTAACTTAATAATATATATTTAAAAAGACATTTATTTATCTCATAAATTAGAAATAACTACATACATATTTAAATTAAGATACTCTACAAACTATTAACTATTAAAATTTCTATAACTGCAACTACAAAGATGTTACACATTCACCTTTCTAGAGTAACTATGTATTTCAAAGCATTAAACGAAGACATACATTTAGTAACTAAATGTGTATGGTATTCCTAAATATACATCAGCATTTTTAATATTTTCTCTTAATTGTACGTCCTTTAAAAAGTATATTTAATCTAGAAGAAGATTTGCCACTACTTAGCAAATATTATAAGATATATATAATATGAAAATAATAAAACACAATTTTTAATATTAAAATTATTGAATGCAACTGATAGTTCCAATAGTCGCCTATGGGTACTGCAGAATTGAGTTGGGATCCTTACTTGAAGAGCATCTGAGCACAAACCCAAAAAATATTCGTGCACCACTCCTCACACCTACAAACCAATTCAGTAAATTAACAAAAAAAGAAAACAAAAGCAAAAACAAAAACAAAAACAAAAACACGTCCTGAATTCAAATACTTTAAATAATTTTTTATATATAAAGTATGTATGTAGGAAAACATATATATATAATGATAATAATTAAATAATTGAATCATGTTTATGTGCAAAGCAAGATATATAAATAATTTTTAATATGTATTTAATAAAATATTTGATATATGTATTATTGTTTGTATATTTGTATGTGAATTTGTTTATAAAATATTAAATATTAAAAGTTTATTATATGTATTTTTATTTCATATATGCTATGCTATGCATATATGAAAGAATTTGAAATTATATAGTAAAATCATTTTTGTATAGTTTTAGCATAGCTTTGTAAATGTTTTTAAATATATAAGTGTATATTTATAAATTATTATAACAAGAAATTTTATGAGAAATATGAGTATTTATTATTAACTGTTAAGTTCTCTAATAAAAACCGTGAATCCTAAATAAATTAATTATATATAACAATAAAAAACTTGTGGTCATAAGTTTCATTAAATCTCATCACATAACCTATATATAAAGTTTAGCGTTGTTATCTCTTAATAAATTTTTCCTTGTCTTAGTCATCACGCCACTTCTCCAATCAGCGCTCTCCTCATCAAACCATTGGTGTCGTTCTGTTACAATCTACAAACACAAATTATGTACATATTTTATTCCCGATCATTTATTTCACCTTCCAAGCATTTTCTTATAACACAACTAGTACTTCGGTTATAATATGTAAATCGGTCAAATCAACTCAAAGCATTTCCTCAGAAAATGTTCTCAACTGATTTTTGCCACGTGACATATGTTAATTACCTGACTTTTGAATGACATAGCTTACATACCAATTCCGAGATAATTGAGCTTATCGACAAGCTGAATGAGAGAACTGCCAATCTTATGATCGATTAGTGAGGTAATAGAACTTCAAACTATGACCCAAACGTCATACTGTAAACCAGCACTGGTAATATCTGAAATCTTGTTCAGATTGAGTTTAATTTTCCTAAAAAATAGTGCCTAGAGGGGATCCTGAGGTGAAAATGAAACATCGGAAGTAAAGTAGGAACCCAGACAGCGATGGGGAAGTTCCAAGAAAGAAAAAAACCAGCTCGAACTTGGAAGGTCTTGTTGAACAAAAACCTATATGCGACAGTACACAATAACAAAAAAAAAAAATAAATAAAGTTTAGAAACTTTAGTGCTATAACAAAGCATTCCGTACGAAATATAAATAGCTCGCTGGCAATTTGAGAAATGTGCAAGAAAGAATAAAATTCATCACCGTTACATAAACACTAAGTGAGTAACTGTCAAAACTGAATACATCGTTTGAGAAAACAAAGAGAGAAAGTTATATAAACTAATGAAGTTTCATTTCATTTGACTTCAACATAAGGTTCAGGCCTCTCATTCATATATTAGTATTGGACAGAGAATTGTTTTGGATATTCATATTTTCAGTTCTATAGGTATAAGTCTTGATTTTAATTTTTAATATTTTTTGATTGGTAAATACCCATGCATATGCTTCAAGCTATAAATCTAGGTAGTTTCTCACTATAGATTTAAACAAATATCCAATAACTTGATTATATTTGTACTATATACTATATTACTTTATTTCCGATTTAAGATTTATTTAATTACTTTTATTCTCTCTTAAAAGGTTAAACTATACTATTAAAGCGATATATTCAACCGTTTTCGGTTCCTGGCTGCAATACATTTGGTCAAAGACATGAATACAGACGAACTACTTGACGATAGGAACTGGGAACGTTTCAGATTATTTTTTGCACAAACGCTCATGGAATATCAAAAAATATATAAAAATTATTCTAGTCGCGTTAAAATCCCATTAAGATTATTTATGTGTAATTATATGGTAACAAAGATTACCGTTTTCTATATATATTACGCTTGTTACTGGTCTTGTCTCCAACAAAAAATCAATTAATTTTTATTTATTTCCGCAATTCAAAATTAAATTTAAATTTAAAAAAAAAACATTTTTTTTATCTGCGAAATTATTAATAATCTCACTTATCCTGTTCAATACTTATTATTACGTAATACAAATGTTGATATTTCTGGTATAGACATCGATACCCTTGGATAGGTATATGTGTTTATATACCAGATAAAGAATTGCATATCTCTGTCTGGCACAAAAATCCAAAAATTCACTATGCCAAGCAGAGAAGATAATGTTTCTTATCTCGGAAAGCAATAAAAAGAAATCTTCTGACTTTGAAGCGCGTCAACCAACAAGAGTGAAAATTTCTTAAGCGGGGCGGAAGATGCGTAATCGTGATAACTGCCTATATACTTTGAAGACGATAACGTTGTTTACAGGAATTAAAATGTTTCAATTATAATTACAACAAATCTGTTAAGAATGGAAATAAATAAACGCATAAAAACAATGGAAAAATGCACAACAAAATATTTAATTTAGAAAATTGAGCAACTTCAGTTGCTATCCGAACGTCGGTGCGCAAAGTGAAAAAGTAGAAGAGCAGGCAAACAATTGCTGTCTGGAGATCTAGCGAAAGTTTGCAGTGTCAACATCAAAAAAATCTTTTGTACTAGAAAGCCATATACATTATTCGCACAAAAAAATGAGTGCCGACGAGAAGACTACTCTCTTACACTACAACGATTTTGGTGCTTGTCATCATGGCAATCATGTCGTACATATCCCCAAGGACTACGAACCCATTTTCTCTATTGATGAGTAAACATTTTTTTTATAGATATCTATATACTAATTCAGATATATATACATTTATAGATATGTGTATATTAATGTAGGTACATTCTACATTATTTTTTTACTTTCATTTCAGTTTCTGCTGTGGATTGACTTTGGAAGAATTACTTCCGTATAAAGATGATCCTTGGTGGCAGAAAGTACGTCGTACACTATTCTGCACTTTCTGGCTTATATTATTGTTAACATTTTTTACCGCTTGTCTATTGTCTTACATGCAATTTGCAGCAGGAAAAGCTGGCAGTACCTGCAGAATGTCTACACTACATAATACCACAAGTGGTTCTATTGGTCTACTTAGTAAGGTTGCGGCGGTTACTTTGGAGACCAGTGCACTTAAAATGTTACCTTGAGTGATGAGGTGAAATGATCCGCATGTGCCTCCTATGGAGTGCAAAATGCAAAATCTTTTTTTCGAAACAAATTTTAATTATACAATTATATAGCTATAAGAGAATATATATTTAATAAGGAAAAGATTATTATTAAATTAAACAAATCAAATCTTTAATGGTACATTGTTTTTGTAATTTTTCGAATTTATATTCATTTGCCAATATTCATTTGATTATATCTTTCTTCGAGATGTGTGGACATCCTAAACATTTATTTTCAAGAAATTATATTCTTTATTTACCGTGCAGGTTGGTTTTGAATATACAATAATTAGACCAACTGACATATGAATTATACGACTATAGTACATACGAGTATCATTTCGAAGATATGAACTGCATCGATTGATCGAAAAAACAGAAGTTTTTACAAAAAATTTAAAACTCTACTCTAAAATAATACTAATTTTATTAAAAACTTTTATTTTATAATAAAAAATATTACGTTTAAATAAAACAAAATATAACGTTTTTTAAAATTTTTCTTTTAAGTCGCTTTTAATGGTAAGTCAGTTATTGTATTTTGGTGTAGCGTATTTTTTTTGTCACTCATAACGCGCACTAGAGTCATAGGGCGACTAACCAGATTCGCAGTGTACAGTTTACGAGGCTCTGACACCCATAAACTAAAGTTGAAGGAAGGCATTTCGCTGCAATAGACATAAACGTTAGGTATCTCTTTACGCTTCTCCATCACATATTTTCGAATTTTTTGCAGTGAGTCTGAATTACGACAAATTATTTCAGATAATAGAGTTTTATATATTTCTCGCAATTGATCTGTTACAAAACAAAACAAAACAAATAATTAATAATTAAATATTTAAGAATAATTCCTACCTTTTGTAAATCTTTGTGGCCCAATCTTACGTTCATACCAATGTGAATCGCCCATTTTTAAACGTAAAAATTGATCGGATACCATGCAAGTAAGCAGAGGACCAAATATGGCACCCTCCATAGGTGGTTCACTTAATGCCCCAGTGTAAACATCAACATCAAGTGGTGAACTAAAGGTAATAATACAATTCAGATCACTCAGATAACGAAATGAACGAAGACAGAATTTTCAATTAAACTAAGCCAACCCAAAATCACTGTGGTTCTTACTTATAAATCTGTTTTATAGTTTGCAAAGAATCGGTGTCAACAGCTGCAGCCATATGTTCCCAAGTATCGGTTGGTGGTAAATTACAATGTTGTCTAAAAACTGTATATGTTGGTAGACCATGATCGCGACCACGTTGTAAATTTAGTGAGACCAAATCTAAGCCACAAATAGGTCTTTTGTTACCCACATTATTTTCGAATAATTTTTGTGTAACCTCTAACGAAAAGAATCGATCGACACGTTGTACTGGTGTATTAGCAGCTGCAACAAGGGCACTATCAATTCCACCTTCCTTCCATAAGGAGAAAGGATTGAATAGCATTTGATGGAGTTCCATAGCTTCTGATGTACTGTTATCTCTAGTCATATTGAAAAGACCCTTTAAAATTAATTTTTAATAAATCTTTTGTAATTTTTGAATCGTATAACGCTCCTACCGGTAACAAAGTATGTGCGAAACGAAACGCTGCCGATGCAAAGCAATTGGCTATCGTTGGATCAACGCTAGAATCGTATGTATCTGGTGCTTTAAAATTGTTTGTGCTTGGCAACAACCCTTTCGCTTGGGCGAGATCACGACCAATTAAGATTGGCAAAAATCTGTAAGTAAAAATTTTTTTGTGATATTAACTATTGATATAAAATTTAAAGTCTGGAGGTAAAGATAATACAATAGCAGCAGCAACTTGAAAGTAAGAAAATTCAAAGGACAAAATGGTTTACATAAGACTGTAATCTTCTTGTTAACATCAACCAAATCGTGTTATAGATAAACTTATTAAAATCTAGACTTACTCATTGTATGTTATGTGTTGCATTTGTGCACTCAGAATCTTACGCGCTTCTTGAAACACAGTTTCATCATCCCAACTTGGATTAGCCTCTTGCAATCCCCGAGCTAAGTAGTTATGATGACGAGCAAAGAGCAAATGCATTGAGGTTAAAAGTAAATTTTCATTAGCACGATCATCTCCAGACTCGAAGCAGTACTTTCCTTAAATACATAAAGATATGTCATATATATATTTATGACTATTCACTCTGACTTAATAATTTACCATCACGTGCCATCTGTGCACGATTACAACCATCATCAAAATTGGTAGATAGAGGAAGTAGTTCACGCCCATCTTTGGTGATAAACATGCGCAAAGTTCCATTGCTCATAGTACGCAAATATTCCTGACGGATATCTGTATTACCGTATACCACAGAACCATCTATAAAAGCTGTAGCCTGATTCAATTGTTGACGTGGTCCAAAGTGCCCAGTACTGGCCGGTGCTGAACGTACAAAATTCATGCAACTGACATTAAATTGTTTATAGTACGGATCGTTTGATGCTATGGGTACTGGGAAACACTCGGGATGTGTGTTTGGTGGCTGTGTGCAGCAATTAATGGATTCACCTTCTTGCGATGTAGTTAGCGATGTTGCCGTTATGTCATGATCCAGAAACTGACCGAAAACTGCCAACATCACAGTAAAATTAGAATCAGTTTCATATGAAGCACGATAGATCTTAAGCGAAACTTCTCTAGCTGAGGGCAGGTATGAAGCAGTAATAGTACCATTGACACTTCCACGTGGCAGGGCTATACCATCTGCATAATCTGGACTTACCATCCGTCTGTAAGGAGTCATTGCAGCGCCATAGTTACGAGGATGTAATTTGTTATTACAAACACCATTCATACGTCGATAACGTTCATTAAAATCACAAGCAAAGTTGAGTGTTGGATCAGGGAGGTCGATGCGCGGTCCTATACCAATATTACTGCGTCCCGGTATCTTGGTATAGTTAAACATTTGTGCGATACGTATTGTTGCTTGATTTTCAACATAACCACGCCGTGCAATTTTTCTTGCTTCCGGATTTGTGTTCAGTGAACGATAATGTCGAAAAGCCGGGCTATCAATCGGTGTTGTTTCCATGCCTTCCTCCATTATTTCACGATCTCCCAAAGCTTGTATGCCAGCTCCTATTGCTTGCTCGCCGGTAGTTTTGTTTAAATGTTTTAGAGCCCATTTAGCTACGGGCTCGTCTGGAATGGGTTTTGTAGTTGACTCTAAAATGTCACGTATAGTTGCATTTGTAATCGGAGTATTGTTTGTTGCCAAATTAAGCACCAGATCTTGTGGATCCAAGTAATAATTATCAGTCAACACCAAAGCTAAAACTAGTCCCGCAATCAATATTACACTGCATGATAAATAAAAAAAGTTATTAATATGAATGAAAATATGTACATATATACGTTTGTAATTCTGCTTATAAATATGTACACAGTTACGACTATGTGGTTTATTAATTATAAATAAGTTGTGGTTTTAGGGTAACAGACACTGAAGCACTTTTGCCGCACAGTCATAATTTATTGATTCATCACAAAAAAGTTTTTTCAACTCTCCTAATGGGGTTAATAAAAAACTTAAGTTTCAAGGACGTTTCGATATGTTGGAACTGAAAGAGTATGTACAGAGTAGGTACACAGTCTGCAAAGCTTTAATATTTTCCCTCTTCTAACAGATTGATAAAATTTCTTGCAATGACGCATCATAAAATAAAACCATCTGGAACGCACTAATATGTATTACAAAAAATAATGGATGTATTAAATAACCTCTACGAAGATGCGATATGCAGAATGTTCTACGAAAATTACTTAATCCACAATATCTCTATCAAAACAGTAATGAGTCAATGGAGTGTGCCATCATCTCTTTTATTTATCAATATGCTCGGCAAACGAAAGGGACTTGAACACTTGAAAAAATAACATGCGATATATGGGGTCACATAGCAGATCTTGATTACACATTTGCGACATTTGCTTTCTCCCGCATAAACATCTGGATATGAAAATGTTAAGTGATTGGACCCTTAAAATCAATATTAAAAAACTTGATATTAAAAAAACGAAAAACCTTCTATGAAACATCATATAGATCAGTAATTATAAATACAACTTTGCAGTAACTTCCTAACCTAGATATTTCTTAAAAGAAATCTATTGGCAAACAAATTTAATATATACTTTTGTGCAGGCGTAGCCAATGAGGGGCCATATTGTGATGGAGCAATGGCGAGCGTATTAAGTATGTACTCAGGCGGTTGTGAAGCAATAAAAGATGTATTTTAGGCAATGGAGCGCTTATTTATTGATTATTTCAGTAGAAAGGTATTTTTTTTCCTTGATTCTTCTCGTTTTTTGTATTTATTTTCGTATTGTAGCTACGCCCTGGGTTTTTCTTAACTATTTTTTGGGAATCACAACATTCATTTTATATGAATATATATATAGTAATATATATATTACTATATATTATATAGTAATTACAAATCATGTTTTTATCTAGGAATATAGAAAAATTCTTTATTATCTTAATAGCATTATATTTATTTATATTTATTATTATATTTATTATTGAATATATATTTATTATTTGCACTCATTCGCTCATTACTTGAAAGCATACTTTAAACCACCTTTATTCCACCAGAACACTTACAAAAGCATTAATCCAATGCAAAATTGATACTGACACATTTTTTGTCGTCTTGAACGTGGTGAAACACCACCTGGAAAGACATGCATCGGTCCAGGTGGTTGTGAAGATGTTAACGGCGTAGTTTCATCCGACATTGCAAACAATTTTTGCAAATATAACAGTTGGCTCACTTGAGTATTCACTTTCGAAATTTGCAATGAAACCGAAATTAATGTTAAAAAACTGCTTTACCGTAGCGTAGCTAAAGTGCAACTAACTTCCAGTTGACGAACTTACGACGCGACCAGTTAGAGTTAAAGTTACACTTCACTTGTAGGGTTTCACGTCTCGGCTACAACTAGCAATTCTAGCTTAGGTATGCATATGAAAAATTATTACAAATATTTATAAAGTGGTTGTCCTAAGCAGCCTACAGCTTATCTGAAATACACATTCTTTGTTTTTTAGCAGTGAAAACAAACATGTTTCATTCAGAACCGTCCAGATACAGATAGCTTGTTAAGCTTCACACATGATTTGTCTCGCTATTATTGATGTGTGCAATTGTAATTTAGATAGTCGAATACATAAAACAATTAATAGCATTCAATAAATTTAAAAATTCTATAATCTTAAAACATTTTATTTAAAATTTTATAAAAAAAATCAGGCTTCCATTTGCCAAAACATAAATTAACAAATACTAAAAATATTTTGAATTCTAAATGCTATGACTCAAGTTTCCATTTCATCACTTTTCTTAAAGGAATTATTGATGCATTCATATGTCAACTTGAGTAAATATTGAAATGACGTGTTGTGTGCCACCTCCTCCAAGTCTTCAGCATTAAGGAAATTTTCAATTGGTGGTAAGAATGTCTCGAGCTCAGTGCCTGCAATTACATTTTTAATGTTACTTATTAGCATAAGTAGGTCAAATATAAAAATTAATAAAAAGCACTGCTAAATTTTAAGAGTCTAAGCTAATTGATATAATTAAAACTAATATTAATAATACATAAATTTTAAATACCCATTAAATGACACACTTCGGTCAATTTAAAAAATAAGAGGTTTTGTACGTGGTCAATGGCATTATTGATATCATAGTCAATCCAATTATCACGTAAAATTGCAGCACACCAAATTTTATGCCTTGCTTCGTAAGGCTCCTCTATATAGTTTAACAATTCGAGTGCTTTACGAAAGTCCTCCTCTGTGGCTTTCTCATTTTCATCCGTTATTATAAGCTGCAAAAGAAAAAAAATATTTACTTATTTAAATTTTTACTTATATTTATATGAGAAACTTATACTGTTCCTGATAAATGATACTTGCATTTATAATCTCCTCCACTTTCAACACTTTCTGATTTTCAGGATCAAAACCAAAGCTTTCCAATAGTGCAGCACTTAGCTGTTCTTGATAATCAATAATTTTTTGTTCAGTATTTATATTTTCAATTTGTGTACTCAAATCAGACTCCAACGATGCTATGGATGCTAATTTTGACAAGGATAACATGGCCTAAAAAATAGTACAAATACATTATATAAAAGTGAAAATTAATCGTTAATATATATTATAAATCAAATTTGTTTGGTTTATATTTAGAATTAATTTTTATACTTATTACTTTTTATTACTAATTCATTATGTGTTATTATTTTTATTGTCTTTTTTATTATTATTTGTCATAATTTATTATTATTATATATAATTACTATATTTTCTATATAACTTTAGGCAAATTAATTTTTAAACTAATATTTTAATATAAACTCTAATTTACAGTTTCTTTTATTACTTCATTAAAACGTGTTCCAGATGTAAAATATTTCTATTATATATAATATATATAGTCCAAGTGGATAGCTTGTCAAAGGACATACAAATTTTTATTAGGTATATATGTGATATAAAATAAAATATATATATTTAATGTTAAATAATTATTGACAAGTATTGGCAAGTACTCATCAGTGATCTTAGGAAATACATTTTCGAATTTTTTTAATTAGTTTGTAGTCCGTATATAATTTGTTTGGACTGCAAACAATTTGGACTGTTTGGCTACTTGTGAAAAAACACGATTAGTCATCGATTCTAATTTGACAGGCACGACTTCTAAGACTGGCTCTTGCAATCCAAACACATTATATACGGACTACAAAAATATTATATAAAATATTATATTATTAAAAAATTATATACGGACTACAAAAAAATTCAAATATTTCCTTAGACCACTGAGGATGAGTAAGACGATATGTAGCCTTTCGCAGACTAATTGTTTCATAACCTTTCTAAGCTGAATGTAGTCCATAAAGAACAGTATTTAAGTAAAAGTTTTAATTATCTGGTACTTTTCAACTGGGCAGCTACTTACAACCCATTTTTTACCTCTTCTCACACTTTAAATGTACTTATGATAACGCGTTATAAGCTAAACATAGTCCATAAGGGTCCATTCTTTAACTAGAACTTTAAAAAAATTATCTCATATTTTTCAACAGGACAGCTAGTTACCCAAAATTGCTTATATCCCACTAACTGCAATTATATCTTTGTTTTTTACTAGTTTAACAAAATATTTTACTAATATGCATTAGAAATATTACTAATCACTTCAATACTTTTTAGCTTAGCTTAAATTTAAGATAACGACTGGCTACCTTTTTTCTTGTTACTAATTCAGTTTCATTTTGTGCCAACTGCAGAAGAGTTTTTGATGCCCGTTCGAAGTCCCCATTATATATCAGCTGTATCCAAGCCAAAGTCGGATGATCTCGCATAAATTGTGATAAGGCAGCTTGATTTTCTTTGAAACGATCAAATACATCGCCCTGACGATTTTGACGTAAATGCCAGTTAATTGCAAACTGTGAGAAATCGTATTCCTCAAACTTTTTTATATAATGATCAAGGCGCTCCTGACTGTCACTTTGATCGCATATTATTACTAAACATTGGAAGTCTAAGTACTTCTCAGCCAACTTTGCGGCGAGCTCATACTGTTCATCGTTAACTGGAAGCAAACGCAACATAAAAAATTATTTATCAAATTATTACAAAAAGTATTATACTTACTTAAAAGAGAAATCAAACTCAAACGTTGCGATTCGTATTGTTGCAAGAAAACATTGTATTTCTCTGTGTCGCGTATGCTATCCAAGTATGATTTTCGACCGTCGAGTATGTAATCGATTAGCTCTAAGATCTGCTGATATAATTTTTGTTTAGTGGATGGATCACAAGGAGTACGTGTGCCATAACGCGTTGTTATATCAACCAAGTGATTTAGAACATCCCTCATGCCAGCAGAGCCACTCATGGCAGTCCAAGGCAAATATTCATACATATCCAATTTATCGGCAGGCAGTGAAAATATTGATGCATTTTGTTCACGAAAGGTATGAATTTCGCTGAGCAAGTGTAAAACGATTGCATTGATGTCACAAATTAAATTTGTCACAGCAAGAGACTGTTTCTGCTTTGTAATACGTTCGTCAACAATATCGGCTAACGCCTGAAAGAGGTCCTGGAATTTGCAAATGCGTACATAAAATAAATCCTGTGCTGTTAAAGCACCCTCAGGCATATTATTCCAGCCTACAATAACTCGTTGTATAGCTTCATCTACAAGACTTGAAAATCTAAAAATACGTAAATATATGAAGTTTTAAACAATTTTAAATAATTCATTTTATATTATGTACTTGACTTGTTGTGATCTTAAGGCTATAGCGCCTATAATCTTCTCATTTATGTCGGATATAATGTTACAGGTTGACTTAATCAAAGCACCACTACTTCCAGGACTGTGCAACGTTTGCAACTAAATTAAAAATATTTCCAAAAATTGTTTTAATCATAATAATAAATGGCACATGATCAAGCATATGTCAAAATTTTATTAGATATTACTTCACATACCTTATCCCAAATACCAGTTGTGTGCAAAAAATCCACAAAATGTCTCAATGCTAGATTTTTTTCCTTGAGTTGGGTCAAAATTTGCATAGATGAAGAACTGCCTAACGCATGTCTATTGTTTTGATTCTCATTCCACAGTTGCTCCCAGCGTGGATCTGCTGCAGGTACATCCTCTGCAAGATCTTCAGCTATCGTCACCACAATTCTATTGAAAAATACTTTATTAAAAACATATTTCATTTATGTTTGAGTATTGTGGAGTTGTTCTTACTTGTCTAACTCATTTGTATCTGTTAATGCGCCAGCAGTTTGTGCTTCAGCAGTACTACGCAGCAAATCGTTTAGTATAGTCGTGCTCATATTATTGTTCCGCTTAAGACGATAAATAAAAGCTGCTTTCAACTGACTAACTCCGTCCTTAAACTCATTGTACATAGCTTCAGGATCCAAATCAAACATATACAAATTACCATCTACCATACTGGGATCTATCAAAGTCTGTTCTCGCAAAGTAGCCTCTGATTGTGGAATATAAAAGTCGGTGGTATTTCTTGACGTGTGAAAGAGTTCAGGACTATCGATATCAGCTGGTGTAACGCAAACTAATCCATGCGCGCGACTAAAGAAAAGCGGTAAGTTATTGGAAACGGTGGCGTTCAAAATACGATCCTCTAACACTTGAAATTCAATTTTCTCTGCCTCGAAATCTGTCGAAGTAGGATTACTTAAACTGACTGGATAAATTGCTTTATCTGTATATAAATATATATGTAAGCGGGATATAATAAAACGTAAACTAAGGCAATCTTTTTCAGTGCCAGTACTAAAGAATTGAGAGAATTTTAATGGCATAAAGTTCAATAATTCCATTTCATCGGACGTAGGTGCAAGAACAGCTAAAAGTATACAGAATTTATTTACGATTGGAATGTTTCTTAATGAAAAACCACTTACAAATGCCATAACACATTTGAGGCGCATGTGTTGAATTTACAGCTCCACCAAGCACATACATTTTATTATCAAATAAATGCATGTCAAGTAAGTGAAGTTCAATTTCAGGATTTCCAACTAAAATATTTTAATACACAATATTTTAACGTACCTATTTTTTTTTAAAAAATTTACCTCTTGTTTGCCAAAATTTAAGTATAAATTCTTCCCGTATTTTGCGCACAATATCACAGTCTTCATAAATAAATTGTTCTGAGGTGCCTTGATTAGCAATTCGCCAGCGCTGTATCCAACGATCAGCGAGCAAAGTCACAACCGCATTCTCATCATCTTCTTCCTCACAGGCGATACTTACAAATTTCTAAAGATTGCTGTGTTATAGTTTTAAAATAGGATATAAATAATAATAAACTAACATTTTCCTTATCGTTGCTGCTATTTAAACCAATTATAATCGATGCAAATTTTTTGCCGAACCCTCCTAAAAATCCTGTGGGCTGTTTTATGGTTTTATGATGCAGAATTTGTCTACCATTAACCAATTGTAATTGTAATGACACTAAGCTACATGTCGTGGTAACTAGCAGATAGCCTTGATGATATGGCACTTCCATCAAATAATCAAATTCCTGCCCTTCCAATATGCCATTTGCATCAACTGTAGAACCATCATGAGCAATTGATGTCCAGTAACGCACATCACCAGTTGGTGATACTGCTATACAAGATGCCATTTGTTGTCCTTCACCTACAAAAACAGTAACCAAGCTCGCTTTATGTCCAATATCGCAGTGCGGTAACGTCAACTCTCTGCATTGTGCACTAGCACCACGTCGCTGTGGCGTGCGCATTTGCTCCTTATTTTGTTGTAGTGAACGCGTGTCTTTGTACTGCCAAATGTACAAATGACGTAAATGGACAGCCTAGAAATTTGTTTGTTTAGTCAAATGGAATTCAAAATAAAACAAAAAATAAAAATGCACTTACCCACGCCCAACCGTTTGGAGAACACATTACTGAAACATGCTGATTCTTTTCACTAAAGTTTAACGCCTCATTTACAACAACCGGCAACTGAAATCCGTAACTCTCAACAATATTCATTTCGGAGCGAATACCCAAAATAGTTTGGTTAGATCGACCAGAAACGCTTTAAATACAAACAATATCTAAACGGATCTAGTTTATATCAAATTTCCTCACCTTGGAGCAGTGGCGCCTCCGCCATAGGATAGGTTACTTCGTTTATAGCCGGTTTTACGGGCAGACAATGAACTCGCCGAGCTTTGGCGTGTGCGTATGCTATACGGGCTCCGTGTAGCATTATTGTAAATTTGTTGATGTAGAGATTTATCCATTTTTTGTACTTTCTGAAAAACTAATATATTTTCACTTTTAAAGTCGACAGCCTATAAACCAACTTAATTGTTTTCCCGCACTCGTGTGTCAACAGTCAAACAGTCAAAATTCAGTTCAGATGCATTTAATACAAGTACATTACGCATGAAAATTTTACTTAATATGTTAAACTATATGTGTAACAAACAAATCAGCTGCATATATATATAATTTTTAAACATTAAAATATTAAGTAATTGTTATAGCGTGTTTTTGTATTTATTTTGTTGGGAAAGATCGCAATAAAATATAAACACCAATGACAATTGTTTAAATTTTTTGACATCCACTCAAGCACATTTCGATTACAAGAATTAAGAAATAATGCAAGCCAGCTGCATCTGAAAACAATTAGAAGCACTAAGTATCCAAACGGTTAATATCATTCCGAAATTATTACTTAACTATCTGTAATAAATATAGGATAATTAATGATTTTCAATACAAACTTTTCTAATGGCGAATTGGACAAAAAACCAACCCAATGGCTCAGCAACTAGAAGGAAATGGAATATTGATAGTAAGCATAATTTTAATATATTTAATATATAAATAAAAGATCAGGTTCTATTTTTTCTCTTACAGATCGCACTTCATTAAACAATTTAAAATATCACATAGCTTCCGAAGGTTGCTCTGACGTACAGTATGATCTCGCAAAAGAACTGTTGCAGAATGCAATTGGTAAGAACGCCTACTGCATATGTAACAAAAGTGGTTTTTAAATTATTTAATTATTCTCAAAGATAAAAGCGATGGCAATTATTGTGAGGAAGCAGTGCATTGGCTTATGCGTGCGGCGCAAGAAGGACACGAAGAAGCAGCGAAATTATTGCAAAAATGTTATGACGATGACTGCGGTATTACCAGTGAAAATGAGGACAAAGTTCGTTCGTGTTTGTCCATGACACCCGGAGAGCGAGCGGCACGCAAAGCTGCCAGGGAACTTTTTGCTTGTTTATCTAATGGAAATGAACATATTACTCCAAAGCAGTTGGAGCGCAAAATGCGCCAAATTTACAAATTACAGAAAAAACGTCGTCGCCGCGGTTATTCTACTTCCACATCCGATGAAGATAGCGATCATGATAAATCAACTGACAGATTAGAACATACAAAAGCTGTTAAAAATGGTGAAGCGAAACTTCATACGAGCAATCGCTTTCGTCATATAAGTTTTGACGGTGGTGTTGATGTCGAACCGCAACATGTTATCACAGAAGAGAACTTGGTATCAGCAGCAGTTAACTACTCTGCAGGTCGTTTACCAACAGTTAGTGATGCCTTAACGCTTTCTGTACCCCACCCAGCAACACTGGACCACGTACCTTGTTTTCATCGTTTGCTTTTCCATCCAATCATTTTTTTTACACTACTTTATCATCGACTTATTAATTCCATCTCGACGCTGCCTTTCTCTGTACCTGGAAATGTTCGTATCCTGCTGTTATTCCTCATCTACTCTCTGCTATCGAGCGACAATGCCTACGCTTTGCCAACATGCATTTATTACATCTGCATAGGTGTTATGATGTGGTCAACATGTAAAATGCTTAAAAGCAAACAAGATTTTGTTGATTTTCGGATTTGGTCGGGCCTATTTTTGAGCTATGGAAATCACAACATCGAAGCGGATATATCTGAAAATCGATTCCTGAAGAACAATATGAAGCCCTATGTCTACTTCTTTTGTGGATTTATATGCAGCATGATTGTTTACCCACTTGTGCCAACTGGTTGGATACCACATTCTGAACTCACCATTATATCTGGAATTTTTGTATTTGTTTCCTTGTTGGCGTTCATGTATTGCTCATCTACATACTTTCCCGATTGGATTACACTTATATCATTTGGAATAAACGTGCTTGCAAAATATCCTTATGAAATGGATGAAGTGGTAACAACAGGTTGGAGGTTCTTAGATCTCAAAGTGCCAAATTTTAGTTCCTTTGTAATTGGCAATGGCATCGAGTTTTGTTTAAATTGCCGCACAGCTTTGTATTTGCTGATTCCAGGATTTCTAACACAATTAGCAAAGAGATCGCATTGGAATGGGGTATTTTCGTATCTGATACCACACTGTGTCACTCTTTGTTGGTTGCATATGTGCATATCTTCCTCCCAAAGTGCCACTATGTTTGGTGTAATGCGTGCAACACTTGGTCTAGCTGGCATTTTACTCTTCTTGCCGCTATTTGGAATTGTGTCACTCTTGATTCCAGTATTTGTGGCAATTGATTATGTAGGAGTAACCAATGCAAATATACGATTCGGAAGTACCGTGTTATGTGGTGTTGTTGCTGTACTTGGCTCTTGTTTTATGGCTCTTAACCGAACTACACAAAAATATGTCACAATGCTCCAAGTAAGTTTCAGAATTATGTGAAAAATGTGAGAAATTAATTTAAAGAACTAACATTTATGTACAAATAGGTGCTAGTGTGCTTAGTGGCAGCTTGTGTGCTTACATATCCGTATATGACATCAAATTTCAAGGATGAATCACGTTTTGGTGATATTGAGTCGTTAAGTAAACCCACCATGCCGTTTGATGCTAATGACTTGAGCTGGCAAAGATTTTTCAAAATATGTGATCAATCTGCATTGGGACCACAAAATAGAATAAAAAAACAATTACGTTGCGCCACACTTGATGGCATCAAAGTTACATGGGTTGGTACTGTTTCACAAGTACAAATTAGTCGCGCATCAAACAAATATGAAAAATTTATATCTAAGTATTTACCCAACTGGCTTGGAAATTTACTACGTTGTTCGTTTGGTACACGACTCAGCAGCGAAATCGATTGTGATTTTGAAAATGATCCGCTTTGCAGTGATTTGCTGAGCATACTCAAAAGTAACCAATTGGATGCAAAATGTACTTTAAACAAATATAATGTATATGAATATGAAGTACTTGTTAAGATGTCGTTTGGTTTATTAAGCAAGGAAGCTGACGTTGTTCTGCAGGCAAATTATAAATTCAACAATTTTACACAGGCTCTTACAGTTGGTGACCGTATACATTTCCATGGTACACTCTTAAACAGTCGCATCCTACCTACTGGCTTAATAATTAGTCACATGCTTGGTTCCACGTTGCCTCATGTACAACTTATAGCAATTGAATGCATTATTTGTAAAGACAAGGATCTACAGGCAATAAGCATAGCAGAGCAAACAAAATCACCTGTTGATGCGCGCAGGCAAGATCTCATGCGTGGAATCAAATATTTACTCAATACACTCCTTAACCCGCTCATAACCATCAAGTAAAATCCATTTTAATTTAAATCTTATTTTATTTATTATTTTTTTAACAAACTTACCATTTGTAAATATTAATTAATTTTAAAATCGTAATGTTTTCAGTTTACTTAATGAAGCGGGAAAACGCTACTCTATTATTAAGGATATTGTTCAATATGCAAGAATGCGAATATTTGTAAGAATTTGAATTAATGCAAAAATTAAATTACTGGTTGTTGAATAATGTTTGGAAATATGAAAACCATAGGACTTAGATATGTAATGAAAAAGCCTTATGAAGATTTATCATATTAAGTTTTTTAATTTCTTAATTTTTATTTATTTAACATTTGGATAAATGAACTAATTTAATAAATAAACGAATTTTCGTGCTAAACCATTAACCTAAAATCATTTAAAGTACGTATATCTGCGAGGAGACCCATTTCTTTGGTCTCATTATAAATATTTTGGTAGTATAAAAAAGTATATCTTATAAACACAGCAACTAAGAGCTTATAAATGGTAAAAATTGTAGTTCAAAGCATTTTTTAATTTAAAAAGTATTCGTTACTCATGAGTCAACGAATGACACTTGATTCACTTCAAACTGTATCCAAATCAATTTTAAAGGTACGAAATATATTTATTTGTAATGCATAAATAGTAGAAAACTACACAACTTGGTTGTGTAAAATAAACTTTTCATAAAATGGTAAATATGAATAGCAATTTATTCACCATAGTAAAGACACTTTTTCTTGGTGTGTTGGAAATTTTTGCTGGGGTATCCTCATTAAGATAGGAATTTCTTAAAGAAAAAATGTTATGTTGCAGTTTTCAAAATCTATTTATTTCTTATAAGAATAGATTTTTATACAGACTAAGAGTAATTTACTTTAACCGTTTTAAACCAAAAAAAAAGATTTAATTAAATTTGATTATAAAGAATATCGACCAATTTAACGTAATAACGCCCAGACGATTGGTCCAACACTCAACACCTTATAAAATGCGCCGTCTTAAGTACTGAATCGACCGAGCTTTTATGCAGCACATCATTTTGGTCTACAGCTACTCTTGCTTATTTTACCGTTTGCAATTATTCTATTACTTTGTGTGCGATGTTTTAAGCTGAACTCTCAGCTTTCTGTCTTTTTGTTTTATAGGTCTTTCTTTATTTTAATAAGACAACGTTAGACTCTAAATTATAATCACATCCATTTAGGGATAATGCCTTAAATATTAAAAAAGTTAAAAAAAGGAAACCATTCAATGAAGTACCTTGTGTAAATGCTTATATGAAGTGAATGTTTTATTGTGCTTTTACCTTTATTCTGTATCGATATATGTTTATCGAAAAAGTGCAGAGATTGGTTTAATTAACATTTGTTTGAAAAAACATAAGGAATTCCTGCTACAGTTTAAAGTTACGAAAAATTCTTAAACATAGTATGCTTCTGATGCAAGACGAGAAAATGACTGAGCGTATCCGTGCAAAGTATAAAATGCAACACAAATCGTTACGCATAACTCACAATAATGCGAATAAAAAACCGAAAATAATTGAGAATAATGAAGAGGATGTGGTACTTATTCCAGATGCTTCAATTGAAGAAAAAAATATTGATATAACTGACAAAGACAATTTTGTTGAATGCAAACAAAATATTAAAGAGAAAGAAGTGTTTGCTGATGATGACGCTATTAAGGAAGAAAGCGTTAATAAGGAAAATTTTGCTGGCACAATTGTAAGGCGCATACCAGGAATAGAAGAAGTAATAGTTGCAGGGGATGATAATGCTATAATTGACAAAGAGAATTTTTTTAAAATAAATCAATGTTTAGTAAAAAATGTAAATAATACGAAAGAAACGCACTTCTTGGAAAAGCAGCTTCAGAACGCTCGTAAGGAGCATAAGCGAAAAATGACGCAAATCGAAATGGAAATAATGGAATCTAAAGCACGACATGAAATGCAAATGGTGATATTAAAAGCTGAACTAAAACTAAAAGAGTCGCAATTGGTCAGTTAAATTATACAACATAAGACGATCATATGATGATTAACATGTATACATGCCAACCAACCTTGCGGGTTATGCAAGGTCGGGATGTGGTCGGGAAGTTTACACAAATTAACAAAAGTTTATTTTTAACGCATTGAATGTTAATGTTTTTTTAACGTTGTCAGATATTTTTATACAATCAGACTCAGATGCGGAAAATTGTAAACTGTAACGCTCGGTTTAAGAATGTCAGTTAAATGATTCGAAACCGTCATTGCTGTTAATGTTTATATGTAAATTAGCAGATGGATCGATGACTGGTAAAGCGATCTCGAACTTTAACTCAATAGATCCCCGGATTTCGTCAAAGCGCTCATATTAATTACAGAATAACATTAAAAGTGAGTATTGATCGAGTAAAGGTGGCATACATGTTGAATGAAGAATCGGCGGACAACAGCTTTGATCTAGATCCAAGGTCAGTGAAATCAGCAAGATACACAAATAAAAATCAATAAACATCTAAAGAAGTGCTGCAGCGAAATGATGATGTGTAAGTGACTTCAAGTGAGAGACGCGTCCGTTTGCCTGTTCGTTACACAGTTAGTGTATTGCGCCATCAATCACGCATGGCCATTAATGAAGAAATGATATGAGGCCCGCTATAAACTTGAAGCAGGCGTTAATTTTAAAACTTTGGAAAACAATGTAAAACATATTTTTAAGGTTATTGAATATTTATATGGATATGCAAAAAGTTTAAACTTTTACTTGTAAAAAATTATGCACAAAAATTGTTAAATTATTAAATAAAAAAGTTAATAATTTTATTCACAACGAAACCGATTACTTACATATATAATAGAAAATAAAGTTTGCTAAAAGTCAATTATAACGAAAGTAAAAACTGCTTTACTATTAGAAGGGTTTTTAAGTAGCAGTTAATTACAATAAGAAAGTTTTATTTAAATTAATTGTTTTCTTTTGCTGACCATACAGATGTTTTGAGTATTGCCAAATACTCATCATAATGATCTTTACAATATTCATTGGTTATATAAGTCCATTTATAATTGCTAAAAACTGTTTAACTATTAGAAGGGTTTTTAAGTAAAAGTTAATAACAATAACAAAGTTTTGTTTAAATTAATAGTTTTCTTTTGCTGACCATACAGATGTTTCATTGGTTATATAAGTCCATTTATAATTGTTGTACTGGAAGTACCAGGCTTAGAACTCTGAACCTGGCAAATTATTACATGTAGTAATCATTGCTTTTACTAATTTCACCTATCGCGTCATTCAAAAATTACATATATACAAGCATAAGTTTTAAACTCTTTGTATTAAATTATTTAATCAAAATTCAGAACATTAATGTTGTTATCTGTAATTACTTTATGATAGTCTCTAAAAACCAGTAATTATTTTTTACAACTGTTATTTGTTTTTATATATAACATGATTAATACTGTCAGAAGACACGTTCAGTTTGTAAGTCTCTGTTTAATATTTCAATTGAATGTTTCTGTTATATTATAAATTTTTAGGCTTCAATTACTTAAAATATTTATCTTAAAGTTAGTATTTCGTATATGAAATTAAAACTTATTAGTTCTGTATATACATATAATACAATATAACAAAATATTATATATATCTATACATGTATATACTACACAAGTTTTTAAGAACTTTGTTTAGTTGTATATATATTAAAAGCAAAGAGCAAAAAATAATTTGAATATATATTGATTCCAAATTTCAGTCCCAGCACTTCACTACACTATGTAAAAGTTATAAAAACATATATTAAATATTAGAAATGATCCTGATGAAGGCTGAGACGAATTTGCCGAAATATGTGTAGAGATACACAAAATACAACGTACGAAATAAAAGTTAAAATATCAAAAAACAAAACCGACTTAATAAAAAAAAGTTTTCATCTTTTTGCACTATTAACCTAGTGTCTCCAGACACATAGAATACTTCACTATTTAATTTCAAATATGAGAGCTGAAGTTTCGCTTCCCATGTATTTTTTGCAATTGACATACTATTTTTACGTGAAATTGGCAGCACCGTTTATACATTCATTGAGTGTGGTCGGTCGTTTTCAACTCGATTGTTTTTATAAATTGCTATAAATTGGGAAATATTTCAGTCGTTGTTAAAATTAGAGCGGTAAAACATAAAATGATTCCAGTAATTACAAGCAATGTAAATTTTCAAAAGCTTGTCATAAGTACAGGCAATATATTGAATACAAGTAATCAGCAAATCGGAAGTAGATCGAATGAAGAATTAATTGACGGTCTAAAATTAACTTTACAAGCAAATGATATCAACCATGTGGTATTAGAAGAAACTAAAGGGCAAGTGCTGCGTGCAACGCAGGAGCTTAATGAAAAACTAACAGAGAATCAACGGCCAGATATTAGCATTGGAGCAAAAATTTTCCTAAATAAAAATTCAAAAGAATGCATCGAACAAGCCATTACTACACTTCTACAGATTTTAAATGTAGAACACGTAGATAATGTGGTATTAGCATATCATCCAATACCTCAGAATGTAATAAATTCAGCACCAACAACGCCAGTTGGTACACCAGCTGGAGAGAAATTTAAATGGCATAGTCGAAACGATCAAACAGTAAGAGAATTAAAGGAGCTATGGAGCACGCTAGAGACATTTGCACTAAATAAGCAAATTAAGCAATTGGGCATATCCGACTTAGACATAGAAACATTATCGCAATTGCATGCAGGCGCACGAGTGCCACCCACAATTGCACAGATAAATTTATCATCGTGTTGTGTAGTGCCACCAGCACTGCAGGAATTTTGCAACAAACACGACATACAACTGCTGACACACAGCGACCCAGAAATATTGGTATCTGATGAACAATTTATAATACCCGGCTTCACGGTTGATTGGACATTAAGGTACCAAGTGCATGTACGCTGCCGAGGCGTACTCACTGCCAAAGGTTTCATACTAGGCGCTCACGATGTGGCCACAAAGGCCTGAAGCTTGCTCACATAATAAAATCATTGAGTTCTATAGCTTGTAAGGCTCTTGGCACTTTTTCACTTAAAAGATCAACTCTCGATCTACACTGTAGTATGTACTTATTGTTTGTTATATGATTTATATTTTGTTTATTAAATTGAATACAATTAATTGATCTTACTATCAAACGAAATCTGCAGACACTTAAAGCAGTTGCAGTTGCACAAGTGCGCTTAGTTAAAAGTTAAAATATTTAAGATTTTATATTATTTCACGTGATTTGTGATGATTAGATTGTATAGATTTTTTATCTGCTATATAAAGAACATGCACCGGATTTTAGTGTATTAATCCAGAGACGCAACTTAGTTATACATACAGTAGTAATACAGTAATACAGTAATATATAATTTATGATCAAAGTGTTGGTATTTCAATAATTTTATTTAATTTTTATTTATTGTACAAAGAAGAAAATTTAATGAACATTTTTTATGTTATCATTGCAATAAGAAATTTATATTTTTTTATGTAAAAATGTAGTATAAAGAACAGCTTATTAATTAGTATATATGTATATAGTATATAAATATATATATGTATATGTACATGCATTTGCGTACATAAGTACGCATCTTATTATGTGTTTACAAATTTTGTATTTACTCGATGCTATTTCACAATAAAAATTTACATATTTAAAACTTAATAACTTGGGTATTTTGTGTATTTCGTTTGTGTACTAATATAAAGATGCATAATTGTACATACATATGTACATATGTTTGTTTAGCGTTTTTGGCTTTTATCTATTTAAAAAACTATTCAAATTTAGAATATACAAACAATTACAAACAAACAAAAAGCCACAACAAAACAACAACGATTCTGTTTGATTAGATAATAATGATAATGACTTGCTTTTTTCACTGCACGAATATGAATTGAATTTATACACATACATACATACACACATACATACATATGTACACATCTTATTCTATGTATAAATGGATTTGATTATATATTAACGATTACGTCGTACATAGCTCATACAGAGGTTTACATGCGTATATACCTAATTAAGCGATACGTTAAATATTTCCTGACCCCGAAATTCGTTCTCATTCATAAGTTTTAAAAATACCATAATTTAACTCTCACGAACGACTAAACTTCATCAAATTTTGTTCGTCATCAAGTGATTCATTCAAAATTGTGTCGATAATGAAATTAAATCGAATAGCCTAGAAGAAAATTATCAACTTCAAAATATAATTTGCCTTTAACTTATCAACGAACAGAGAAAATATGTGTTGTGATAAAATGATAATGTTTAAAATAACTACTCACTCAGTTTGCCTAATTATTGTCATATTCGAAAATATATCCTTTTATATTCTCGTTATAACGAGCGATTTCCTACTTATATGATTTCTATTAGGTTCATTGGTTTCGCTTACGCAGTATTGTCTGAATTAAAATAATATATCTTAGGTCAAAGTAACAGAAGGTCGTCTCTGCCTGGAAGGCAATGAAACTTCTAGTTCTTTATGATTGACTGAATTTCTCATTCTGAAGCAGAAGAATTACTAGCGTGAGAGCTTCTATCCCCGTTTTAGGTAAGCAACTCCTAATGAAACATTCCGTTAAATTGAGCACAAAGTGTAGTACAAAAGAACGCCTATGGTCATAACGATCCACTTCACTAGCAACCCAAATCTTTGTTATTGAACTCTCTAAACTTAGTTTCTCTGACCTTAATTCAAAAGGCTAAATACCGTCTATTCAGTCCGCTGAAAACGTATATCCCTGTTATCTAGTTGTATTCGTATAAACTGGGTTAATGTTAATGCTTTTGTTATTCTTTAAGTTTAAAATCCATTTAGTTACAATAGTAGAAACAGAAAAAGCAAAGGAATCAGTCACATTTACGAATTATGAAAGGATGTAGAAATCCATTTATGTTAATTTGGTTTTAAAAACTACAATAGTCTATTATTAAATTTAATTTTTAAGTCAGTTATGATGAAAGCAATTATTTTCTTAATAGAAACTTGTTTTAATATAGAGATTTTTCAGTCTGTCATTGAAGCCATTGTTCATATGTAATTCCATTCCTTTTTCTCTATTTAAAACAGAAATTTTCCGTTAAGATAAGATACTAGTATGTGTTCCTTAAGCAAATGACACTATACTAGACATAGCATATACCTTTTATAATTATTTGAGAAATATTACAAGAAGAAGTAATGGTAGAGATATTTGGGTTTGTAAGACTCGTTTTGATCATAAACATCAATGATTACTCGAATATATATTTTGCTTTAAGAAGCAATAATGTACAGTTTGCTTTTAACTATTTTATGTGTATAATTATTAACGAAAATCCTAAATTTTTATTTTCAAGGTAACCATTTGTGGTTTTCAAGAAATCGACTTAAGAACTGCTGTGTTCTAATGTAAATTTAATCTAAATTAAAATACATAAGAAGTGACTATTTGTTGTGACTAATAAACAACGCGAATAAATTTCGAATGAGTGAATGCTTAGGCACATTGCATTTAATACCTAAAAAGACAGACAAAAGTAATTATTGCTTCTTTCTTTTACTCTTTCACAACAAACAGTTGCTGTTTTTATTATACTGGAGTGAGTGTTGCGAGTAGGCCCCAAAAACATCCAGGTCTACGTCGCGAGTTATTTTTCTCTTCAGAGGACAAACATATGCTACTACAAATACAACTAAGTGGTTTATAAGCTGCTGTGTTGGAAGGTGAGCAGCTTGCTCTAAATCTTTAATATAATGATATGTTTTTTGAGTCATGAATATATCACAAATTTTAATGAATTCAACTAATATTAAATATACATAGAAATGATGATTTTGCCTTTCTCTATAGTTCTATTATAATATACAAATTAAAATTTATATTTTGAACTATCTTATTCTAGCACAATGGGCCTATAGGTCTAGGTGGATCCCCCAGAGATAGCCGACAATACCTAACCTAACTATCTTATTTACAGCGTTCATTACATGTCGAAAAAGCATTGTAAATTGTAAATTTGATGAATTTTATTGTCTAACGTAGTGTATGCAGTCTAGTCAATTACAGAAAATTTAAGCTTTAATTACATGCGATTTCTTTCATTCAATTGTGAAATAAAATTTATCTCAAAATTTAATTCAATTGTAAACCAAATTAGCTTCATCATGCTGTCAATCATATAATTAGTCTTAATAATCTAAACATTATAACACAGAATGTTCTAGAAACCTAAGGATGCAGAGTGTTACAAGTACTGATAAAAATTTCATTTTGTTTTTTAATTATCTATTTTTTAAAACATATTTCGATCATTTTAAATACACAATTTTACACTCTACACACTTTTAGTAATAGGAAGCATAGTCCTAATACTATGTAATCTATGTCTATAATACCAAATCGATTAAGAGTTGTTCGCCTGTTGTCTGGCGAACAACTCTTTACTAGATCAAACTAGTAACTCTAAAATGAAGAAATATTGAATATATGTCAGTTTTCGGAAGTAAATATTATAATATATATAATATAAATATAAATAAAATAAATTTGATTTTTTAATAACTTATTTCATTATTATTATCCAAAGATATATAATAATATCATTCGCTTCCAGATGGAACTACTTAGAGAGACGTTGAGAGACGTTGCACTATACACAGTTCATTACCAGTAATTGCAAAGCCCCATTCGATTTTTTTAAAATTGACGAAACTTAATTATTTATTAATTTTTGTTTCAAAACAAGTGAAATATTGTTTTTAAATAAAGTTCGCAATTTATTTTAACAGATATTTGAAATTTTATTCGTTTATTTAAAAATTTTTACATATTTGAAAATACAATCATTTCACTACTTCAGTAATGACAATTTGTGTACACGTATTCTTGAGCTAAATTTTAATAATTCTTCAAACATTTTTAACATAAAATAAATATTTAAACAAAATACCATACATATAAAACTTATAGTAAAATTTTTTTTTTATTTTACGAACTTAATTATACTGAACAACACATCATTAAAACATCTTTACATCTATCATTACTTTTTATTCTCTACGCTAATATATTTTCAGATTTCTTGCTTTTCGGGACGGATGGTTCGCTGGTTGCACAAACCCATCGTAAGTAAAACACATAATAAATAATACTCGTATATTAACTAATTTTTTCCGACTTTACTAACCATTCTTCTCATTCCACAAGGAACATTATTATGCACTAGTATATAGAATTATTAGTAATTTGTTGCTAGTTTGTAGAAGTTGTTTCCAAAATACACACACAAAAGGAAGAGCCCTTCTATAACACAACTAATATTTGTTTCTATAATATTGAGATTTTAATTATTGTAATTAATGTTGAAATTTATAAATTCATAAATTTATATATTGTTTGAAATGAAAGTACATAGTACAAATGCTATATTAATTTGGATTGTTGGATACTGCCGATTGGTAATTCAATGTTTTGTTCTAACCGTAGCTCTCCAAAACCGAAATTTATTTTTAAACTATAAAAAGAATTGTCAATAAATTAAAAGGAATGTTTATAATATTTGATTTATTGAATTAACAATATAATTCAATATGTATGCTATTGGTAGCAAATTATTATATACAAGAAAATACCTCAAAATATATAGTTTATATGAAAATTTCATCCTGTTATTATACTTATATTACTAAGTACATCTCGAAAATATCGGACAAAATTATTACACAATATATTAAAAAATTTAATTTATATTGTTATGGGTCACAGAAACAACTGCTGCAGAGATAAATATGGTATATTAAAAGAAAGAAGAAACTATTAAATAGTTTCTCTATTGCTATCCAACGTATAACCATTAATAATGACCATATTCGAATACTATCATCTTGAAGATATTTAATATGTTATCATGGTAGCTATAACAAAATAACTACAATTCGTAACATCATCTAAATGGCTAAATGAACTCTGAGAATTGGATGAGTTCTTATTGGCAGTAGCAAGTTATCACAATTATTATTGAAAAAGAAGGGATAGTGCACTGCGATCTAAAAGATCTATTGTTGTCCCCCTTAGTCGAATTAGTTTGTTTCTCCAAGTCCGATCTCTTCAATGAAAGACAATATAGAGTCTATCTTTCCTATTCTTGGATCCTTATGATCCATGATATACCATCCTACGTATTTCTTCCGCTTGTGCATTAACGCTGGGCACTCCCCAAGCATATGGTATGTAGTTTCTCTCTCTTCCCTACGGTATTTGCAGTCAGAGTTGGATTGAATTTCTAGTTGAATTCATTGAATTATCACAACAGATCATAATAATAATTATGTCAACTTGCAAATAAAACACGACAGCTACTCCTAACTTCTGGATTACTGAAAATCCATTTTAATAAACCTCTAACTGCAATCACATGATTGACAACTACCCAAATATTTAAAAAATATATTGGTATAGTAAATTTTATCGGGAAACAACTAGCACTAAGCAAACAGAAGTGCTTAGAAAATTCAATGTTTCATATCGAGGCATTCTTAATATCAAATATAAAACGAGTTTAGCATTGTCTCTCTAACCCAGACCATATCCGCACATCCTTCGGTTAATAAGTAAGTTAAATATTTAAAATGATATAAATGACTTTTCAAAATTGGCTAAATAGTAAATATTTTCTTATTTTAAAGAAAATTTAATAAATAATGTGCTAGCTAAATATACTAAAAACACGGAACACCAAAAAGTGCTACTTAACTGTACTATGAATACTGAAGGTATTAAAAGAAACATTTTCGTAGAGATCGTATGTTTATAAGGTGGCTTGAAATGTTTGATTTCTATGGAAACCTTAAACTTCTACAAACTATTTCATATATACTATTTTATTGTTATTATTTTGGCAAATTTAAAGTTTTTTTTTTTAAGTCTAACATTCGTTGTTGTTTTAACTACTTATTTTATCCAACAAATAAAAAAAAAAAACAAAGTAATGGGATTTACTATAAAGGAATATCATTACAATAAATAAATAAAAATTGAAAACATTTTCTATTTCATATTTCTACATATTTAATTTGATAATACCATATTTTTTGTTTTTGTATATAGGAATATTTTTAAATAATTGTTCTTAAGGCATACAAAAATGTGTCGATTGATTGAATTCATTAAATGAATATACATTTTGGATGGAACATTAAAGCATTTTTATCAGTTTACATGTTTTTGTTCTCTTCAAATTTCAATTAAAGTAATTTTTAGTAACATTTTTTACATTTATAATTTTTATTATCATAAGACTTTTAAACCGCATTTCATTATAAACACTAACTAACTGAGTTAAGACTTCATGAGCAACAGTAACAGTATTATAGGGTATTTATAGCCAGAAACCAAATACTGAAACACGGAAAATGTGAGCTTTAGATATATTATTTTATAATAAAAGCTTGAAGTGGAAAATAATACAGCTAAAAGACTTAAAAGTTAATACTTATATTTTAATATATTAATTAATTCTTGTAAACAAAGTGTTTGTGAGTGAGAACGAGAGAGAGGGATAAAGAAAATGTGCATAGAAGGTAAAAGTACAGTGGTTAGCAAAAAAAAAAACATACTATGATTATTTTATATATATTAAATATTTATACTAATCACACACACTTAGAAAATTTTGGAAAATGGTCCCTACATATTAAAACACATAACATTTATAAACTTATTAATATTTTTTAAGATTCTTTGACATTTTGACATATTGGACTTCAAAAATCTGTTAAATAGAATACATAAGTTAAGATTGTTTGGATGTATTTTTTGCTAATAGAATTTTATGTCTTTGAACTGTTCAAATTGGTCTAAGTTCATTAACTATATCAGAACTAAATCCTCACATAACTATTTTATAATCTGTACTAGTTCAATGTATTCAATGACATTTATTTCTAGTATCTGCACTAAGCAATGTTTTTTTTATGATCTATATTATCATAAACCTTGCTTATATATAATTGAATATTGTATATTAACTACCCCGATTTCTTAACCGAGTATCTTTATCTGAACATAAATTTGAAACAGATTCATTGAAGTCCTTGAGTATATAAATACTATATAAATAGTTTAGTTCTTTTTTATTTACTAAGACATCGACACAGACATTTAGAAATTGAACTCCTTTAAGAGAAATGTAATAACTTTACTTTAACTAAAACTAAAACTAATATTATTACAACAATTTTTCATATAATTTTTATAATATAATATTTATAATATTTTCGTTATTTATTAAATTTTAATAATATTATTACCCGTAAATTAACTTGTAATTCAATTCCTCTTATTGTAATTACAATTAAATTTCATTGCATTGTCATAGATTAATAATTTCAATCTTTTTAATCTTTCTTTCAATTAATTTAATTTAGATATATACACACTTTGTATATAAATATATTTTTAACTATAAATGATCGAAAATACATTTTTTTAAAAATACAATATCAATAATATGGCTTAATTACAATATTCAAGTAATTGTATGAGTACTTTTAACAGTGCAATTTATACAATATAAAACCAAAAAACCTAAAAATTATAATAAATTCGAAAATAAAATGCATAATTATTATATCAAATAATTTTAAATTTGTTCACATATAATTCTACATTTATCTTTATATTTTATTTACACACATTTAGTATATATATTCGTATTTATAAAATTAAATACACATAAAACATCAAGTAAATACATCAAAATCTTAAATTTAACAACATTCAGGATTATGACATTGGTTTGTTTAGTTTAAATTTGTCCTTTATAAAGTATTTGAATTGAACTTGTTTCTAACATGTTAGAACATGTACATCCTTGCTTATTACTCCTTCTATATACATACATTCAGATCACATCAACTGGCTACAGTACTTTTGATGATATACATACATATATATAAAGCAATTTACACTAAAATACAAACGAATAACTATTTTGTCTTTTTAAAAAATTACTCAGTCTAATTTTGGAATTGGTCGTCTATAACGTAGGGTACTT
Source organism: Teleopsis dalmanni (assembly GCF_002237135.1). Taxonomy (NCBI): domain Eukaryota; kingdom Metazoa; phylum Arthropoda; class Insecta; order Diptera; family Diopsidae; genus Teleopsis; species Teleopsis dalmanni. Next base: position 224,220,504 of record NC_051847.1, read on the forward strand.
ACATAATTCAATGCATTCAAAATTTAGAAATTATATAAAAACGTTTATAATATTTGTATACAAACTAGTTATATATTTTAAAAATATATATATGGATATATGCACAAATGTTTTATAATGTAAAATAAAGCAATTACTTTTGGACGCATATTGCAGTACTATAACTAGGTATCTCTCTAATAACAGAACAAAGTTTTATATCTTTATACAATCTAAAGCCTTCATTTCACTTAAGATGGAGTACATAATAGATATTGCCGCTTACTCGTATAAATTTCCTTAGTCTAAAGACTAATTTGACAGCACCCTAAATTTATCTATTTGATATAATACTTCGATGGGTTCTAAGTTCTTGTTTACTAAATGCCAAGCTTACTTAACAATTTATTTTATAACCACAATACACACTATAATTTGCTACGACGATGTAACTACATATTGTATCTTAACATGGAAATCGGCCAATATAAAAAATGCGGCAACTTAACACCATTTTACCACAATCACAATCTAGCCATAATCTAGTCAAAGACATCTAAATTAAGTGTGATTTACGATTTGAATGTTCAATAGCTGCCAGCAGCTCATGTTTTTGTCGCACATATAAACGTCCTTTCTTCCATGGATTTTGTAGTTGTAATGGTTTAAAATCGTCCCGCAAACATCTTTCTCTAGCACCAATCACTGCCACTAAACAAAAGTTATCAAGCATTTCAGTTGTATAAATGGGTCCGTTGTTGCCTTTCAGCACGGCAGCCATATTTAATTGCTTGACAACAAGGTTTATAACCTCACGTGCTGAAGTTTTCGGTGTCACATGTAATTTTAGACTAGTTCCACTTGCCAAGCCCGTATTGTAGGCGGTGTAGACTTGTATTATACCCGAATTACTTTGGGAATTTTGATCGGTGTTTAGGCTCGAGCAACTTGCATTGTCCTCATCGCTGCTTTGACGTGATATAGACTTAGTGCTGCTCGTGGTTGTCGTTGTCGTTGTCATTGTTGTTGCATTAGTGTTTTCTTTAATTTCAGTCTGTAATGCAGATAGTGTAGACTTAAGGTAAAGACCTCCTTCCTGCAAATTTGCACTTGATACTGCCTTTATTTTGCTAACTGTTGAGGGGTCGCTTTTCAATTTATTTGTTACCGTTTTGCCTTCATATTCAGCGCTAAATACGCTTTTCAATGAAAGGCTGGAACCCGTGGCAGAATCACGTGATAAATAAGGCGCTGAGCTTGAATTATGTACCGTAATTAACGGCGTGGGTGTACTAGTATATGTTATATTAGAGCTGGTACGTTTGCGATGGGTGAGCGATGAATGAGTTTGCTTTAAATTTTCAGCCGCAGCTAGCGCAAGTGTGTCATCGGACCGCGAGGGAGGTATAGCAAATACTGTGCCTAGCTCATTATTGCTACTTATGGTGGAATCTGCCGCCGAATAAAAACTACGTGTGGTAGTATACTGAGAATTAACAGAATCTCCACTATTTTTTCTTAGTGACACATCAGATACAGTAAAATCGTTCACTTGCAATTGCTGTTGATTTGTTTTATTGTTGTTGTTGTGTTTTTGTATATGCACTGAATTTATAGTTGTAGTAGGTGTAAGTGGACTTATGCCCAAATTCTGTTCGGACTTAGAATGCTCAGCAACAAGGTTTGATGTACTGCCACTTTGCGAATTACCAGATGGTCCAGGCCAACTTCCACGTCCTGAACCACTTTTAGTAAATTTAACATCACGTATTGGTAGTTGCAATAATTGAGGTTTACTCGCTGAAGTACTCATTTCTTCTGCTACACTTGCAAAATCTAATATATCTCTCATAGCCATTGACGGATGTGCATTTTTATCACGTGCAAATGCGATCACATCCATAAGCCAACGCACACTTTTCCAGACTGCATTTAAATTAGATGTTAGCTCTTGCAATTTGGCCAAACGCTCCTTTGCGGTTTGTAACTCGCTAGTTGAAAAAGCTTCCCTATGTGAATGATTAGCCAATACTGTATCCAATTCAAGTATACAGGAAAGCCGAGCATATTTTTGTATAATTCCTGGCTGATAAGTTCGCAAATGTATCATTTCAAAAGCTTGTATGCTCAACGAAACTAAGTCGTCACGTTGTAGTAGATGTTCTTGTTGACCTGGTGCAGCACATGTTAATTCAACAGCAGGACATATAACTAAAAAGCTAATATCTTTACTATGTTCTATAACTTCGACATCATACAGACGATGAGTAGCAGCGTCTTCTGGCTTTATATTCATATATGTGAATAATTTATGAGCAGCTGTTGTTAGGTCATAAAGAAAAAGTCGTTGTTCCTCTGTAGTATCTTCAGTATTAGCATTAAACTCAAGTGTCAGCCTTAAAGGGCTACTACGTCCCATGGATTTATCATCACCACGTTTAAGTATTTGCCATTCATCTGCTGTTATATGACTATTATCACGTACCTTGTAATGTGGTAACACATTCGGAGTTTTAAGTGGTACCACAACTTGTATTTGCTCTACAGAACATTGCATTTTTAAATATCCCAAATATAAACCAGATGTCAAACGCTCTGTGGACGTGCTATGATATTGGATTTGTTCCCCAATGGAAGATATTAACATTTCATTAATATTGTAGTCTTCTAGTAAAGCAATGATTTTCTTCTGTAATTTATTAACAGGCAACCAACGAGAGTTTAAAATGGAAACAGCTTTTTGATTTTTGACAGACTGTATACATGTTAGAACTACAGTACCATGAGCATCTCTTAAGGGTTTATAATACAATTGACCAAGGTCAGTTAAATTAAGTGCAGATTGCATTTGACACACCGCTGCAAGCAGTTTTGTACGGAAGTGCACTGCCGAGGTAAGATTGCGTTCCATATCAGTACGTAGTAACTTAACATCATCCCAAGTGCAAGCAACCTAAGAATGGAATAAAGATACATTTTATAAGAAAGGAAAAAATTTTTTATATATGTAACAAACGTACTTTCATTAACCAGTGGTAATCACTGTGCAATGTGGCGGGATAGGTCTCATCAATTTCTATTGCAGGCAGGAAGTCTTCACTAGTCACCAATATTTTATCCTCGCAGTAAATAATGCAAGCTAAGTAGATACCACTAAAAGAAATAAAAAAAATTATACAAATTAAATCTATAAAAAAGGAACAATTTATATATAGAAATTTATATAGGACAATTTTAATTGGATTGGAAACGAAAAAGTTATAAGAATTCTCTGGCAAATTATAGTTTTGTAGTTCATTGGAGAATATCATCAACGCTTGCGTTTGTGACATGCGTTTGAGGCTATACCTGCCTCAAAGGCAGGTATAAAAAACCTTACCATTCTTTCTATGCGAGAAAAATGCAAAATAAAATTTCTACATATTGCTTATTGTAGTTGTTAATCACCTCATTGGGTGAGGTGTTCGATACTTGATCGCTTGAAGCAATAGGTGATACCGTTATAATTTCGACAAAAAAAAAAAAAGAAAAAGAATTCTTTGTGTTTACTTATGCATATGTATACAGCGTTTATTGTATACGTTTTAAAACCATATATAAAAGATTCAATATGTAAGATTATACATTCAAGATATATCTACCATCATAACGCAACTATATAAACCAGTTGTATACACCAATATTAATTATCGAATTATATATATACTATGTATATAAATATATATATTTGCTACTCAAACGTATATACGTATATGTGGTTAAACTTACCGCCTAAGAGTTTTTTGAAATTTCGATGCAACAGAAAATAGTTGTTTTATTGTTGTTTTCTTTTTTGGATTTCGTCTTTGTGCTGTTGTAGACTCTAATGTTAATTCCGATACATCTGCGGGCCTTGCCAATCGTACTGCTGTGAATAAATTGTCTAATGCACGTTGACGTCCTAAATAACGGTCTTCACAATTATTTAAATCTCGCCAACCTGAACAAACAAAATCATAGCAACCATCAAATGTATATTCATTGCAATAACAAAACAAACAAAAAAAAAAAAGAAAAGAAAACTTCTTACTTGACGGCACCACACTGCTTGGTACTGAGAACTTATAAGCACCCCAACCCTTGACATTACCACAGGCACAACGTATAAAGTAACGACGCCCTTGTGTTAAGCCCACAATTTGACAGTGCGCACCCATAGTACCGTGAAAGCTTGTCCAGTCCATTATTTCACGTTCACCAACCACATTACTGAAATCAGCACGCGTCGACCATTGAACTGTAACCAGGTGGAAAAAAATGGCATGTTAAAATGACAAAGTAAATATTTAATTCAAAACCAAGACAAGTAAAAATCAGAAACTATCCTATCCAAAGTAAACATAGCCAGCCATCGACCATAAATGCAATTATATTGAGAATGTCAATTGCTGCCGGCAGAGCGAACAATAACATTTTGTTTGTGTACTCTGGTCAAGTGGCCTGTGGCTTGTGGCTTTGTGTTAACTTTGCACAATGTTTGTCTGATTGGCACACTTTGCCATTGTTTACCTTTGAATTTTGTACCAATAGCGCCTTCGAAGGGTTCGAGTATTTGCACTGCAACAGCATTCTCAGCTATGACATCTACTGTTACTGAAGCGGGTGCATCTGGGGGTCGTGCTTGATCCCAACCAAGCAACATGCGACGCAAACCCTTTACTCTTCGCTCCCATATACCAATTTGTTTATCAATTTCATTCCCTGTACAACCCGTCACAGATGAACCAGTGTTGCCTGCATGATGATGCAAATAAAAGATTGACATGAAAATTGTTTAATAATGGAGAGTTGAAAGTTCTTTCAATTGAGCTTCGCAACTGAACTGAAGTGGTGCAAGCAAATACCATAGCTTGTAGGTTGAGTGTAGCTGGTAGGTTGATTGTTTTAATTAACTATTACAGCGTCATCCTTACGCTTCACTTGATAATTGCGTGCGTTAAGCGCGTAGATGGTAAATGGTTGAGTTTATGTCAATACTTACCAATTATTATGCTGGAGATGGAGGGTCGAGAAGTGAATGTTGGCTGGATTGGTTGTCCCTCTGAACCGCTTAAGTCATGTATGCGTGATTCGGCATCTTTAAGCAAACTATTCAACTTGCTACCGATGTTATCAGCTAAACCTTCAATCAATAACAAATAAATTTCAATTAACAATTTACACAAAGACAATATTGCACACGTTATAGGAGAATGAAATATTTTTTCATTAATTCTTTGATATATTTTTATTCTTTAATTAAACAGCGTAAAGTAGATTTTATACGAATTACATTATTAAAGATTTAATTCATTCTATTTAATAAATTTCAGCACAAATTGTAGAAACGATACTCATCGGAAAGTCCTGTAGTCCAGGACTATGGAATTATAATAAAATAAATAGAAATAATTGCAAACAAAGTATCAACGATCAGGTGAAAATATATGGAATAGAACTTGGTTTGATCGATCAGGTTATTCAGCTTAAAAGATCACTCAATTTGGTCTTGCTACTGAAATAGCTTAAGACTACATTAAATTATCATTGTGGTTCTTGAAATAAAGGAGAATATTGATTAAGAGTTCATAATTCTCAAAGAATAATTATATTTGATGCCAACAACGAAAGCAGATCAGCACGGATCTATTTAATTAAACTAAAAAGTGCTTTATCTCCCACTAGCAGTTGCTAATAGTTGGATTTTGATTTTGGATAAGAGTTTTGTAATATGTTTAGCAGATAACATAATTTGCAGTTTTCTTAAAAAAAATGTGACAAAAGCACGATCAAAAGAAGAAAATTTAAATGAATAGTTTGATGATCCATTTTTAATACAATAACATCAATTATAAGTGAAATAAAAAATCTTTGACATCGTTTACTAACACTATTAATTCATACAATAAAAGTAAATTGCACTAATTTGCATTCATATCATATGGATGGGCATATCCAAGGAAACTATGTAGATATAACACATGCGCTTGTCACACGGAACCAATTTTTATAACAAAATTAATATTGTTTACATATTTAAAACGTTTTGTTTTAAATATTAAATTCTGTTTTATTGCCATTCTGCCTTTTGACCACATTTATGTTCATACCAGCATGTAGCACAATAAATAAAAAAGTGCCGGCTAACAGCACTTAAAAAAAACAATAAAAAGTGTAGAATATAATAAAAAATAATTTTATATAAAATGTCTGTAGAGAGTTTCTGTATAGATATTTTCAATGTTTAAAATGTCACAAATAAAGAGTTGCGTTGTTATTTTTTATTACTTTGCAATTTACTTTTAATGTATGTATATAAAATGTATACAAAAAATTAAAAATTAAATACAGGTATAATTATAATGTTTACTTACAGTGTGAACTTTCCACAGCACCATGTTGCAATAGCATTTTAGTCATTGAGCGATTATTACTCAGTACAGCGACATCCAATGCGGACAGACCATCCGTATTGATACTATAAATATGCAGAGTGGTAAGAATTTAATAAAACATATTTGATTCTTATTGTGACAGACATTTGTTAGACATATGCCAATCAAAAATTTATAGCAATAAAAATTTTATTTTTTTCTTCGCACTGACCTATTGACATCCACATCGGTCGATTCGAGTATGGTCCGTGCCTTATCCAAATGGCCATGTTCGATTGCCGAAAATAAAGCTAAATTTTAATTGAAGTGGGAATAAAAATGTTTATGATTTTAATTAGTGTTCACAAGTAAGTAGGAGGAGTTCAAAATTAATCTATTATGATTTGTTAGTAATATAAGTGGGGCACAAGTTTCTACATTAAACGAAATAAATTTTTAGTATTTTTGAATTTATTTCTAATGTTAATTATTGAAGTAAAAGCAAATAGTCGTAAAAAATGGAGAGCATATGTTACATCAACTTTGACTCCTACCATGTTGATGTAAATTGATCTGGGTCAATTTGTCCAACTGTGCTTGTGCTAACTTTAATTGCTTCTTTGACATTTTATTGCGGTGAGGTGTGTTGCCACCCTTGGCACGTACATTTGCCGGTTGACGATATATTGCCAAATTTTGTGCATTTGCTGCATTGTTCTCCACGTCGGCATAGCTGTGCATCTTGGCATTCTTTGGATGTGACATGTTAATGATGTTATTGTGATTGATCATCTCACGTGAATGTCGTGAAATGGTTAAAGTCGACGATGTCGTGGATGGAACCGTAGTGGATGAGGACGTTGTTAATGACGATGATGTTGTTAGATTAGTTTTATTTGTACTTGAAATTGGTGGCAGCGTTACAGCTGTGGCAGTTGATCCTAGTGAGGTTGGTGGTAACAGAAATTCCATTTCTTTTAAATCTTGTGAAGTGCACGATATGGCAGTACGAATTTTAGCTACTGCTACATTTTGAGTTAATTGTTCTGACCAACGAAAATTATTATTCTCGATTTGATGAGATTGATGCTGCTGCTGTTGCAGTTGCTGCCTTTCAGCTAAATGATATTGGTGATTACAGTCATTAAGATTATTCGTATTAATTGTATTGTTACTGTGCTTTCTAATACTATTTAAATTTCTACGATTAAATGATGGTTTTCTTAGAATGACAGTGTTATCGTTTAACGAATCGTCATCATCATAGAATGAGGTGTGCACTGACTTTAAAGTGGAATTGCACTGATTTGAACCTGTTGGTAAAATGTTATCTTTAAAATTAAAAAAAAAAAAATTAATAAAATTAATTTATTAAAATTTAAGTAATAAAAAACAATTATTAATTAAATGAATTAAAAACGAGCTTTCAATATAAGACCAAACCATATTGTAAATTAAGAAAAATGAGTAAATAATTGTAAATCCAATCCAATTGTTAAATGATATACATCTTAGCATATATAATCACTGATATATATTATTGTACAAATGTGTGTATGAAAACCCTTTATTCAAATTATTCAAATGAACATCAGTTTATTATAATATGCAATATTCCATTATCCATGAAGTTGATGATGGTATTAATTGTTTCTCATGAGGATTTTCTTTTCTGGTATGGCAAATATGTAATATATTGTATATAATAAGCGAATAAGGAAGGGAACGCAATCGTATTGTAGTTAAAAACGGTTCTTACCATCAACAGTGTATCTTAGATTGGAATTACCATGTTTTAATGGACACAATTTTGTCAACTCATTTAATGTGTGAAACGATTTTTGACGCATAAAAACGCCTGGTGACCGCAGACAACTGCTAAGCTGCAGGTTTTTATGGGTATTTGGATCATTATTATAACACCTGTAAATTATTTTTAAAATTGGGAAGTGTCAAAAGTTATTATCAAATATGCTAATTGGGTAGGTCATATATAAAAATATACTGCATGAGTTATAAGTTGCAAATAGTTAACTTTTGTAATAGAACAAATCCTTAATACTGATTTTGTACTGTAAACATATAAAAATTTAAATTTAATTTATAAAATCTAATGATTTAATTTTCTTTTTGTTGAAATTTATTACAAAATTTCGCACTTAGATGTATATATTAATGTAATTCTGTCAGCAATGGTTCATTGAACATAGAGCCTCATCGCACTCAGATAGAGAAGTTAAAATGTGATTATTATTTTAAAGAATGAATGAAGCTCTATTTAGAACAGTTTCACAACAAAGTAGTTTTAATATAAATGTGGTTGTATAAAAAAAAATTTACAACGTAACAAAATTAAATAAAATATAATTAAATTCATACACTTATTCATTTACTTATAAAAATAATAAATAATTTTATGGAAAATCTATACATACATATGTATATCTAAGACGAGATAAATAATTGTCTTTTAGATTTTGATAATAAAAAGACATTGTAATATATTATAGTTTTTATATTATATTTCAATGATTTAGAATGACAATATTAAATATTTTATTGTTTACATTTCAACACCTTTAATAACGAATAAAATTGTTAACAAACAAACGATTATCTGTGCTACATTAGGACGAATGACATCCTCAGGGACCACAAGATTGATCCGATCAAAAAATACATAAAGGATAGAGCCCTGAAATTATTTGCAAAAACTGACAGACTTACCAACACCGTGTTATCACATCTCAGAATGGTTACAGGCTCTTCGGGAAGGTATGCAGATCTGAGATCAATTATTGCTTAGTCTGATGAATTGATAAACTATTATTTATCCAGTCAAGGCGTAAAAAGGGGTTTTGAAAATACCTCGAGGTAAGAAAGAGTAAAAGTGCTCAAGTGCACTGGCTCAAATAGCTTCAACATAATAACAAATATATTGCTTTAAATATACTATATTATGATATAAGATTGAGCTCTTAATTTGAATGGAACATTGTCTAATGTATCCAGAAATTTTTGGAAATTGCAAGAAGAGGAATGTTTGCATCACTTGTTTTAAAAATTTTCTGCATTTTCAACTTCAAGTTTATATAAACGCAAAATGAAGATAGCTTACTAATCTTTGTCAACAAATTTAAGATCGAATTAAGATGCTTCTTAAATATGGACAAGGAACGGAAGTTCTTTACAACTCCTTTGATAATTGGGCAGAACTTTTACCTAACGTAAGCAACAGTTGTTTAAACGGATTTTTGAATGTTTTAAATATCTTTGCCGTTTAAATTTGTCCCATAATTATAAATCCTAAGAACTATCTTACAATTTATACAATATTGATTATCTTCATTTACTAAATAAAAAGTATTTAAGAAAAATTTTTGAACAACTAAAAATATAAAAATTTCAATTGTTCTATGGTAAAGTTGTAAAATTTATAAATACATATAACATATTGCTTAATATTTACTCTTTTTAAAATAATATAATATAAATCAGTTAATGTTTTATCAAGCACCTATTAGATGATCAAATTTGAAGCTTTGTTAAGTCAGGTTATTACGACTACCAATACTCCCTAGCAATAGCGAAAGCAGCTAAATCATTCCAAAAACCCAATCATTTTTTACAAATCTAAGACTCTTTGAGGACTATTCAGAAGCTGAATGAGAAGCCAAACGCTAATAGCAGACAATGTACTATCAGTGGGATCCGAAATATCTGTAGCACGGAAACATAAATTTCATAAAATAAATATACATAAAACTTATCATTTTACTAAGTAATATAATATGTCTGATTAATTCAATAATATTTAAAATTATACAAAAATTTACATAAAGTACTAAATATATAAATTTTTGTATAATTTTAAACATTATTGAATTAATCAGACGTGTTCCATTACTTAGTAAAATGATAAGTAAAATAATTTTAGTACAAGTTCAAACCCTAGTACTTGCAATCTCAAAAAATTAGTTAAGAATAATTAAACACAAGAAATATTTCCAAGATCACTGGTGACGAGTATTTAGCAATACTCGAAACAGCTGTATATTCAGACAATAATTCAATTCATTAAAATAATATAAAACAATTTTTGTTGTTGTAGTTCACTACTTTTCGAAACCTCTAATAGCTACAGTTTTATCTTTATCAATAACATTCACTTTAGTTTAATTCAGTCAATGAGCATTCGTGGGTTATACTGGATTCAGACGAGAGTTTTGTTTGTAATTTTAGCTGTCAATTGTTGTTTTTTTTCAATGCAAAATAAAAATATTTGACAGCTAAAATACAAGCAAAACTCTCGTCTGAATCCAGTATTACAGAAATTTAGCTTTATTCAATCTCTGATATTTCCACTTCCTGACAGTCTAAAAATTATATATGGACTATTAAGCCCATAGATATTTTCAAAAAGTAATAGTGATGGAGATATTTGACGATACCCGAAAGTGCTGTATGATCGGCTCAGGTATTCGCTTGGTTAAAAAAATAAAAACTTCATCGATACATCGTTTTCTATTCAAAATAGATTTCTTTATATAGGATAGACAGTTCTTAATTAGAAATAACATTTAATGTTATAAAATTGAATAGAAATCATTTTAGTCTTAAAAATATATTAATCCTATGTCTAATAAGAAATTAATGTCAATTATGAAGAAAGAAATTGTTTGAAGAAATATAAACTAGTTTTAGGACGTGTGCGAGTTAGGCTAAGTTGATGCTAAACCAAATGGGAGATTTTTCAAGATTTTTTGCACTGTACACATTTAGCCATTTATCAACACGTATCGACACATCACTACATTATCTGCACAATTTAGAATTTCCCTCATTTAGAACGCAACTTAGCTTTACTCGCACACGTCCTTAATAGACAGTTTTTTTTTTCACTGTAGTGAATTACAACAAAATTTTTTTATTTTGTAATAATTGAAATGTTTGCTGACCGTACAGCTGTTTTGAATATTGCCAAATAGTAATCATCAGTAGTATTTTGGAAGTATTTCTTATATTTAGGACGTGTGCGAGTAAGGCTAAGTTGATGCTAAACCAAATGGGAGATTTTTTGGGATTTTTTGCACTGCACACATTTAGCTATTTATCAGCACGTATCGACACATCACTACATTATCGGCACAACTTAGAATTTCCCTCATTTAGAACGTAACTTAGCCTAACTCGCACACGTCCTTAATTATTCGTAAGTAATTTTTTGAGACTGCAACTATCAAGAGCTTCTCCTTACTCTACTATTCACTACTTTTCAAAATGATCTCTGTGAGTAATATTGTTTAGTGAAGTTCAACATAAAGTGGTATTTCAGTATGTCAGAATAGAATATAATAGAAATACCATTTTTACTGTCACTTTAATCAAGATATTCTGTAGTGACATCCTTTAAAAATGCGTGTTCATATCTTTTGCAGTTAGTAACTCACACAATCTACAATTTAATTACCACACACTTCAAACTATATACAATACATAATACACAAACACACTACACACTGCTCTCTACACTCTACACACATAACTGACACTTAATTCAAAACATCTAACAAAGCAATGTTGACACCTACTACTGTTAAGATATGGCGTTGGCTTCTTTATGGTTGCTGTTTTCATACGGGTTGTGCCATAAATTCCGCTGGAGGCTGTTCTGGTGAAGTTTTCATAAGCTTCATTGTTGCTCCTTGTGTGGTGTTCATAATTTGTAATTTGCACATTTGCAGTTTCGTCCTTTGTTGACAATTTGTTTTCGCTGTAGAACTCTTGAGTTGCTCCTATTTTATTTGATGTTTTTGCTAATGGTGGTGTTACTGCCGTTCTTGTTAGTGTTGGCACTTGTGCTGCTTTGATGTTGTTGAGTAAAATTTGTTGTTCGGTCAAGTACTTTAAACAATAGGTTTCTGGTATCTGCAGTATTTTACAGGCTTTACGCGGCACACTTTGCCCGACTGGTAAGGTAGACATTAGTTCCTCAATTTCTGTGTTATTATCGTAAGTGCTATTGAGATTTTGCTTATCATAACGCAATTTATCACTGAATTTGCGCGTTATCACTGTGACCGTATCCTCCATGTCATCGAGAAATTTAGCAGCTGTAGCCTTACTCATTAATTTTTTAGAACGCAAGCTTAGGTTTCCTTGAAGTTTGAATGGTGATTGAATTACGGGATTATTTTTAAGTTTTCCTTTCAGCAGACGAAAAGACGCGCGCATCGAGGTGGATCTGTGTAAAGCGTTGCCAGTTTGTTCACTTGTGACAAGATTTGCATATGAATTATTTGCTTTCCGGCGTTCCATTCTAATGATCGCATTAGTTTTGTTATCGCAATAAAATAAAAAAATTAAATAACCCGTTTTATAACCGGTATAAATAATTTGGCTTTTCCGGACTCAGATTTCACTGCATTTTACCGATCGCGGACATAAACAAACACTTCCAACGAATCCACAAAAATAACTGAAATAAATCTACTTCAACCCCTAAATCAAAACAACAATCCAACGCCATATTTCCATCGCATAAACAGAATCTTTGCTTATTATGTATGTGTTCAAGCAAAGTTGTTTACGCTTCTGTTGCATATGCATATGTGTGTTTGTCAGCAATAAATTCATGTTCATATTGTTTCTGAACGCACCCAGCACTAAATTTTACTGATCAGTTTTGTTGACACAATATAACAACCCTGACATTTAACACCACTCTACTGATCGCATACGAGGAAAAACTACTTTTATTCTAAATAAATATAAATATGTTATATCTAGCTACATGGAAGTATATATTAATTTGTCTAATTTGATATAGAAATATATGTAGTGGACTTGAACAAAACAATAATTATTAATTTATTACTAATTTATGTTTCGTGATTTCTCATTAATCACATCAAATTGTATATAATAAATAATTTATTTATTTGTAGTACAACCAAAAAATCTGAACGTCAGTGCAGAAATATAAATTTTAATATTTATATTAAAGAATTTGGTAAGATCGACAACTAGCCATGCAAGACGAAATTGGTATCGACTTGGCAAATAACTTAACATGGGCACCCAGTGTCGGTTACTAGTTAACTCGATTAAGGAAATGGGGAAAAACGTGAGCTGATACTGACATTGTGCAATTTCTTTTTTTCTTGTGTGATCTCTTAAATTTGAATAGTTTGTGCTTTAAGGTTATTTTATGTTATTTTATGTTTATTTTATGTCATAAGTTATCACTTATCATTGCATTCTGTCGCTTACGTTTTCTACGTTCGCTATGTCTACGACAACTAATTCAGCCTTAAGCCATCATGATTAAGTAATAACACTCGATATTATATAGATTTCGCTCTTAGTGAACTACAACTTTTTATAATTTAAATGAAATAGAAAACTGCTTATGTTGGCTACAACTTCCCGCAATAAAACCAGGGAACTTAAAAATCAATATGTTGTTTTATTTGCAAACCTATATAGGTTTGTCGATATAGGTTATCGTAATCACCTTGTATATCATACAAAAATTCATACTCTAATAATAATTTATTATTTATCATCTATTATAGAGATAAAAAAGACAAGATTAAATTTTAACTTAGTAACAAGAAATTTATTTCTACTATTTTTCTTAATATGTTGATCCTTTTTTTCGAGTCAGCACAACTGGGCACTTTTACTCTTTGATAGCTGGGGGTTCTACAGGGTCCCACCCATCTCATTGACTAATTTATGTATTCCTTATAAGCTACATGATTATTCAGTGATTGGTCTAAGATCTGCGTAGATAGTGGTAAGTAGGATAGCCTGTCAATTTTCGTATATAACTTCAGAGCTCTGTCCCTTATGCATTTTTTGATCGGGTCTATTCTAAGGTCTCTTAGCATGTCGTTTGTGCGGATGTACCAAGGCACTTTGAAGAGCTTTTCTTAGTGTTTCTGTCAATAAAAGACTTATACCTGCTGCAGAATACTCATAATATTTTTACCGATTTTTTGTTTTTCTTTACAGTTGTCTATTATCAAATATCTATTATTCGTAAGTCATTATGATTATCCTTTTCTCTGGATTTCTGATAGTTGCCGTTAATAAATTTACAAAGTAATGTGTTTTCCGCCATTTCTATGATATAACAAGCTGTGCATTCTTATATATTTAATTAAGGTATTACATTTCATCAACTACAACAGGAAATTATTGCATCTTATCCTATATATATTAATATTTGTATTGCAAAATCAAATATGCTCCCCAAAATCTGGAGTTTATGTCTCTATTTCTGTCAATCTATAGGTTGACAGAAATCAACAAGTATATAAAACAACAGACCTAACTAGAATTTTGTTTTTTTCTTGCCGGAATTTTCGTGGTGTAGTTTTTCATAGACTAAAGCAGCCGATGGATCTAACTAAGATACTATTCTTTTTTTACTATCAGTGCAAGTACCATATTTATATAAGCCATAAGTAACATACAAAGAAAAATATCTGAATATTGGTTAATAAAACAACATACCTTAATACGTGTTTTAATATAATATCTTATAATTTTTACTTTAAAGACACTCGTATAATAATATTAACAAATTTTACGCAAATATATTCTAAGGCTTTTCATTAAAAAATTAATAAGCCATACATATATATTCATTTAATTGACTGAATTAGGAATTATACCAGAGATATATTGTATGTACAGTTGAAGATTGTATTCCTACACAGTTGAAGATAATTGCAATTTATTTATTCATATTTTTTTCTGTTGAGACAACCTCCTTTAACAAATTTGATTTTATTAAAGTTAATTGTTATTTCCTTATTTTTTTTAAAAGATATTAAGACTTACAATAAATTGAAGTCATATTTGCAGTCTCGTTACTTTTATGTTGTCGGCAAACGCCTCCGCATCCGCGTCCGTCTCCGTCTCCGTCACCATGTCCAAGTAATATTTAAGCATATTTTGCAAATCTTATTACTGATACAATTGCGTTGGGATTCTTATTTTATTGCTTGCTTTCTTCTCACATCAACGGAAACGTTAATTGAACTCGTAAGTAACAAACCAACAAAAATCACTGCCAAAGCTAACTTTGGACATACCCAAACAAAACCACCATTTTATTACTTTCGCCCAAAAATTCCCCTCCTCCAAGATACGAAAAATCTATGCAAATTACACCCAAACTCTAACGTTGCCTACGCTGCTTGATTCTTTTGAATAAAATTTTATTTATCCTCTACGTTTATAGACATATTATCACCTACTGCTAATAGGGGGTGTCTTGCGGCATGTGGCGCTTGTGTTTGGTGGCCGCCATACAATCGAAGCTTTCGACTTTGTAAATTCCAATGCTGCCAATGAATGGTTCTATTGGATTTTGTGCGAAATTACTACATAGCAATAACAACAACAACAACAACAACATGAACAATAAAACTAATATATTCATATTAATCAGATATGCAAATTTTATTGTTTGCATTTACAAGACTTTGTGGTGGACTGAAGAGACACGAGAGCACAAACAAAAAATATTCCGAACTAAGTTTAAGACAAGAACCAAGTGACTTACTTACCGACTTACTTACTTATTTACTTGGTAATTCCAACAGATTTGTATTCATTTTAGGAAATTCTAGCGCAAAACAGCCAACAAAAAATTGAATAAGAAATACTGACAGAAGGATTTGAATTATGCAAATGAGTTTGGCGAAAAAAGGATTTTGTATTACAATATATTTACATGTTTTTTTATTATTACTTACATTCTTGTGAGTTTGTTGGAATGGAAATTGCTTGTTATAAAATTTAGAAACAGTGATTTGCTTTATATCGCAATAAGTTATTAAATGAACGTTTTCGCAGATAATAAAAACAGCGATTTAACGCCCCACACTCAAAAGGTCAAATAAAGTGCAATGTAGGCGCAATATGTTCCTCAGTCGCGCCCAAATTCTATAAAAACGAAAGTAACAACTTGACGTGGATATAAAATATGGGAAGAGGTATTTAAATTACAATTTATTATTAAATTTATATCAATATGTTTTGTTTTT
The DNA here is from genome assembly GCF_002237135.1 of Teleopsis dalmanni. Taxonomy (NCBI): domain Eukaryota; kingdom Metazoa; phylum Arthropoda; class Insecta; order Diptera; family Diopsidae; genus Teleopsis; species Teleopsis dalmanni. The sequence goes on from NC_051847.1 coordinate 224,236,939, forward strand.
CTAAACAAAGAGAAGAATAGTAGAAAAAATCGATCATTTCAAATTAAACATATACGTATGCGTATTACAACAGATGTTACTTCGGGCTAAGTAGGCAATAGAGAAATAAAGCCCTCTTTTGACAAGCAAAAATCACGCTCTACAAATCTCTTATCATGCCTGTACTGCTGTATAGTGCAGATGCTTGAACAATTACCAACAGTGATGAGAAGGCGTTAGAAGCATTCGAGAGAATAATTATTCGGAAGATCTATGGTCCCTTATAGGTTGGCGACGTGTATCGAATTAGATTGAACGATGAGATATATGAGCTATACCGCGACTTTGACATTGTTAAGCGCATAAAAATTCAGCGGCTTCGCTGGCTTGGTCATGTCTTGCGAATAGAAGAAACTGCTCCGGCTAGAAAGATATTTGATTAGGTACCCGCAAGTGGAAAACGCGGTAGAGAATAACGATTTGAAGCGCTCGGTACTACCAAGTGGCGACAGCAAGCAAATAATTGGGCTGACTGGCGAAGGCTACTCGACACGGCCAAGGACGACTCACGTCTATAATGGCCAACTAAGTAAGTAAGTAAGTAAGTATGAATATTACATATTTATAGATCAATAGATAATAAGTAATGAAGTAACATTTTTTTCTTTATAGTAATTTTCAATTCTAGTGTATAATCTATAACCATTCGTTTAAAGAGAATTTATATCAAATGTTCAATGTGGGATTAACGTATTACAACTTATCGAAGTATCATTATAGTTAGTATCTCCTCCTCTTCTTAAATTATTCTATACACAAACCATTAAGGAATAAATGTATTCTTGAGTTTTAATTGTAATAAATCTAATATGATTTTACATCAAGAACTGTAAGCTTTTATCATTGTTCCAAATATCATTTATTCTGTTTGAACGCAATGTAAGAATGATTAACAAAAAATAAAATTTATTAAGTAAATATTACTTAATAAATTAAATTAATTTACTTTAATTATTATAGTTGTAGCCGAAATTGAATCATTTTTATTTATTAAACCATGTTACGTTAGTCACATCACAAGCGTAACTGGCGCCCGGTCTTTACACTACAACTTGAATACTTTTTATCAATTCCTAATGTGTAATATTTAACGCGTCTTAACTTGTTAAATATTAATTTGGTTTCTATTTACTTAATTAATACAAATATTTACTATCATCGTTGAGTTTGATAAACTATTGTTTCAAAATTTTTTAAATTAGACAGATCTCATGCATTTAATTATCCTACTTTAATCTGTCAGTGACCCTGAACATTTCGGAAAAAAGCAAAATTCAAAGTAAAAGTTTAACTAAAATTCACATTTTACAATTCAAATTTTTTAGTTATGCTTCTTTGTCAGCCATAGACAAATGAAATAAAATCTTAAAAACCAAATTTGTAAAAAATTTTAAAATTTGTAGAAACCCAGCTTACCTGTTCATTTTCATTCCAACAATATCACATGAAGCTATGAAAAGTAAATTTAGCAAAGTGCATAGGCAGCCGGTTTGTGCGAAAACGAGATAGCGACTGTTACTGTCGTTTTTATTTTTGTTTTGGTCTGCGTTTTATTGTTGTTTGTTTTGTAAGCGACAGTTAGCATTGCAACGTCACACTGATTAAGCTGAATGCTGCGAAAGTATCTTTTAATCTAGTTTTTGTTGCAAGATGTAATTGACAGACATAATGTTACTATAAGTCTGTTCACACGAGTTCATTTATACATACATACATACATATACATTTATACTAGTAGGTATAACTGTATGTACATGAAAGTTTTTCTTTTTATCTTTTACAATTTAAAATGACAATAACAGGAAAGAAAACTAAGAAAAAAGCAAAAGTTTTAATTTTACTTTCGCTATAATTTTGCACAGCTTTTAACTTTTATGCTATCGCGATCTTGACGACATACAAGCTTCTCAATTACTAACTTTAGTCTATTTTAAAGGTAATGATGTGTTTAATCTTATATACGAATTCTTATATTTTGAATTCCCAGAACACTAATAAACTCACACATTATATATTCACGTATTGTATTTTTATCGTATCACAGTTAAGTGCGAAAAAAATATTTTAAAATTTTATTTTTTTTCTACATACATTGAGAGTTGAGATAAAAACTTTATTTTAGATATTAAAGCACAACGATTGAAATACATTACATTTATATTACTTTTTTCATAATTTTGTAACCTAAATTATAATGTGTTGATATATTTTTCGTTGTAAATGTTTTACACTTCACTGTGCATTCAGTTAAGCTATGCTTAAAGTAAAGGTCACAAAGCGTATAATTCACAAAAGAAATAAAATCACTAAAAGATGAAAAATTTTTTTATTAAAATAATAAACAAACGCGCTTCATGTATTGTATTTAGTTATAAATTGGAATATGAAATACATAAAACTTTTAATATCTTAATGCAGCTAAATTATATACAGTATAAACTCAATAGTTTGCAGTTAATTCTTTTTAAAATAAATACCCAAAAACTTAATGAATCATTCAATTTCATTAAATGTTAATTTACAATTCCAGTTTTCATAAATTTAATTTTTGAATAAACTATTTTTAAATTGTTTTGGCTTTAAAATTGATGATGAATCAACTTAAAATCTATTGTTTTCTACTAAGGTTAGGTTATTTTAATAATACGAGTCAATTTTTTAAAGCTGTAGACTCATTCTTTTACTATACAAACTTTGCAGAATATAAAACCTATAATGATGCCTAAGACGTTCTTCAAGAAGAGTTCTCGCAAATAACTAAGATTCTTAAGATATTGAGACCCTAGAATTCACTTGACGCGGTATAGTGATAAAGCGGATATGAAGCTATTTTCTCGTCTTCTTTCACCATTGCAACAGAAATAATTGAAATCAATAATTACTCTTATAGCATGATTTGCTAACACTAATATACAGATTTCCATGGCACATCAATGAGTTCACTAAAGGAAAAGTCTATATATGTATCCATTTGATTTCTATGTGAATACTGCAGCAATATTCATTGAAAGGAATATTTAATTTCATAGCTTTTTCTTCTAGTTAAACAACAGTAACTCATTAACAATTGTACTATTGGACAATATTTTTGAGATCACTTAATTTTTTCATATTCATATTCATCCATAACAAGTATATTCTATATGTTTTACAACATTAAGTTGAGACAACAAATTTGTTAAATAAAACATTACGTATAAAAATAAAATAAATCAATTTAGTTATGTTCCAAAATAATTGAAACTCTAAAATCGCCATCAATAGCACCGTCTTGGTTTTACTCTAAATTAAAATACATTCCACCCCATTTAATTATTTAATTGAATAATGATCCAAACTATCGAGTGCACACTGTACATTGCATTTAATTATCTTTTGACGGTGTTTTAATGTTATTTATTATAGTATCGGTTATGCGCCAATGTTAGAATTTTGTTCAATAAACAAAAGATTTTTACACAAATTTGTTGATTTATTTGTTAATGTGTTCATTTTTCATATTAACTACTATTGCAAAATAAGCACAGAAAACAAAAAAAAAAAAATAAGAAATACGTTAACACCGCTCACACATTTTAGCCGTTACACTCGTTTTCCAAGAAAAAGAGTGTATATTTGTTTTTGTGAGTGAGATAGCAGGAACTAAGAGCTCTTTCTTGATCAAACATATCGAACAGGTATAGCAACAACTTACAAACACACACGCACGCGCAACTAAAACAGGTAATCACATTACCACAAACTTAAGCCAACAACAATTTTAGTCTAAACGACGTTTCTGTAGTTTTTCCTATTGATTTCAACCAAAAAATTTAACGAACTTCTTAACAAAAATAACTATTTAGCAATATTTTTATCAGTATCACACACATTTCATTTTATTTTTCGCACCAATAATTATATTTTTTGTAATAATTCCGATAAGATTTGTAAATAATTGCCACTCCAATAAGAAAGCGCACAATACACATTAGTTGTTGGCAGCACGTTGTATCCGCAGTTACTGAAGTAACTGAAGAAGTGTTTGGATCGTGAAATGTCACTCCACATTTTACTCTACTGAGCGCATACAGTTTTCTTATTGCTTTTAATTCAATTAACTCAACCGCTCAAAGCCTCAATTTTGTTGTCTTGGCTCCTTCGCAATGTTTGAATTGGAAAAGTTTCTTGATTTGTTGTTTTGTTGTTTTGTTTATTGTGTGCTTAATTTTATAGTTGTGTGCCAGTAGCAAAACTTTTAAACTTCTTAAGTTATAAAATCATTAATTTTATTTATTTTATTTATTTTATATATTTTAAATTGTGTTTTTTTTGTTCACAAAAATTGGAATTGAGTAAGAACTTCGGTTGAACTGCAGCGAAGCATAAAATAATTCAAATAATAATTTAAATTCTGCTTGCGTTTGCATTTAAGCGACAGCAGCAATTTTTTAAGCCATAAACGTTGCTGGATTTTAGCGCAGCACTTTCGTTTAACTTTCTTTTCTGTTTTGCATTTAATAAATGTAATTGCTGTGTTTTGTTTTCTGTTATATTGTGCATACTATCGCCCCAATTACTAAATGGTTCAACTTACCGTTTATGACTCTAGTCAATTTGCTGCGACGCGTCGCTGATGGACTCAGAAGACTTTCTCGTCTGCTGTTTCCAGTGCTGGTATCCCCTCCGCTGCCGTAATTGACGTTTAGCTGTGCGCTGGGTGATGCCATACTGCTGTTGGAGAAAAGGCTACTTGCAGAAGGTCGTTTACTGAACGGTGCAACTGGTCGCGGTATGTCTAAAGATGGCCTAGGTGAATCACTCCAAACTACTTCAGCAAAAGAATCGATGCTGGCTGAGCGTTGTAAAGCACTGCTATCCTTACGTCTGCAAAAGGGAATAAATTATTATATTTCATAAACCAAATGATTATTTTTAAAAAAATTTGCTTTACAACTAAGATTATCAGAAAAATTTTCACGGAAATTAACAAGTCAATATAAACTACAAATATGAAAAACTTTTCGCATGGTTTGAGATACCAGGGACACTGAGTGTTCATACCATAACAGCAAGTATGCTATTACGATAATTAATTAATAATTTTAACAAAAAAAAAAATCTGACAGAAGAAAAAATTAATCCAGCTATAGAACATGTCACATGAAAACTGAAGATGAATATAGAAAGTGGTAATTTTTTTAAATTAAGCCAAATGTTGTTATATTACATGTACACTGTATCCAGTGACTGGCTGAGGAGCAATATTTAATCAAAAGTTCCAATGATTCGGTCAGTTAAAATAGTACTTAGCATTGAAAAGAGCCTTTTTTTAACATCGAACAGAAAACTTGAGCAATGGGTTAAAATATTTGATTATGTGAACACAGACATGATGGGCATATAATCATTTGAAGATACACAGATTCGAACAATTAATATCAATATAAATATATATCAATATAAATATCAGCAATACCTTGCACAAAACCCTAAGAATCTACTGTTAAAATATGTATTTATATTACTATTCACTCCAAAACTTATTGAAAGATCATCGACTGAAACATTGAAAACTCTTTACGTTACTTTTAAGTTAAAAATGTCTTACTTATACAAACAAATATAAATCGTATATAAACATATTCATATTATCCCTTTGTAATCTAGCATAGACTAGTGCTTTATCGACTATTTCCCCTTATCGGTCTGTTTCCGATCTGTCTCTTCTTCAAGCTTGTATTTTAATTGCTATTCAATCGATGTGTGTTGTATCAAATCATCTTTTTTTCGATGCATCGGTCAACTGTCCTCTATTAGTATTCTGACAAACAGTTGTTTCGCTTATTAAGTTACAAAGTCTCCTTATGCAATAGGTTTTGATACATTAGATATCTATCTTTTCTTTTATCTAGTGTTTGCAGCGAAATCAAAATGAGCCATTCAACTATTGTATTGAACCACCAATATTTTGCAAGATCTTGCTTTCATATATAAGTACCTACATGATGCAAAAACTTTTTAGTATTAGGTCTCATACTACATATACAACCATTTTAAAAGTTACGAAAAGAATGTAAAAAAAGTTTCCCTTATAAACGAATGTAGGTAAGTTAGCAGACACCAGTACAGTGGATGATTAAAACAACTGGATTAATGAGATTAACCGTAAAGTAAAATAGCTTGGGCTGTAATGAAAAGAAACACAAACAATATATTATACAATATATTATACGACTGCAGGTGCAAACTATAGCAAAAAAACAGTTACTGTTAATATATGTTCTATAAGATATAAAGAAACCTGAACTATAATGTAGCATAGCTTCTTGCATCTAAAAGTACTGCCAGATTCAATGTAATTTTTTTGTTACATTTTCAAATTTATTAATATACATATTGCATACATTATTTATATATTTTTAATTTTATAATTAAATGATATAATTACACCATTATAAATACTTCTGATAATTGGCATCAAATTACACAATTAATTAAATAGATTTTAACATGTAAATAGATCATTTTAAAAGATAAACAAAAATATGTACGGTTATTTACCTTATATTTTTATACAAAACATTAAAAGATTAATTTTTAATTATGTAGTTTTGAAAAACTCTTCTCTATGTACTTCAGTATTAATTTGACTAAAATTCGAAATTCTTTTCAATTTTAATGTGGCTTACGGTATTTGATGAAAATGTAGCACGTTCAGTATGCAAATAATGAATCAATTAAATTGTGCATAATTCCAGTGAAATACCCAATTAAACCAATTAATTTCATTATTTCACATATCTAACACGTATGCGCATTATTTTCCATTTGAACTAAAAATGAATTAAGATAAATCATACACGTAATTACATTTTTCCACACAAACACTCGAATCATTAATCACAGCAACGCAATTTACATCTGGTTAAATTCATTTAATCAGTCTAAATCCAACGAAAGTCTACTTTCAGTTCATATTTCTACACATTCATCCATCCAACATATGTCAATCGAATAGCAAAAGTTGTGCACATTCATATGTATCTTCAAATTCATCTGAATCCAATATATGTAAGATTACATGTCTCTCAAAGTATGATACAGATAAGCGGTTGTAGCCAGTGGCGGATTGAGGAAGGATATGTAATCAAAACTTCTCAAGGTGCAATCAGTTCGATTATAAAATAGTAACGAGTTTTATGTGAAATTTACGAAAATAAATATAAGAAATCGCACTTGAAAAAGATAACACCTCACACTTTATGCTTAGGAAAATAATCATGAGAAGAGTCCATATGTTGAAGCTTAACATATTTAGTAGAAAGAATTAGATCGAATTTAATTAGGTTGAATTAGATTGGACACTAATTATTTTTAGCTTGTGATAAATTGGAGATCTTTTATTCAAAAAATTTGATGAATACATCTTGAACAAAAATAGTAATAGAAAATATTATACCAACATTTCAACTGAAATTCAACACAGTTTTTTGTGTATTTAGTACGAAAGCTTCGAAAGTGAACATACATACAAGGTATTTTAACTTCTTTTGATATCAGTACGACTTGGAATCAAATAATCAGCCTTTCTCGATGATAAAAATTGCAGTGATCTTGTTATAGCTAGTAACAAGCTAGTAACTAGTAACATATACTCATAATATATCCTCCAACTGAATTACCGTATATATAATATTTTTTGACTATGCACAAGTAGTCGTAAAATCTTCTGCTCTAGTCTTTTTATAAAATTCTCATTCTCAAAAGTATGGGCTGAGGACAACTGTTGGGAATTTGTATATTGACATAGAAGGAAGATTTCTTTTTACGTCATGTTTTGCGCAGATATGCCGTGTTTGTAAAAAGACATACGCTCAATGCCACTCTTCATGTATTTCCTTTAGTAATATATTTTTAATTAAACCCCTACAGGTCGCTTAGAAGTGAGGACGAATTTAAGTAGTACTTCATTTCTCCATCAATCGCTTTGCGTTACAGTTTTCCGGCATCTGGTATTGTCAGTACATTCCTGTAATCAAATTATATGTGAGTCGAACTGCTAAGCATTTTCATTTCGATAAATTAGACAATTGGTAACATAGTCTGAATTCGAAGTTATACGAGACCAACTTTTTGATAGCTGACTAGCTGTCATAGTAAATATGTATTATTTCGCATTGATGCGAATGGGCCAAAATATCAAGAATTTTTTCTTGGAAGTCACTGCAAAAACCATGATCTGAAAAAGTAAGTTTAAATTTAACGTTTTTTTTTCTGTACATATTATTTATGTATGCTTTTTTTTTTGTTGTAAAAAGGAATACAATCGGTTAATTCGTATAACTGTGGCAAGTTTAAATCCGCCTCTGTTACTTATTATTATGTGTTTTTCAGATTTCCATTTCAGTAAAGCATGTATGTTATTTAAATACATATATATAACAGCAATTTGCACATATGTACATCATAAATCTATGAACATACCAAAATTAAATGTTCTACCAGTAATTCGTTCAGGATGCGTTATTTTGATAAACTATATATGGAAACATATACGAGTATCTGAAATTTTGGTATATGTTAACTAACTTATGTTGATAGCGTAGCATAGTACGATACAATAGGATAAAGTTGATTATGTGTTTATGGGTTTCTTACTCTGCTGGTTATTGTTACATTGTTTTTTTTTTGTTTTGAATATTTAGTCAAGATTCTGTGAAAGACTCAACTTTAATTATAATTGTTTATAACTTATGCTGCCAAAGGATACACAAGTTGCAAAGACAACTGCATGCTAATAATTGTATGTACATGTATAAGTACAGCACTTTAACTTAGTTATTCGCAATGATGAGCTTGTCTTCAAGCAGTTTGCCATTTTGCCATTTTGCGATTTTAACGCAAAGACACAAACACAACCAAGAGTGGCATAAATTTTTATGTTCTGCTAGATACATCAAGTCAGCTACTTTAACACACTTTAACAAGGCGAGCACACTTTAACAAGGCGAGCACACGTTGCAAAGTTAGTTGGCAATGTGCTTTGCGGAGAGAGAATTGCGAATTCTTTGCTTGCAGCTCCGCAAAATGGTTATTACTACATTTCATATGTGAATGATGCGCCATATGCAACTTTTTTTTACACCAGAACATTTGCTTATTATCCTCGTACGATGTGTGTAATTGTGTCAGTGCTCTGTAGCTGGTGTTAATAATGTCAAAGTGTTGCCAACTTGTGTGTTTGTGCATATATGCTCGACTGTTGGTTTGTCTGTTTGTGTATGTGTCTCTTATTTGTTTGTATATTAGTCGATTTGCAGCGCGCCCTTGGCAGCAAACTGCTGAAGTTGTTTGACTTTATTAATTTTATTGTAAATTGTTTGCATGTTTATTCGTTTGTACTTTATTCATTTAGTTTTTGTTACACAAAAAACAACAATTTCTATCATATTTTAGTATTATAATACCGGGTGCTTACCACCAGTCACTGTCCGTTAAAATAACAAATTGCTCTCCAGTTCAATCAGAAATATATTTTCACATATATCAGGTGTAGGAATTTTTTCCGGTTCTTTTTGATAGAGAGAACACGTAACTTTTAAGAAAAATTAATTTTATTTTATTTAAATATGGACTATCGGTTTCTACATACGTCGCCCATCTTTCACGTAATTTATGAATACCATGCCAGAACTGCATGTCTTTCGCGGCAAACCATTCACCGAATCATTTTCAACTCTGCTAAGCGAGCGAGCGACCCATTGATGCCAAGAGTTATTAGTCAGATGGTGTCAGGTGTGGGGAGAACAGCAGGTGTGTAAGGATGTCCCATCCAAGCGATTTCAAGGTATATTTGAGTAATTTTGCTGTTGAAGATGGCATAATACGTGTAGCAAAATCAGTTTGCCATGTTTTCACGTCCTTTCCGCTCAAGTCCGGTTTTGCCGGAATTGAATAGTTCATAATACACAATATCGCTCTGGTCCCATAAGACCCAAAGCAAAGTGTTCTTAACATCCTTTTCTGATATTGGTGTGAAGCTAAAAAAGTACTACTATTATAACAAATAGTGAATTAGCAATAGTATCACCCATTATTCAACTTTTTAATCATTTTCTAGATCATAACTCCATTTTTATACTTCAATTACTTTAGTTAAAAATCACTAACTCCTGCTGTTATGTCAGTAATGTTTATAAAAGTATGTGCATGTATATATGTATGTACACATATGTACATTTTTTTTTTTGCTATTATTCTTTTATATATACACAAATTCACTTATTATTTAGATACTTTTACTAATATTAGCTGCTACTAACTTTTCCACTTGCTAAATAGTTTGACCCACCGCACAGCAGTCCTTAAAATAGCAACTTGCGTTTGTTAACCTATTCCACTGATACCCATACATAATATTAAAAAACTTTCTTCATGAATAATGCATTGCAATTAAGTGGTGCAACAGAAATTATTTTTTTCTTGGAAATTTTTTCAAAATAGTTTTGGTTGGTGGGTGTTGAGTTCTTTCACACAAAAACATGTTAGAATTTTTAAATTTGTGCTTGCTTTTATTCTATATATAGTTTTTTTCATATTTTGAATTTTTTTTCAAATACTATTGCATTACAAATATCAAAGTTTAATATAAAAGTTGTCAGTTGGGATCCAACAATTTAAACTTTAATTTTAGCGAAATTTTATAGTACAATCAAAATTTTATTGCATTCGTAAATGTAAGAATAGTTTGGCTGTTTTTTAATAGAACACTTGAAGAAAATATACATAATCTAATTTTAAAAAATAAATAAATTATTTATACACTTCACATACTCTAGGTCTACAAAAACAAGCACAATAAGATTTAGAAGCACCTTAGTTTCCACTGTTTCCAATGTTAAGACTAGTAAAACAATCTAAAAAAAATAATGTTGAAACTATCATTATATATTAAAATTTATTTTATTGACAGTTCAAAAGTAATTGGCACCTAAAAGATAAAAAGATATAAACATATTGCTGTAAAAAAGTTAGGGAGCTCTGTTTATTTGTAAGGCCAGAACAACCGCTCGTTTAGAAGATATGAGCTCGGCTAACACAACACATTCAGAATGAAATAAAAAAACACCGTATAATTCGTTAAGATTAATTAAAATAAAGAAATTTTTGTTAAATATATATTAGTAACTTAATTGAGGTTTATTATTCAATTTGACGTCTTTGAACTTCTTCTTTTGGATTATATGTAATACATACTAATTATTTTTCGACTTGAGAGTTCCAATGGTTAAAGTCGAGTTCAAGAAAATAAAGCAGAAACATATTTGAAATCTTGAAAACCATGTGAATCCGCTAGCTAGACTTCTTGTTAATACGACAACTTCCCCTAGACTGAAGCGGAATGATAGTCCCGCCATTCTGCTTTCCTAAAGATCACCCTGATTAATTTAACTTATACGCCGTGATATCAGGTAAATAATAAATAAGCCCTGGCTACTTATTCAGAGGTCTCTTGAAATAATTTATAAATCATTATATATTTCATTATAGTATGTTTATATAAAATAATTTTTAATGTAATGTTATTAGTCTTTCAGATTCTAAAACTTATTGTAAGGCTTTATTTTAATGCGATTCAATAAAGACATATTGTCAAATAAAAAAAAAAATACTAATTGTTTATATATTTAACATATATATATTGTCTGATTCGATATATTTTTCGATCAGAAGAGTATCATAAGGGTATTAAAATTACTAACTAATTCTATTATAATTTACTAATAGTATTGTTTGCTTCAACGGACGAGTTGAATAATATAAATTATTATGACGTCAAACATTTTTCCAGAAATATTTAAATATTTTATTATATACACATTTTGCATATAAATCCTTTGTGAAGTGTGCAATCAAATAACTTATTTCATATTTATGATTATAAATATTGGATAAAGTGAAATTTTAATTTTAATTTTAATTTTTAACCAAATAATTTTATGAAAACCTCTTTCACATTAAAAACATAAAAACTTGTCGACAACAGCAATTCATGCCACTCCCACTTGCGTATTTCATAATTCTGGTAACTACATTAATCATTTGAATAAACTTGCCACAAGTTAACACTCACAGCCACAGTTGAAGTCGGAGTCGGAGTCAGAGATAGAGGCAGAGTCAGAGTCAGAGACAGAGTCACGCATTTATGTGGCACGTACTGGAATTCTAAATTAAAAATATTTATAATTTTGTAATGCGTTTGTGAATTTGGGACCCATTCGTATGTAGGTGTGTGCGTGTGTGTGTGTGTGTCAGTGAGTATGTGTAATGCTCTTTGCAACACTTGAGTGCTACCACATATTTAAACTTTGAAGTTAACAAATGATATTAACTAATTGCAACATGTTGAATAAATTATAAAATTACTCACCTTTCCCACGATAAGCGACGCGGAGCTTCCTCGCCAGTTGATGGCGCCACCGCTAAGCTCATATGCATACTGTCGACATGCGTGTGAGACGACGATGCCGTGGGCTTCAGGGTTGCGCTGCTCGTTTGATGTAGTAGCTTTGCTAAGCGCGTAAAAGCTGTATTCGCTGTACTACTGCTACCTGAGCTGGAACCACTGGTAGTGCTGGTGTCATGTGTGGATTGATGCGTATCAGCAGATGTGCGTTGTTGATGCTGATGCTGATGCTGATGTGAATGTTGATCTGTTGTGCTAGTTGTAGTATGCTTTTTGCTTGCCAAACGATAAGCACGTGCTGCAACAACATGTGGAGCAGGTATTCTGAAATTCCAAAAACAATAATAAGCCATAAGTAATAATGTAGCAAATGAATTGCTAGCTACATAGACAGTTAAGTTTTGGCTTAATTCTAGGAAACGTGTCAAGACAGTTTCGACACAGACAAAGACATTTTGGTCTTTACATGCCATCTCACTTACCTGAGCATTAATGTGCCATCAGCATGACACTCGAACTCATCCGATGTGGATGTGTGCATAAATGATGCAGCATCTGTTGTCGAGTAAAGAGCATGTTGTTGTATCGCTGCGTTGTTTGCTAAACCAGCCGTGGCGTGAACGCCACTGGTGCTGCTGCTACTGCCAGTACTGCCAATGCCACCAACTGAGTGCGGTGTGCTACCAGAGGACTTTCGCCTATAGACCAATGTTGTGTCATCCTTTGGAAGATTCAGTGATTTTATTGTTACCGTATTGTTGTTGTTAATAGTACAACAATTTTGCTGGCTGTTATAGCCATAGCCGAGGTTTACATTGGATGCTGTGTGTGGTGAATGCCGAGTTAACAGTGACCAGCAACGATTTCCACCGGATTTTGCGCCAACACGTTCCTCTGCGTGCAGAAGTGTAAAAATTTGTGTGAGATTTAATTGGATTACGTGAATTTTACGTGTTCTAATATGAATTTAGATAGTCCGTAGACGAACATATCCGTACATGCATTCAGAATATGTGAGAATGAGCGGTAATGTAGCGTTTTCGGCATGCATGGAAGCGAGTTTTGGAGTGCAGTTGAGCGTAAGCCTGCACGGATGAAAATGTGCTGCATTTTTCAAAATAAAATAAATTAAATCAGAAGAAACGTGGTAAAAGTGTTTTTAATTATTCGAAAACTGAAACCTCAACTCAAACAAGTGCTGTTTTCTGCAGCTGAGCTCGCAATTATTACAGAAAATTGCATACAAATTTTTATGTTGCTGTCGTCGGTGCTCTTGAATTTGCTGTTGACATACTTGGAAATTTTTGCTCATGTTGCAAACGTAATTTTGTTGAACATTATGTTACAAATTTTATACTAAATTAAAGTAAATTGAAATAATTAAAGAGCATTTCAACATTGGTAAATTAAGTTCAATGTAACTAAATTTACAGAACCTGAGTTAAAACAGAAAAACGATGAACGTAAAGTTGAGAAAATCTGCTCAAAATTATTTTATGTAGAAAAATGAAAACTTTAGTTTGAGTTAAATTATTTACGTCTCACATTTCGTAAACATTGACAATTTAAAAGTAAGCGAGTTATACAGGAATTATTTGTAATTATAAGAAGACAAAGGATCCACATTTCTCTTTCTCACCCCTTCTGTATAAACTTAATCAGTCAGCTTTGACAAAAGGAAATTGCGGCTGCTTGGTTGGTCTCCGGGGTGAAATTTATGCATTTTTCTGCACAGTTTAATTTTCCAGGAAATATTAAAATGTTTTGTTTGGGGAATTTCTGAAAAAGTATTCAACATTTAAAATTATGAAGCAGTAAATTAAATGAAAATACGGTACAGTGCTTCTAATGATACAGAATACAAACATATTTGTTAAAACATAGTCGTAACTAATCTCTTAAACGACTGTGTTTTTCAAAAGAGATGTTAATTTCTACAATATTAATGACATCTTCTTCGAGGAAGATAATAAGCGTAAGATATTCATTGTTTTTATAGAAGTATCGAACTAATGAAGCTAGTCGAAGTAGTACAATAACAGAGATTGGTAGATGTTAGCTAATTAGATAAATAAGTTATTTAGCCTTATTGTTTCTACATTGCTTTTCATTTTTTTGATAGGATTAGATATGACTTGAGAGAAAGAATATTGCGTTTATATATTTGAATCTGGATCTGGTTAATAAGAGAGGCAAGAAGTATTGTAATGTGGGAGTGTGCCACGACAAGAAATAAATCTAGGAATTAGACATTTTTTTAAAACTATAAACTAAAAATAAATTACCATAATAGTATAAATACCTTTAACACTGGAAACTAACTTCAAATTATTGGTATATTAGTTTTACATCACTAATCTCTACGAGTATATATAATAAAAATGTTTTTTGCTCATAGATAACTTGTTGCAATCTAAGAAATTATACTTTATTTATTGTTTTAAATGCTCAAAATAACATATTATGTCAATACTGATATCTACAAAATATAATTAAAATGATTTTCTAAGTTTAAGAGATGAAAAAAATGTATGAGCCGTCAAAAATCAACACGTTAAGCACATTGTCATATTTACTGCAATTTACTATAAATCAATTAAAACCTACTTTATACTCCACAGTGGGTACTTATACGACCGATACTTCTTAAAATCTAAGAAAAATACTTCAAAGACTTCAACAGTAAATATAGTAAATACAGTAATCTATATTATTAAAAGAATAACTAATAAAATTTATTTTTATAGTTAACTTTAAGGTTATATTATATAACTCAAATAACTGTTTATCATATACGGGATCACTTATGCAGCCTCCTACATAAGTAGGATAATTGAAAATAGAACTGCCATCGTATGCAATGCTGTCCGTATCCTTAACAAATGATTGTAGACAAGTACCTGTCATTTGATAATAATTTAAGAACAAGTTTACAAGCTCTGAGTATTTACAGAATAGCACTATTATTAGAAAAATTTATTTCGATCATGAAAAGATAGGTTAAAAGATAAAAATAGGATAAATTCTAATCATTCACACAACTTATGTTGATTTTTAGTATTATAACCCATATCAGATCACAATATTTTCACTCCACATTCAAATACTGTGGACTCGTATATAAATCAATAAATATCGTATGTATTTTCTATATAATCATCCCAAAAATAATATTACATACTATATTGATTCACAAAATTATAATTATTAAAGTGATGTATTGAAGGTTGCTCTGAATTTGTTAATGTATTACATTTTAAGAATCCTATTGCGTACTTAGACCTTATATATTAATAGTCTTAAGTTTTATTTGGATTTAGCTTTTCCAAAATTATTTCTCTTGCCAACATATTCAACGTGTTACATTTGCATAAAGATTTTCCGTTTATTATTTAAATTTTTGTTTACTAGATGCCAATAAAAAAGGAAAAATTTTAATCTATTTTTTACTTTCAAACATACAAAACAAAAAATAAATTAGAAACCATACTTGAAAATAAATATTATATATACATAAAATAAAAATTGTGAAAAGTTAATCGTGTTACTTGGCAATTGGCAAGTTTACCAAAGTAATTATCTTAATTTTACAAATTAAGTACAAAAATATAAATAAATTCAACTTACCAAACTGAAACGTATTCTTTTCCGTATGAAGCGAAAGGACTGGTATGCCTGGTACAATTATGGCTGGCAAAGTACGTGAACGGAGCAGAGGCGGCGGTACTTTACGATTTGAGCGACTTTGCGATGCTATGGCTGCACTGTTATATGTCCTAAAAGAAAGTTACAAGAGAAGGGAATATTTTTGTAAAAGATAAGTGCAAAAACTGGCATGCTTGTATGAGTCTGTATGTACTATTTATAATATGAATGAAATCAGAAGTGATTAAATTTTGTAAAAGTTAAACTCATTTGACAATTTGACATGACACAAAAGTATGTAATTTTATGCACAAACAAATTGGAGTTACCGCACATATATAAGTGAAAAATAAAATAATTTACACGTATTTATTGTGGTTTCATCGATTCTATGTGTGTATTTAGTTTATTTAAGCTGTGAACTTTATAATCATACTCAACAAATCTTATTTATGCTGACTTGGCAACTCTATTTATCTTGCACACACTTCAGCGTTGATAAAAAATTCCAACCGCATAACTTGGTGTGCGGAATAAAAACGGAAGTGTGCATAAGGATGCGTTTCCGTGGTCATGAACTGTGCATGTCTTTATCAACTTCATCAGTTAAGTTACAACGGAATTGCGATATTTTGAAAAATATTTTTGCATTTAAATTATGTTAAGTGAGTATACAATTTTTTAAAGGAATTCCATTCGAATTTCAGTTAACGTAAATAATGAAAATATGTAAATGCGAAAGGCGAAATGCGTTTATGTCAACTACAATTTTATATGTGAAACTTATCCACATATAATTTGAACTTGACATATTGGCAGAAGTGTTATAAAATATGTTAAATAAAAATCTGTTATCATATTGAAATATTTCGGGTAGCTTTTAAGATTGATGTGATAGAATGTATAATAATCAAATTAACTGACGCAAAAATATTTGAAATTTTTATGCTTTTACACACACACACATATATATATATATATACATATGTGTACTAACATTTGCTGTGCAAATGTGGGTAGGTATATTTCAAATATTTATATTTGCTGAACACAAATTTGTAAACATTTTCTGTTCATCTAATAAACATCAAAAATGTTTTTCTTCGTTGAAAGTCAATAAATTGAATTTGAACAAAAAATGTTTATTATTTCCCACATTTATCTTCTTATAAATTGTTATGCATGTAAATAGGTATTCTGTGATTGAATATACTCCTCATGTAGAATACATTGTTAGCATTGTTTTGATTATGTATAAATTGAAAAGGACCACAGAAAATTTTCATCTTTAATTGTATTGCGAATTATTATAATTGCCTCTTAAAGAACATTTAAGCGAAATAGATTCTCTCTGTCGTAAAGTGAACGAAAATTCACAACTAACTTGACAATATGTAGAAATTGTCAGACATAATTCAGTAACTCAGAGCAGCTCAGACTGATTGAGATAATACAATTGCCTTCAAACAAGCTAAAGAATCCATGCCGTATCAATCAAAAGCCAGAACTAGAAAGCTAGTTATGCTGAACAGAAGTGTCATCCGACTTGTCACAAGTTTTCTCATTGGGCAAAAAACATCTATCGAACGTTGGTATCACTAGAGACGATAGCTGCAAACTTTGTTGCGAAGAAGAAGAAACAGCAGAACACATTCTATGCCACTGTGATAGTCTATCCACTTGTAACGGAAATCACTATTGCTTAAATATGCGGTTTATGTCGGTAGGATAGACACAAGAATCGTTCAAAAGTGGCTTCATTTATAAGATATAGAGACAGAGCAAAAACTAACTGGATAGATAATTTACGTGTCAGAATGTGGATATACATATACTGCACAAAATAGAGGACTATGAAAGACTGGATTGTTGAGCAAACTAAAGCTTTCCCGAACTTTAGTGTTAAAAATTAATGATAGCGAGTAGCTTAAATCCATATTTATTATTTTCAAGTTTTGAAAAATATTATTGACAATAAAAATTTTAAAATTAAAAGGTTTCATAACTTCATAACTTTTAGACACTATCCATATAGTTAATAGTACCTTTTATATTATCTTATTTTTATGCTTAAAACGTCTTGTAGGAGGAAGTTATATTTCAATTCTTTATTATTATCTTTATTATTACTTATAAAACAAAGAGTCTCTCCAAACAGACAAAGTAATTAATTTTTTTTATATTCTGCTTTGTTTGGTTGTCGTTTCAAAGAGTGAGTCCTTTTCTATAAAGCTACAGGAATTTGTATTTTAAATTTTGCATTGATTTTCATTGTTTGATTGATGTTTTGATATTTTTCAAATAAAAATGTTGCAATAATTTTGTTTGTTTTGCAAATCCAATATAAAATTTTTGTGTGTTAATACCAAAAGGCTTCAGGGTAAAGTAAATAATTCGACATTGAAACAATCGATATATCAAACAAGAATCCATTTTAAGCATATCAAATGTCAAACTCGTTCGCAGCTAACATTTTTCATGCTCCCAGTAAAATTTTTCCATAGTCCGAATTCAATTCCAAATGCAAACTTTGGTGGTGGAGTAGCTAATACCGATACCCCAAAACAAAGAGAGAAACGTGAAACAGCTCCAAGCCAAACAGTTTTCTTGAATTTAAAAAGAAATACATCTATTGACATATTGCTTATTCCTATATTCCTGATAATAAAATTATAAAAAGTTTTTCCATCAATTTTTGCACACGGTTTGCCAACTAAAAACTATAATCCACACGAGAATTATTTATTGAGATATTCAATTTCTTTTTAGTTTTTTCAGTCTTTTCAGTCATTGGTTCCTTCCTTCCTATCTTCTTATCGCCGCTTGTGTAGTACTCTTCTCAATAAAAATCAAATGATGTGCATATCTAAACTTTCTTTTACTTTTGAGATTTACAAAATATCGCAAAAGTATCGTACAGACAGCTTTGATGTCTGTTGGCTTGGTTCTGGAATATTTAAAATCTTTTTAAGTTCATTTTACGGTTTAATAACTTTGCTAAAAGGAAACTTCAGTACTTTATGTTACAGAGACCGAATACGGAATGAAAATTCTAATTTCTCCTGCTGTTCGGTTTCGGTTGGGTCTACTTTTTTTTACAATTAAACCATTTTAGTTTCTTTTTGCACAAACTCAAATAGTTTGCTTGCGCTACAAAAATAGAATCATAAAAAACTTTATCAGCAAATTTAAAAATACCACAGTCTTACCAATGTTTTAATCGCAAAATTAAAGTTTATTTAAAAACTTTTTTACTTTGAAACTGAAATAAATTTAAAAGTTTTTAACCTTTTATTATGGAAGAAATTTCAAGCACCCTTCGTAGCTTGACAATGCAGTTGTCGCGAAGTTGTGTCAGAAATTTCAATGCTTGGAAACCGTTTTTTGAAGTAAACAATCAGTAAAATCAGTTTTCAATTATTGATTTTTTAATCGAAATATTTTTATAAAAAACTTAAAATTTAAAATATTAAAAATTTCATGTGTAAAATATATTTAATGCTTATGAATTGTGACAAATGTAATGCGGGTGATAGGGACAAATCCTTTGTGATTTGGCAGGTGATAGATCAAACTTCATATGAAAAACAAGGTCAAAGCTTGTGCTTGTATTGCTTAAATACCAAAAAGGTGACAACGTTTTTTTTATTTATTTTTTTTCCAAACATTAAGCTTTTAATATAAAGTTGCAGGGTTTAATGTCACTGCAATTAGTTTCTAAAATTAACATGTTTTATTTAAAAATTAATAATTAATTAATAAATGAAATTTGAATACATTCTATTTTTATTATGTTGAGACTAGTTATTAGTTTGTTCATAAGAACGATATTATGAAGAAACACATACTGTTTCAGCATAACGTATGACATTTTAGAACTATAGTTTATAAGGAAAAACAATTTGCAGGGAAATAAAGAGAAAGATAGACAAACAAGCAAATAGACGAACAATAACAAAATCTAATCATCTTATTAAATTGGTAAAGAGTGTATATGAGTGTGTATATGAGTGGGGAGTTAGTTATGCTCGCTATACTTATACATAGTATAAGTAAGTATATCTTACTAATATACATACTTATAATATATATACGATCAATTAGTTACTGAACAATACTATATTGCCTTTAAAAAGTACTTAATATTACTTAAGATTCAATTGGTTTAAGGAAGAAAAATTATTAACAAACTGATTAAATACAAGAGTTATATTTAAATTATTTTTATAAAATTTATCGTAAAATAAAAATATTTTTTTATAAAAATTTTCATTTAAAACAATCATTAATTGAATTGAACTCAAAATTAAAATGGGCATATACTTAACTTTCCATTTTGTTCAAAATTACTTTTAACAGTTTTTATTTTTTTTTATCTTAAATCTATCTTTTATTTTTCATTCTTTTTTCATCTTTATCTTTCTTTTATCTTTCCTCTTATTTTCAGAAGAAAATACATTTTCTTATTTCAACAAAATTTAACTTGAACTCTCAGGCGAAATTGCATTTTCCACTATTTTCGTCTAAAAAATGTACGTTCCGAGCACGAATGGTATAGTGGGTAACACAATACGGCTTGATTGAGCACCTCATCTTGATGATACTATCCGTATCGATTAGGAGGAGGAGGAGGAGAAGTGAAAAGCAGGAGGTTTGTTCGGTATTAGCATTTCAGTAGATTTTAGTTGATTCCAGTGAGTAGTCCGCAGTGCTTTATAAACATAATGTAAATTATATTAATTTGCATTACTACTAGAAAATGGCATATAATTAATATCAAGCCGCATAAAGATATTGCGTTCAATGAGGCTTGAAGGATAACAATGTCCTTTGCCGTGTCCTTGAATACAGAACAAGGTAAAAGTTATAAGATAATCCAAAACAGTTTCTAATGTTGCTGTACATTCGAAACTAATTTGCGTGAATTTCACAAATTAGTTCACATAATTTAATGATAATTAATTGAGAACACAACTACTGTAGATATTTTTTTATAATTTTTCTGAATTAAGGCTTCGCAAGGCTACAGTACTTTTTACTTTATATTGTGCAATAAATGACTAGAAGTGCTACAAATAGCTTTTCATCAGCTTATTTTTCTTTATTTAGAAAATAAAATAATTAAGAAAAATCTGATAAGTCTACTTTATTATAATTAATTCATACGAAATTGATTTAATTGCATACTGTGTCATTTTGAAGATGATTGATGTTTCTGTAAAATTCTAGAAAATTTTTCCCTAATAACGATAATTTTTTCTGTATACATAATTAAATAAACTCAGGCTTTATCTTTATTTATGTAAATGTTAAAAAATTTTCTTTATATCCTGCATTTTCATTTTCTTTATCCTTATTATTTAAACAAGAGCTTTATTAAGTTGTGTTAAAAAGAGTGTAAAAAAATTATGGAATTCATACTTGGTTTCATATAGCAAATACAAAAAGTATAAAGATATGAAAGTATTAAAATTAAAAAATAATTAATTAATATTAAAATTGTAAACTGTTAAGAGCTATGTATAAAAAAATAATTTTTGAAGGTACCATACTCGAGAGCAATCGGATTTATTAAATAAGAAATTTTATTTAATATTTATTATGGTTTAATATGGGCATTTTAACTTTTATGGAAATATATATCTTTGTGTAACTCGTGTCGGTTTTGAGCAGTACGTGTCCATGCCGAATAAATTGACCTTTCTTTTATTTAGAATTTCAGAAACTGTACGGAAGATATAGAAAAACAGACAATGGGGCAAATACCTTAAAGCATTCCACTAAAGAAGTATATCTATGAACTTATTATATTGATATCAAGAAAATATTAGTTAATATTAAATGGATTCAGAGAATTAAAATGATTAACAAGCTGATTTAATTAAAAAGTTTAATCTACTACAAGCATTTATTACACTTTACAATTACAATTTATTACACTTCATATTAATTTACTTAATTGACAAGACTTTAGTATAACATATATTTCTTTGTACAAATGGTTCAAAAAAACTCGTATCCAATGCCATAAGCCATTCCGTTAAAAATAAAATATTTTTCATATAGCAACAATTAATATTAATAAAATTGTATTTATAGAATTGTAAAAGATATATTAATCAATATTTAATAAAACTAAATTAATCATAATTGTCGTATTTTTATTTTTCTCTGGGAAAATTATGAACGTATGTATTTATTTCTACGGCTCTTCAACCTACTCAGGGATTTGAATTGGCCCGCGGTCGTATCTGATCTGGATACCCCTCATCTAACCCATGTCCTTAGACCGTACTTTAGAAACCTGCTTGGTTTCATCTTGGTTATCATAGACCAGACCTTTTCTAGAACCCTATGAAAATAATAACTTTATTTAAAAATAAGTGAAAATAAAAAAGCTCCATCTATGTATTTTTCTTTTTAAAAATATATAAATATTAAAAATTCTATGGGTTGATTTTAAAACAAAAAATAATGTATACAATATTTAAGTAAATACTAAAAAACTATTTACTTGGAAATAATACTTATAAGCTATATAAGAGTTACAAATTCAGTCAAGTATTGCGTACTATAATATTCAGAACACACACAGAATTCAAACTATTTGGATCATTTCTATTATGTATCTTTTTTTAATTATTTTACCTTATTAAGATATTCAGCTACTTCTTGTATATATTGGGTTGCTGACAATAAAGGATTAGAGAAAAATTAAATGGTTGATCATATTGCTAACGTTCCAAAAGATTAAATAAACGGTCTTTCTCGTTAATTGACATTTTTATAGGGCAATGAAAGGTTATCTAAGCTAAACATCAGCGGCAGTAGTTATTGGAGGTATTGTAAGAAACCTGTCGTCAGGGAAGCCTTGGAGCATCTCTCTTATTTCTGCAATTCTTTGGAGCTAACAGTTTAGAAGAGCTTAATTTGTAGTGAACTATCTCTTAAAATTAAAGTAAAAAAAAAAAATCAAAAAGCTTTAGAATATTTTAAATTAGAACATTTAATTTTTGTATTACGTGTATTGTTAATGGAATATAAATCATATAATTACCAACATATTACTATAACAGGTAACATTTTATCATTTATTCCATAATTTTCTATTATGTTATCTAATCCGAAAATGTGTTTCTTAGTGTTGACAAAAAAAAAATTTACGTGGAAATCAATTTGTACCTTTCGAAATAATCCCATTTACAACATTTCCATGACCTAATCTAAAGTTATAACAATTTGGCAGCTTATCGCGCTCACTTGTAATACAAAGTTGTAAACGTGAAAATTTGGTGAAAATTATTACAACTAATAAAAGCGAGCCGCACATCCCAGCGGCTTTTCCCATCTCATAAAAGGTATAAACATTTCAGTGATAAATTTTTGTGCACAGCATAAACGTGACTTATGTGAGATATATCGGGCCTTAAGTTATCATAACCAATAATGGATAACATTGAGTTGTAACTTGTGTGTTGTGTGTTGTGTGTTATGTGCAGTTTATTAAAAATGTCAAATGTGTCGAACTTACTGTTGTTGTTTCTCCTTCCGCTGTTGTCGTTTCTTCTTGAAGGCCTTCTTAACGCGTAGTAGTAGGAATGCGGCGCGATCCACGGACAAGGTTGTACTTTTCTTCGGTGCCGCAGCAGCAACATCTTCCATATTGTGTTATTGATAAAGTTGTTAAAAAAACAAACTTCTGGAATTTGTTATCCTTAGAGATTGTGTGCAGCTGTTTGTTTGCTGTCTTCGCTACTTTAGTGTTGTCGTGTTCGTGTAACGTATCTATGTCCTTAGTCTATGTTGACTTCAATGTTATTAGGACGGCTTGTATATAAATTTGTTACTATAGTAAGAATATTTGTATATGTATGAAGGGATGCATCAAAGCAATTGACACAAATCAATTTTTACCACACCACGCTAAGAGCAGCAAGTAAATGTAAACATTTTCCGTGTATTACGGTTTAGGAATCGACGACATTTGGGTCGGAAAAAAATTGAAAGCAAACGGTTACTGGCGCTGTCTAATACTTTTCTTCTCTTTCTGTTAGTATTTTTATTTTTCGCTTTTAGTATTCTTATTTTAATTTATTTTGATTTTTTTTTGCTTAGGACGACTTTTTTGTCTATCTGACATAAAAATGAAACACGATACGATGATTGTAAATAAGCACTAAGAAAAAAGGTCTTGAATTAATGAATTCTTTCTTTTTTTTTGCAATAAAAGGCAATAATAACAAATATCATTTCACGCACACAAATCAAGAATATATAAGCGTATTTTGTATAAAAATTTAATAAATATTTTTTATTTTATATATTTATAGTATTTTTGTAATTTAGTTTGTTTACACAAAATTCTTTTCAAAGCAAGCAATTCAAAGTCAAAAACAAACCAAGACCCGGAAACCCTCCCACATACTTATATTAAAATCCACATTTGTAGTTATTTTAGTATAACTATATACATACAGGCATATGTACGGCACTCAGCCATACAGACGTTAATGTCACTGAAGTGAAAAGTTGTTAAACGAAACCCAACTCAAAGTAGTTGACAATTTCAACTTCAGAACTTCACGCATGTATGTATACAGTTAATCAATCAGGTGTAGGTTTGTACTGGCTTTGCAACCATACTTCCGTTTCAGTATCTCGACAGCAGCAAACTTTGTCCGCTGTTGTGCTAAACACTATTCTACACGCTCATTCAATCATTGCCTCATTTATTCGTGTGCTATGTTTTTCGGCTAAATTAACTTAAAGTGTTATTTTTATCACTTGAAACTTTGAAAATTGTTAAGGTGAACCTTTTTATTGTCCTCTGACAACCCAAATCAATTATGGATTACTAACATCACATAGAAATATAATTATCCTAAAAAAATCTGAAAAATGAACCTACAGGTACTGATAAACTAATAGGAGGGTTGTGGTTGTTACTATTCATACTTAGCAGTCCTTTCAGCATTTCATATTCGTTCTTTAACATATTTTTGAAAATTTCTGAAAACTTAACTCTGTATTTATTCACCAGTTTAGCTGCTTTAGGATTTTGTAACATTTAAATCCACTTTTGCTTGTTTCAAGCATGTCTTAGACCAGATACAGTAAACTTTTTTACGTATGCTCTCTTATGTGAATTAAAATTTTTCTTTTTTGTGGGGAAATTTCTATACTTTGATGGTATTTGTAGATGTAAGTCACTCTAAAAACTTAATATGTATACCTGTAGTTTGTTTG
>NC_051847.1:224262416-224272927 GCF_002237135.1 Teleopsis dalmanni
TGAAATTTTCACATTGAAAGAAAAGTTAACATTACAATGTAAGACGTGAAACTTCTCAAAACTCTTGTTGTTGTTGTTGTAACCCACCGGGACCTGCTTGTGGAGTCCCTTTGGGAGGTGTTGAACGGTACGTGGTCGTCGTAGGTGACGAGTGGCTCCGGGACGTAGACCCGACCGTTCTTGGAACCTATGAAATCTCTTCGCTCTGCATTGTTTTATATTGAAGTATTTTAATCAAAATTTTTATCACATTTTAATACAAAAAATGTTTTATTAATTGATCCTAAAAATATCCTTTCCCATTAATTTTCTAAATATTATCACTTCAAAACTATGCCAAAAACGTTCAATCAAACCGCTATGGGATGCCAATTAATAATTATCAATTATGTCAATAGCAATCCAGAAACAATAAAAAACATTTTTTCATTGTTTGAATTATTTAAGTTCCGTCTAAGCTGAAGTAGCTGAAAGGTTCACAAATGACTTTTGATTAGTTTTGACACCCAAAATTAATGAGCACTCACCACGCAAAAAAGTTTTCCACCCGCAATTGTGTGTAGTAGAGGCGATTTTATTAGGTCATTGATAACAACTGCAAATTAATATACAATATTTTTTCACACATAATTTCAATGTACACTATGTATGTGTGTTTATGTACATTAACCAATAAATTCAATAAATCCAATAAAGCCGAGGGAGTTTACAAATAACTTAATTTGAATTCAATTGCATTAAACACTTTCCAAATGGGTGCCATTAATTCTTGAACAAACTTGTGGGTATTAAGTGTAATGCATGTAAAACTAATTGACAATAATTATTCTATTAATGATAATAACTATTAAAGTAACTTATGTGATATATAAAAAAATGAAAACAAATGAAAAAAAGAGTTTAATCCTTTTAGTTAACAATACTTAAGTTATTTATTCATTAATATACCATACATATAAAACGATTTTTCTTCTATTTATATTCATTAGAGTGGCCACTTTTATAATTTAGAATCATTTTATTTGATAGAAACTTTTAAACAAAGCAATCTTAAGATACTCAAAGAAGTTTGTTTGGGATTAGCTGTTTCTTATAAACCGAACAAAAAATTTATCCAAAAAAGGTCAGTAAACAACGAACAATGTACTAAATTGCTATCAACAAAAATCCCTGCGGGATTTTCCGTTTCAGAAATAAAGTAAATAAAGCAATAAGAATATAAGCAACTGCAAAAAGAAAATAAATAAATAAATAAATGAAACATAAATAATTTAAAAAGCGGCAACCTTGAATACAAAATTAAGAAGTTTGCGTACTTGAGTATGCAAACACTTATACAAAGACTCAACTTGGAAAGACATCCCAACCCAATATCAACCCATAAGTAATACTGACACTAGAAGTGACCAGTGCTACAAAACTTAACCCAGAAGTCCCCTTAATCACAGACATTTCCAACACAACCTATTGTACTCGTACTTGCCTGTCTCAGTAACGTTTTGTGTGGTTGAGAATAGAAATTGGTTTCATTGCTATGCAAATTGCTGTATTTTTCTTTAATTTTATTACAAGCATTTTCCCTCTTTAACATTTTCTTTTCTTTTTTATTTTTTGTATTTAAAATTCTATTTATTTTTCATTTTTCCATATTAAAGAATAGTGGAGAATCCGAGAATCCGGTGCGCTGGTTGGTTGGTATTGGGTTAAATTTAAATTTTTCAAACAAATGTGTTCTTATGTGTGAGGTTCAGTGAAAGTTTTCTTTACTTTCTACCTGAATACAACCCACCTATCCTCAGTTATACACGCTGTCCACTAGAACAAAAAAGGGACATGCAATCGCCTGTTAGGCGAAATGCGTGTCTCTGTGTTTCACTTCAACCCTACAATCCCCCAGACCCCCAGAAAGTGAGTTCGAATCAATGATAAAATTTTTAGATTAAATCGCAAACATTTTCAAAAACGTTTTATAATTTTTCAGTGTAAAATGAAAATCGTTTGAATCATTTTATACTTCAATGGAGATTGAAGCCTACACTTCAGGATAATGGGAAATTCAATACAAACTTTGGAGTTCATTGAAATTCACTCCGTTGTAGTTGGTTAGTGCTCTAATTTTGTTCATAAAAGCAATGCAGTGAAATTAAAAAGGTGTGTCGTTAATAGGAATTCTATGATAATCTGTTCTATTTCTGGTGCACTTCATATGGGTTAATAACAGTTCCATTAAACTATCAGCAAATAAAGTCAAATATTGTTGTGTGAATTGCTAGCAATCATTGTGAACATATCAGTCGATTACATAGTAATTTCAATGCATATCATAATATAATTAAGTAAAACTATAAATTAGATAATTAAATGAATTAAACTTTAGATTACGTACACGTAAATATATGGAATTCCTAATTTATCTACATTTGAGCTAATATTATTTCTTACCTATTACATATTGTTTTGCTAAATTCATAACGAGAGTGACGCGTCTCTATGACGAAAAGAAACTATTTAAATGTTAGACGAGTTCGAATAGCAAAGAAAAGACAAGAACAAACATTTAGTTAATTTATTGAAATTTGCCTGAACATACAGTATTGCCACATACTCATCATCAGTAGTCTTAGGAAATATTAAAATTACTTTTTAATTAGTTTATAGTCCGTATATAATTTGTTTGGATTGCAAGTGCCAGGCTTAGAACTCGTGCCTGTCAAATTAGAAGTGATGGCTAATCGTGTTTTTCCATAATTTAATTTTTTTTAAATACATATACATTTATTTATTGTATCTTCTCTATAAGTTTTAAAATCTTATCACTAATTACATAATATTACATTTTTCATTTTAACTATACATTGTATAATGTAATATAAAATAAGTAAACTTTATATACGGTGCCTAAAAAATTTTAGTTGCCTTTTACAATAGGCACGACTTACTTTGGAAATATTCTAACCCCTATCTCGAAAGGGATTCAAAATTCCATTTCCAAAATGGATTCCGTCTTGAATTCTATTTTAAATTACTTTTACCTAGCTCTTTTATTTTTGCCACCGTTAGTTGACACATTGGCCGTTGTTTATTTAATTGTATGTGCAAGATTATTTGTGGTTCCAAAAATATACATAAAAAACATACTTCTGATAGTTTGGCCCATACTCTTTCGTTTGGACCTTATCATTGTTACAATTATGGCATGTTAGAGTAATTTTCTGAATTAATTTACGATAAATTTGCGTTATATATCTAGCTATAACTGGACGGTTTTTTCGGTTTCAAAGTACCAAGAGTTTGAGGATTGGCCGCAATGTTAATAATATATATTCAATAATTAAAAAAATTATTATGATTTATACTATGTGACCACTTCAAGCTAAAACGATGTTTTGTGTAGTCTTCTATGTAAGTCAACCCAACAGCTGTTGTCCAATGATTTACTGATTCTGTATTTTTTCGCAAAAGAGTATGTATATAGTGTATGCTCTGTTATTTACTGTTTCTCGAGACCAAGTCCTCAGCATTCATCATCATTTAAATCTATTTTTTATATGGTATTTGTTTAAATTTTTTTGTCTTTTCTTCTTAGACTTAGAATAGTTTTCAACAAAATTCTTTGAGATTTGTTTTTAAACATTTGTTTTGTTTTTATTTCTTCCCATTTTTCCTTTTTTTTGCTTTCCAAAAGTTGGTAAGTTGTTTTGTTTACATAAACGAATTAAGTTATTTTTGAAACTATTTTTAACTTTTTAGAATCTCTCAGGAAATGTAAAGGAACCGATTGCTTGTGTCACTTTTGGCTAGGCTGTCTGCTTATTTATTATTGACATGTCTCTCATGACTTGTTATCCAGATTACAGTTGCTGTATTTTGTAATAAATTTTTGAATTTTATGTTATCATGGATATCACACAGAAAGAATTGAAGCTAATCCCTCTCTTAAGTAATATTACATTCAATTCAATATTACATATAAACTAAAATAATGTATTGAGTTTAAATTAACTTTGATGTATCATTTTCAGAATTCCTTAATTTCCCTTCTGAATTTTCCCTTTTTTCAACAGCAATCCATTTGAAAACACAAGCAAGGTTATGTGAATTTATTCACTCACAACCTTGCGCGTATTCTCTGATTTCCTATTTACTAATATGCAAATGAAGCCCCTTACAGCTGCATAAATTTACTATATACGGTGGATTTTATTGACTCGCTTAAATTTTTCATGTTTTCTTGCATAAATCGAATTTATTCGAATGGCCGCTTTCGTTCTCAAAAAGAAAACACAACACATTACAACATTTAAGGGCAAATGAGAGAGTGAAGAAGAAAAATTTGCATTGGAACTACAATAATTATAATAAAAAAATAATAATAGTAAAGAATATGTAAAATATAAAATCAATAGTTGCGCCTCCTCTGCTGCTACACACTCGAGAACGTTTTGTTTATAAACCTAATTGCATATGATTACTTACAAGTGGTCGGTCATCGATACATCCGGCAACAAATACTCGTACTAAGCAAAGTGCACTTGACACTAAATGTGAACGTTGAAGACAGACAGCACAGTGGGAAAATTGAAAAGAAAAGAATGGTTTAGGAAAATATATAACACAAAGTGAAATTAACTAAAGCACGGAGGAACGAATTTATTAAGCCTTCAATCTAGATTTATATTCCATCACAC
This sequence comes from Teleopsis dalmanni, assembly GCF_002237135.1. Lineage (NCBI taxonomy): Eukaryota > Metazoa > Arthropoda > Insecta > Diptera > Diopsidae > Teleopsis > Teleopsis dalmanni. Next base: position 224,267,105 of record NC_051847.1, read on the forward strand.
TGAAAATTGTGTAATTTTAAATAATAAATTCAATTGTATGCTTTTTTATTAGTAAAAAATTCGATTAAAAACGTTTTTCATTCAATAATTCACTAAAGAAATTTTGAAACGAAGTCAAAACATGGCTTAAGGACTTAAGTAAATTATAAAAAGATTGTTCAGTAATTTTTTAAAATTTTGTATTCTTGCTTTCGAAGCGAAGATAAGCGAAATTACATTTTAATTACACTTTTACATGGCTTAATTCTTTTTCCTCAGCCTTCCCTCCACATGTCCCTTGCCATTTGTGTGCACAATTTTCATTTACTGTTTCAAAATTAAGCTGCTTAATAAACGAGAATAAAAAATGTGTAGGGAAAGGAAAAGTTTACAAAAGCGTGCGTTACCCTTGACGTATACTTGACATAATTGATATTACAATTGCCCGCAACACATGTTGGGACCGTGCGAGTACCTGAGCCTGAGCCTGTGCATGTGCCCGGGTCCGTCGTATTTTGCTATTTTGTTGTTTTGCTGACTTGCTACTTGCATGAGCCGTACACCAGCTTAGGGCAGGTCATTGTAAAAATTCACTTTGATTTTACTTTCACTTCTGCACTTATGCACTTATGCATCGCTACTGGTTAAGTTAACTTGTCTTAAACTTGATTATATGCAAATTTTTAATTTAATAAATATTTACTTTCACTTACTTATTTTGACTTTTGATGCATTTTACACATGCAATTTCCTACCAGCAACAAAAGTGAATAATTAAAAAATTGTAATATAAAAGCAATTAAAAACCTATAGCAAATCTATCAGATAAGCCAAGAAAATGTGTGCCGTACTTAACTGCCTTAGAAATAAAGTTAGTCATTACGGTCTGATTACTTTTGCCTGATTGCAGGAGTCGAAAATGAGTTGTTATGGCTTCACCTAATTTTTGTGATTCAATTCCTTTTTTTTTGGCCTGAATGCAAATTTGTTCATTTATTTTATATTATTTTAATTTTATTCTCGTGTTTAATGCACCCACATTTTAAGTTGATGAGTTTTTTAAATGAGTGGCAAATATTTTTGCCCTTTTCAAGGCACCGCCTTGGCTCCTTTTCTCAACGTTGACATGCAAAACTTCAAATTACGCTACGAAGCAAATTAGTAGGAAACTAAGCAGGCATGGAAAGTCAGTCAAGAATTGTTGGAAGTTGGAAAATTGTTGAGAATATTTTTAATTAAAATTGTACTTCTTTGCTAAAGTTTTAATTGAGAAAATTAGAAATTTGTTTTATTTTAAAATTATATTCATTTTATTAAAAAAGTTGCTAAGAAATACTTTTACTCCATCAAATATTTCTATATTTAAAAATATAAATAAATGCAAAAAAAATCACATAAATTCATTATTTTTTATTATATGAAAGTTATATGAAGATAAATTGAAGATCTTTAGATTATTGAAAATTAAAATATATATTTCTTTTTTTAGAATATTTTTCATTTATATAAAAAGGAAGGTATATGAGGACACATTAAAGATCTCGTTTTTGTCACCTTTAGTTTATTTGCATTATTTTTTTTTTTTTTTCAAAATCACTCCGCTAGGCATCATCATATTTACATATATGTTAACTCCTTAAATTACATATATGTATAATATACTGTAACGACACACTTTCTGTCGCTGATGATGCTGAGGTATACTCAGCCGTCGTCCAGGGGTCGTTGCAATAGAATTTTTATTTTGGAAGTCAAAGACAATGTGATGTAGTAATTCAATTATTTATTTAGGAGAATTTAAAATAAAATAAGGTTTTACAATCTAATTAATTATAATATAATGCTGGTTTGCTAATTTGATGATTACGATTATGTGGAATAATTGTGCTTCGATGATTGTTCCGATTGTTGTTTCCACGTGCCTGAAATGTTGCTGTCAGACGACACTACTTGTGCTAATCTTGGTGTTTTGTCAGAAGACGTCGTTATCTAAAGATTAGAAGTGTTATGCTGGGTTACAGCCTTGGTTAGCATTAATGTTAGGACGTATTACTACCCTAACTCAAACCTACAGAAAATTCTACTAGTCAAGATGTATCATGACTACCTTGGCTTGATTTACATATAAGACTACATATACAATCTACTTGTCAAGACGTATATACTACCTTGACACAATAGTTCTACTGACTTGTTTCGCAAAGACGTATTACTACCTTTGAGAGTTTCCCAACAAGTGCCCTTGCTTGTACAATGCGCGTTTATTTATACTCAAATGACCGAAGCTTTCCCTGTAGCGCATCGGTACATTTGCCGTTGGTATTTTTGATACTTGTTGTCTTTTGCTGCTGTTGTTCGCCTGGGTGTAATTTCTGTGCTTTGTGTTTTCGCGTGTTCTTAAATTCGCCGTGCTTTGTATTTAGTTCAACCAAAGCTTTCACGCTTTGACATTTCTTGTTTTGTTTACAAACGTGTTTGTGCCGGTGTTTGTGATTTATTATTTATTAATAAATTTATTTATTTATAAATATTTATTATTATTAAATATTTATATTAAATAAATATTACAAATATTAAAGGTGAGTGTATTATTTATTTGTTTAAATATATTTTATATTACTTGCATTTTCAATGTAATCTTAGGTTTGTTTATTTGGTGCAATTACGTGCATGCGGGGGTGGGTTTATGATAAGTTGTTTACGTTTTATATTTACAATAAAAATTAACCAGTTTTCATTGTAGATATTAACTCCACAGTGATTGTATGTAGGTTGGAAATTAGTTAAAATTTCCATCCTTACATTTCCCTCCTTCTTCGGGAAAGTGAACTATGACGGGACGCGCTACCTGTTAGCATGGTTTCTGTTCCGTTTCTTTGGACTTTTGAATATTTTATAGAATTTGTCTTGGTCTGTAGTATTCTGATCGTAATCCTGTTGAAGTTTACTTCGGCCTTTCACTTGTTGTTGCTGATTTTGCGAACTGGATTGTTCCTGCGGTATAAGACAATATTTTCCGACTTGATTTAATAATCGGTTTACTTTTTTATTTAGATGGGAAGAACCAACTTTATCTAGATGTGATTGCAGTAGTTGTTCTTGTTGAATGGTGCCTTTCGCCAAAACTTTTTGTGTAATTGGTAATAGCTGCTGCGATGATTTACTTATACTTTGTGTTTCTTGAATATTTTGAGCTTCTCTTGCAGTAATTTCTATGATTATATCGTTTTGTTGACCTTGTTGTGGTAGGATGTCTTGTACCTGCTGTCGTGGAATTAGCGAGGTTTCTCTTGGTGTTGATTCATGAGGTACGGATTCTGATGAGATTCCTACCAATTCTGTCGATGATGTAATCGGATGTTCTTCGTGCACCTGTAGCTCTCGTGATTGTTGTACATCTTGTATTTGCCATTGTACGTTTTCTTGATCTTGCGTAGAATATGTATTGATAATTCGATGTTTACTAAGTCCTTGATTATTTTCTTCGATAGGCGTAACCCGTTGCGATTCTTGCTGTGGTTGTATTTCATACACTTGAACTTGTTCTTGTATAACTCGGGTTGGATAAAATACTTCTGGATTTTCTTTAATCGACATAAGGCGCTGCAATTCTTGTGGTGGAGGTATGGGACATTTACATGGCGTTTGTGAAATTTCTCGTAGTGGTATCGGATGCTGTTCTAGATAATTTCGATCCTGCATGTTTCGCTTTGTTGTACGTAGGTTGGACTGATTCTGTTCCTGTTTGCTCTGCTTTTTTCGTTGGACATGTGACTCGAATTTTAAACTATATGTAACATTCTTCGGTATTTTCCTAGGTTGCGCTTGCATCATAGTATCATGCAATGGAATTGCTTGTTCATCTTCAACTACCAACTGCCTGATACTCGTTTCTTGTCCATGGCTTTGACTTGCTTTGTTCTGCTCTGTTCGAAGTGCTTCGAAGTCACCAACTACTGTTATTAATTCATCTAAAGTTTCGAAATCTCCTCGTCTGACGTACCTTTGGTAATCAGTGCTCATATTGCGATATATACGTTCCAGTTGCGACTCTTGAATAATACAGGCTCGTCGCATTAGAGTTTTGATGTCAATTAAATAATCTCTAAAACTTTCTTTTGATTTTTGAAGACGTACTCGAACCTCGTTCTCTAGTTTATCAATGTATCTGGAGGATATAAAGTACTTTAAAAAATCAACCTTGAAACTTGTCCAGAGCTGCCAACGACAATTGTTGTTGCGATACCATGTCAGCGCCTTATTTTCGAGAAGCAAGGGCATCGTGCGGGGAATTGAGTTTACATCAATACTGTACATGTCCGCTAGTTCTTCTACGTGTTCGATAAAACCCAATGGATCCTTGCCACCGTCATATCTGCAGGACCATTTCTGCACTTGTTCCACTATTTGAAGGTATGAGTTCACTGGAGGATTTATAGAACGTTTGTCCTTCTCTGGTATTTTACTTGATCCCGACAACATTGTTCCTCTTGCAACATTCGTTGATTATATCTCCCTTATCTGGTTCTTAAATTTTCCCTCTCGTTATAGTCTTGACTTCAGTGACTGACCAATTAGGTCCTTGCCGCCATGATTCCTTGATATGATTAGCGCTTTGATATTCTTTGAATTATAAACTATATTCTCCTATTATTGTCTTGACTTCTGAGATTGACCAACCAGGTCCCTGCTCGGGCGCCAATTGTAACGACACACTTTCTGTCGCTGATGATGCTGAGGTATACTCAGCCGTCGTCCAGGGGTCGTTGCAATAGAATTTTTATTTTGGAAGTCAAAGACAATGTGATGTAGTAATTCAATTATTTATTTAGGAGAATTTAAAATAAAATAAGGTTTTACAATCTAATTAATTATAATATAGTGCTGGTTTGCTAATTTGATGATTACGATTATTTGGAATAATTGTGCTTCGATGATTGTTCCGATTGTTGTTTCCACGTGCCTGAAATGTTGCTGTCAGACGACACTACTTGTGCTAATCTTGGTGTTTTGTCAGAAGACGTCGTTATCTAAAGATTAGAAGTGTTATGCTGGGTTACAGCCTTGGTTAGTATTAATGTTAGGACGTATTACTACCCTAACTCAAACCTACAGAAAATTCTACTAGTCAAGATGTATCATGACTACCTTGGCTTGATTTACATATAAGACTACATATACAATCTACTTGTCAAGACGTATATACTACCTTGACACTATAGTTCTACTGACTTGTTTCGCAAAGACGTATTACTACCTTTGAGAGTTTCCCAACAAGTGCCCTTGCTTGTACAATGTGCGTTTATTTATACTCAAATGACCGAAGCTTTTCCTGTAGCGCATCGGTACATTTGCCGTTGGTATTTTTGATACTTGTTGTCTTTTGCTGCTGTTGTTCGCCTGGGTGTAATTTCTGTGCTTTGTGTTTTCGTGTGTTCTTAAATTCGCCGTGCTTTGTATTTAGTTCAACCAAAGCTTTCACGCTTTGACATTTCTTGTTTTGTTTACAAACGTGTTTATGCCGGTGTTTGTGATTTATTATTTATTAATAAATTTATTTATTTATAAATATTTTTTATTATTAAATATTTATATTAAATAAATATTACAAATATTAAAGGTGAGTGTATTATTTATTTGTTTAAATATATTTTATATTACTTGCATTTTCAATGTAATCTTAGGTTTGTTTATTTGGTGCAATTACGTGCATGCGGGGGTGGGTTTATGATAAGTTGTTTACGTTTTATATTTACAATAAAAATTAACCAGTTTTCATTGTAGATATTAACTCCTCAGTGATTGTATGTAGGTTGGAAATTAGTTAAAATTTCCATCCTTACA
>NC_051847.1:224273027-224293034 GCF_002237135.1 Teleopsis dalmanni
GTCTTTTGTCCATAATAATATTTGGAGAAAAGTAATCTACATAATAATAGTTCTATATTAGTATTATTAATAATCTCAATTACAGTAAGGTAACAATATTAGGTAATATGGTATATTAGGTAATATATCAGCCAGTTTTTGTCACTAGATGGTGTTGATGCTCATATATCTAACAACATTAATCCGTTTATGTCAAACGAAAATGTTTTAAAATATATGTTCAGCTCCCATACGAGATTTTAAAATGAGTGAAATATCTGAAGAAATACACTATCTGATGGTTTATTACTATAATAGAAATGTAAAACTATGCGGTTTACGGTAAGGATCCTGTTAATGTAAACCGTACCCGGAAGCGATCCGGAATTTTCTATGTCAAGAATGCTCCCCGTCTACTCATCCAATCAATAAAAGATACAAGGAAAAGCGAAAAAAACAGAACAGAAAAGGAGTTGTGTTGTAATATGACAATGGCATACCACACACATTTTTGATGACTGAGATGAACTTAACGGAACTTCATTGAAGTTTTTAAAGTATGATAGTGCAAGGTCCACCGTATTGTCTGAACATTACACCTGATTATCATAGTTTTGATCTCTGCAAAACTCTCTTAATAGACTTTTTTGAATACATGCTTGTTGTAAGTTGTTATTTAAGTCCATTGGATGCTACCTCACATTGCGTTGGAATATTACCGTTTAGTGAGTTTTGCTTGCACAACTCGACCACAGAATTCGGATGGCCTCAATATTTTGTAGTTCTACACATTGAGTAGATTCTTTTGGAAAGTGTTGTAGTGGTTGTGGTTATTATCTAAAGTTATATACTACAGGTAGAATGCGAGCAATTGCGCTCTCAGAGATTATCCAGGCGAATGTCATTATGAATATTATTAGTGCCCGTAAAACTTGTTTCAATAGAGCATCAATCACTGATTATACCGATATGAATGTTAAAGGTACTGCAAATAACGTAAATCATTGCAGACGTATTATACTAATGAAATATCGTGTATGACTACTGGACTATAGTTTCGTATCCAACAAATAATAGTCTGATCTCTCAGCTGCATGTGAGAAGAAAGTTCTACGGAGATTCATTAGTCTCAAATGTGAGTAAGACTAATTTTGAAGTCGCTGCGTAAAAGGACTCTAAAGATAAAAAAATAGTGAGAAAAATAAAATAAATAGAAAAGATATAATGCCATTGTTGAGTGTGGCGCCCGAACCGTTCTGAGTGCAGATGATACCATTGGAAAAATTTTGTGTATTTAACCATTTTCCATTACCGTGAAAATCACAAAAAATTCATATTCACTTTAATCTCTCAGGTTTTTATTTACTATTTTTGGTAAAGTATAAATTGCTAAACTTCATAATGCTTAGCTAAAATAACTAAAAGTTCACATCTGGTTTTTAGTTACTCTTTCTGCACTTTCTGCACAATTTCACTGAAAAAAAAATAATTTTCCAAATTTATTTTTGTGTCATTAACAAAATTTTCCACATTTTCCAAAAAAAACTAAATATTTGTATAATTTTCAATATGTGAAATGTGCAAGTTCCCTTACGTGTTTATTTAAGTTTAAACAAGCTTCAGTGCACTTTTGCTGCTCTTTAGGTATCGAATAACGCAAATATCTCCGGATAGCTTAAAAAAATAATGCAGCAAAAACTTTGTGCAAATTTTGATAAATGTGCAAAGCCAAGTAAGTGTAAATAGGTACAGAACCATACTCCATAGCACTAAGAAGTGGATGAGTAGGGGAGTAAGGAGCAAGCAAGAAACAAGGTGCTGCAATTTTATTATTTAATGAAAAGCGCATAAAACTTTAAATCTGAAAGTTAAAAAAGGAACTTTTGCTCTTGTTTGATTTGCAGTCTTAAAGTAAATTCACGTTCCTCAAACAAATTGCAAAATGCAGTAGTCGATTGTAGTAGATTGTAGTAGAATCTGTACAAAAGTACAGTGGCGCAAATGATTTTCTTGGCACTTCAAACTTTTTCCAAAAATGAAGATATGAAAGAAATAAAATTCAAGGAGAAGTTAAAGAAATTTGTAGTTTATCGTTGTTGAAAAGCAATTCTCTCAAGTGGCTGTCATAGCAACTCTGCTTAACAAATTGTGCTGAAACGTCCATTGAAACTGAAGCATAACGAATGGCTTCTTAAGCTCCATTTAGAATGCATTTTTCTTTTCATTTAATTTCAACTACTGACTGCATACAACGATCACAATACAGTAACAGTAATACAGCAAGTATATCGTATGATTAATAATGTATTCTAAAATGATTTTTAATGTTGTTACTCATACGTTACGTTGTACCAATTTAATAGACTTTCATTGCTACATTGCTACGTAACAATATGAATCCAAGTTATTGTCAACAGTTTTGTAATATTTTAATTAAAGTCCTTCGGCAAAAATAGTAGGTATGTATTTATTATCCAATTTCAAGGTAGAAATTCCAATTAACTAAAGTCATAATTAAAATGGTCGAGTTCCACCACCGAGTCAAGTCAAAATAATGCTTGCCTAAGGTGGGAGCAAGTCAGAAGAAGCCATAAATTGTCGTCGTCATCATCTTTAATTTGTGTATATCGCAGGAAACGCCTGAGGGCATTAAAACGAAAATAAAAGTAAGCGACAGAATAGGTTAAATGTCGTTTGCAAAAAATGTTGTTGGCAAAATTTTGTTTTTCTGAATTTTTATTGCAGTTTATTTGATTTTTCTGGTTTTAAAAATAGAAATTTCTTTCTCCAGCAATGTATTGGCGGGATTGAATATGCACAAAAAAATTATTAAAAAAAATTTAAATTTAAAATTAAAAGAAATATACGTATTTTCTTCAAAACATATCCTAAAGCACTAATGTATTTACTTACTAAGTACTCTGTCCGTGCGAGTACCAAGTGTGAGACTTGCGTAAGTGCGTGCGTGCGTTTTCATTCTAAAGGTGCTTTGCGTTATGTGCGGAAATAAATATATTTCGTTTACTCGTACGTGAGCTTAAAGGTTTGGATATTTCCAAATTTATTTGTGTCGTGTGAAATCCACTTTATTGTCAAATGTTTCGAATTTTAGTATCATAAAGGAAAAAGATATATGTATGGTATATGTATCATTTCAAGAAAGAAGAAGCCAAAAAAATGTAAAAGAAAAGAAATTAAGACAAATATCCTTAACATTTTTACTACCCAATCCAATCTACCAACTAAGCTATATAACAAAGTCAACAACAACAACAACAATAACAACAACAATAATAACGATTGCAGTAATACATTTAAGTCACAATAATGACTGTTTTAGTCACACATGCTCACATGCACACATTATGGTGGATATAACGGAAATGACAAACTTATAACAAATTTTCATACCTTGCCAAATTCATGGCATTTTCAAGACAAAATAACAAAAATAACAAAAATAACAAAAATAACAAAAATGACAAAACATTTAAACGTTAACAACGGAAATAAACATTTTCCGTTAATGTGCACAGCTCAATTTGAAGCCTGACACACTACGGCAGACATGGACCTACATCAGCGCTTCTTTTTTCTTTACTCACTCTACCACACTTCATCAACATCCACATCCACATCCACATCAACTGTTTAACAGTTGACATATCTTGCTGTCAGCCGCAAGCAGTAAGTGAGTGCGTGTGAGTATTGCATTCTTTTGACTGTTATTTCAAAGAATCGTACACAGGCAAAATCGTACACACGCATATACACATACACACATACATACATCTCACTCTTACTTAATATTATTTTCAATTTTTCATCATAAAAAATTAATTTTATTTTTCTTTGAATTATTATCATGTATAGGTAAACACAACAATGCATGTTCGCAATAGTTCAAGGGAGGTGTGAAATAGGCGTAGTTACTATAGTCGTTGCTGCTGCTGCTGTTGTTGTTGTTGTTGTTGTGGTTCTTGTTGTTGCTCAAACCAACCAACCATCTTTGAGGCTTTAGCGCTGTTGTTGGTGTTTTGTTGTTTTGTTGCTTAGAAAATTGTTACTGTTGCCATAATAAAAATGTTTTGACGTGGTGTTAAAACGACATTTCGATCTGTGCGAATGATTTTGGATTTTGGTCTAAAATGTCATTCACTTCATTTGTGCCAATTTGTTGTTGTGTATATTATTTTGTGTGTGTGTGTGTGTAAATGAGTGTAAATTGCGTATAAATGCGTTTCTGTTTCAGTTAGTGGTTGTGTTTGTGTGTACGCTGATATGGGTTTTTTTTTGTGGGATTATTTAAGCGTACTGTACCTTTTGTAATTTAATTTATCAGTTTCAAATGATTTTACTTATTTTTTTTTATTTTTTGTATTGGAATTCTTTGATTTACTTTAATGCTTAAATGTATAGGATTTTTTGCTTGAGTAAATAATAAAAATTATTCATGCAATTTTTTTATAATTTTGTTGAATCGGAATTATAATTGATCTGATTAATATTTTTTCAAAATTAGAATTAGTGTTTTTAAGTTAATATTAAAAAGATACACCTCAGTTATTTAGTGTTATTAAATATATTTTATTACATATATTTAGTTTTTTAATATTATATTGTTGCATACGTTAACACGTTGACATGGTCACTCGCGATCGTTGGATCACGATAAGTAATTAAATAGTCGACTCAAGATTAAGATAACCGTTTCTATTGTTTTTAGTTTTGTGAAACTAAAATATATCGAAACTTATTTTGCAAACCAACTGACATTCTTAGAAACTATTTCAAAGATTACTTAAATTCCATATTCACAACAAAATATAATATATAATATTTGGAGAAAAGTATCTAGCTCTTTGCTTACATAGACGACATTATTATCACTGGGCGTAGCAAACGTGATGTTACAGTTGTCTTTAATGCTATCGAAAAGGAAACTGCAAACGTGGGCTTAACGGTAAATAAGGACAAAACAAGGCATATATCGGCTACTGGTAGAAACGTGAGTCGCTCAGAAGGCAATTGGCTGTATGAGCTTTAACATTAAGAGATCACAGTGTATTTAATCAAATCCCATCAATCCAATTAATACAACCAAATCCAAAAGCTGTGAAAATAAAAATTTAGGTAGATTATCTTTTCCGAAATCAATCTGACACTTGATTTTGAGTTTCATATTGTATGTTATGTTCTTTAAGCTTCTATTGATGCGAATTAAGTAAAAGTAACTCTAAATACAATATTTAAAAACTAATAATATAACATTAAACTCAGCACTTCCATATTTAAAAGTGAGTTAAATGAAATTAAAAAATTAATGTGCTAAAATCCATAGTATAAACTCTATTTGACAGTTGTTTGTTTCAAGCCTTAAAAAATTTTAATGACCTTCGTCACGCTTTCTTTATACTCATTTAATATTTATTTAATATTTCAATAAATTTAAAATAACACACTTTTAAAAAAATTGTATATACATTTCAAGGCAAAGGACTTCTTTCAAATTCATGCCTTTTTAAATATATATTTTTTTGCATTAAAGTGAAAGCGAATATAAATCCCAGTGCTTTATAAGTAGATAACAGGATAAGTAAAGGCATTGAATTATAAAATTTAATATTCATTTTATATGACATCAAAGTGTAAGGCACACACATAATTCGTTACAAAGACGTCACAAGGCACAAAGCACAAGGCAGAGGAGGGTTAAATGTATTTCATTGGAACATAAAATTTTTTGCATGCATTTGGAGCAAATATTTCCTTTGGAAATTATGCATTAAAATCCTTTTAAATGGGAACAAAATTTAAGCGATAATATATATTAAAAGCAGGCTTAATAATATTTGCCTCCTTTCATTATGTGATTATTTTTATAAATATTTCACTTCATAAGACCTGAAACGACGAAAGCATAAACAAGAGGATCCATTCAAATCAAATTGTTTGTATTTATATAAGGAAATCATATATATTTTTGTGTATATATGCGCAGATATCCACCCATTGATAAAATATGGAATAAACAAATGGTAAGTGTGAAAAAGTATAGATTAAATAAAATAAATGTGAATAAATACAAATCGATAATGACAAGTACTAAATGTGTTTGTAATCTGATACACAAGCGCTCATACAAACATGGAGACACACACACTAACTACACCTAATATACAAACATACATTGTTGCAAGTGCAAGTATGGAACGTTTCAGCAATCTTTGATATGTGAACGAAGATTGCTAAAAAAAAGTCACATATTTGTTTCGATAATTCCCACAACGAAAATATCAAAAATATCAAATCAACGTCAACATTTCAAAATTTTCGTTATCATACTTCCAAGCACTTAACATTATTACGTTGCAAGCATTACGCCACGTTACGTCGATACATCAACACATCGATACATTCCGATACATTCCGATACGTCAAGCACGCCGTATTCGTTGTACTTCATGGCACCATAAATGCGCTTGCATGCGGTGCACGTGTGCGTATGAGTGATATTTATATACGATGATGTTTATATATATGATGTGCTGTGTGTGTGGTATGTGCTGTATGTATTGTATGCGCCGTGATTCTTAACTTAAACAATGTACGAACGACAAAGTTTTATGGGCTTCTTGTGGACTAGCACAGGTGTTAGATATGACGTCATGAGCTAGCCATTAAAGCAGAAAAAGTTAGTATTTACCAAAACCAAAAAACCCGCATTAAAATATCTTCAGTTATTAACTGCTACGTAAATGCGGTAAACTAATCGCTTAACGTAACGTAACAATGCACAAGAACGAAATGCGGTAGAAATGTGAGGTAATCAGGATTTATTTTTATTAAATTTTATGAGGTCGCGATTAAAGATTGAATTGCGAATTTTTATTTCACTTCGCCATTTACCGCCTAATGGGGTTGTGAAGATTTAATGCTGAATGGGTAAAAGTTGATATATTTTATGTTGAGTACTGCGCTCGTTAATGCGATATGTAGTAAATATGAGAGTGCAATGAAATAAAGTAACACGAATTTATTAAAATTAATAAATAAATGAAGTGGTTTAAATATGACAGGTCTATGCCTAACGTTTTTCCAGTTTAACTAAGAGATGGCGACAGATGCCACAATTATTAACGTGATCTTTACACATGCATCGGTACATTGCATCGATACACGCCCCATTGGAATCTCCTTAGTAGTTCCGCCGGTTACCAATGAAGAAATATGTATAGAACATAACTCCCAGTTTGGTTTGATGCGAGACCTACCTATACCTCTGCTACAATGTGGGTTGTAGCACCAGGTGGCTAATACGTTACTCCACGCCGAATTTGAACCCAAACTGAACATTCTTCCCACGTATGTTTGGATATTAACCACAGCCACTACGAGTTCAACCTCAATTGGTTAGCAAAGTCGAAGCTGTGGGCCACTGACCCCCGTAGTACCAGATACGCATCTCTGGGCAGGTAATAAGAGATGACGACAGTGAAAAGTTCAAAGTGTATTTATTCGACACATACGTCATTTGATTCATCTGACATTAAAGTTCAAACATAGGTACATAATTTGAGTCTAGCGCCATTGTTTTGTTGTGCAACGATCATGTCGAGTTACGCATTGCTTCTCTTATTTAATCAAAAGTAAAAGGCAGTTAAAAATGATCATTTGCTGGTAGAAACATATGGTGAGCAGGCTGCATTGATTAGAACATGTAAGATATGGTACCAATAATTTAAAAGTAGTGATATCTATGTGAAAGATAGTTCTATTGGTATACCACAAAAGTGCAAAGACAATTAATTATAACAGTGATTAGATGATGATCCAACTTAAGCTCAACAGCATTAAAATGGTGAAGATCAATAAACTGGGTAAACGGGTCCCACATGGTTGGTATAAACGCCAAATGGTAAATCGCAGTCACTTTGGAAAAACTCCTTCAAAGTTACGAGAAGGTTTTTCCATAACCAACTCGAGAATAAAACAAAATAAAGGAATTATTGAAATAATCAATTTCCAGTCATAAATTCCTTACTGACAGTGACCCATCAGCAAATCCGTCAATAAATCTAATCTACTTTATAGTACTTTTTTCTGGAATCGTTGAAGAGAAATTTCAATATGAAGGTTGTAATTGTGACAAATTTAAATCCAATAGAAAATAGTTCAATCTACTTTGTAGCACTTTCTTCTGCAATTATTGAAGAGATTATTCAATTTCCTAGTGTGATTTCCCATCGGAAAGCTGCTAAAAACTGATTTTGTCCTATTTTGAAGGAGAGAACTTGTATACTCGTATCTGTAGTATATGGAATATTTTTTTTCTTCTCGTCTCAATATCTTATTCTTGATGGAGTACGATGATGTAGTCTTTACTTACTTATTACTTTTTCAACTTTGTTTCAATTAAATTTGTGTGTTTCCAGTTTTAATCGCAGTTTAAGTACTTTTGTATATCGAATAGATAAATCAATTTCAACCTTTTCATTTCACTATAAAATACTTCTTAAGCCAAGATTTAATATGATAAAACACATTTCCATAAACGCAAATTGCGAAATAAATGATAACAAAATTTCAAGTGCCAGGATAAAAAGTTCTAACCTTTTGCTTGTTCTTCGCACTCTGCGAAGAACAAGTCCTTACGAGGTGTTAATACCCAACAAGTTGGCACCTTTCGGCATGTTAGGAGTGAGAAGAACTTCCACCAGGAAGGACACAGAGTAAAGTAAAGTGCTTTAAGAAACATTAAAGTTTATATCCGTTGATTTAAGTGAAGCAATAACTGCCTGACTGCCTGCTTGTCTGCCTGCCTATGCTTTCACTAACTGCCAACTACCAACCGACCGACTGCCCGCCCGCTCGCTTAGTACGTCTCACGCATAACAACCTAAGCAACAGTGCGTAAAATCAAAGTTAAAAAGGCAAGTAAGGAGAAAGGCATAAAAGCGAGGAGAAAGCAATAAAAAGATATTGTAAATAATAAATTATGCTGCATTATCAACAGTTTGAAGGACTTTTTTCCTTCAAACTCTTAAGGCAAAGGATGTTGGGGTAGTGTGTGAAATGAGTGAATGTATCCGTATCTGATAGATGCTCATAACTAACACAATTGCTGAAAATAATAAAAGAAAAAAATATATAAATAAAAACAAAGCCCAAATAGAAAAAGAAAACACATTTTGTGCGATGGTAGTTTCGACTTGATGGAAGGATTGATACCTTCGAATTGTCATGACAACCGTCATCAATATGAGCGACAGCAGCAGTAGTAGCAGCAGTAGCAGCAGCAGTAGCAATAGCGGCAACATCAGCAAAACAGATGCCAACAATGTTTACTCATGTCATCAACAATGTTGTTGCTGTTGTTGTTATTGTTGTTGTTGTTGCTGTTGTTGTTACTTACGATGTATTTAATGTTAATGTTTTATTCAACATGTCAAAAGATTCCTCACTGTCAGTTACAATACTAAGAGCTTTGAAATTGAAACTTCCTTTTTGTTACATCCTAAAAAAAAATTGTACATGATTTGCTATATGATTTAAGGATATTTTTTCCTTTTTCCTTTTTTTCTATACTCCGTCCTTATATCAAATCATTGCGGTTTTATATCAAGCAGTTATATCTAAAATATATTAGAATTACTTGATACCTTGAGGTAGGATTTTTTTGCGAATTTACTCTCAAAATCGTAACCTTTTTTTGCTTTTACTTCAAAGGTATGCTAATGTTTTAAAGAAAAAAACTTTGGCAGTATATTTTTTTGTAGCACTAAATTATTTTTAAAGCAATATTTTTCAGGTAGATATATCTTATAACATACTTGGTCGTTTTGCTTATATATGTGTATTTAGTGTGAAATAATAGGTATGGCGGTGAAAGTTGAAAACAAGTATACCCATATAGATACAATATTACATCACATAAGATTATCCATTTTGTGGTTATAAAGGCAACCGTAAAAAAAATTACTTATAATTGCGATTTTAATGAAATATTCATTGAATCATATTTTTTTGAACATTATTATTAGCGATAATACTTCTTCTGTCATCCTCATCTCCCAGTGGAGCATGGGCTTCGATCAATTTCTTATAGCAAACTCTATTACGCGATTCACGACTGATTCACGATTCTAGGAGTACTTTACAGGTTCCATTTCTAATTGTATTGATCTTTTCGCATTTTTGTTTGAATGATTATCATATAATACTAGGTAATACTAGATATTTCAGAGGTAATTTTCGATGACTTATTGGCGCACAGTTGACAATACCTTGCCCATAACTTGGACGGATATTTCGTGCTTAAACCATCAAGAGTATTATCCGTATTAATCCGCTTTTCGCAAAAAAGCTCCAAAGTTCATATGATCAAAACCTAAAACTGCAAATCTTGGGAAATTTCTTCCGTAATAAAGCCTAAACAGAACGAATTGTATGGTTTATTTCATCGTCCTATTGAAATTACTTAACTTATACATCTCTATATTTTATTTCACAATAGAAACAATAATAATCATGTGATTTTACCGAGCACTGTACTGAAAGTTTGTGTCGTACCTTTATAATTTTTAAGAAAGTATGTGCCTATTGCACCCCTTGACGTTACGCCGTATCATAAAGTGACTTTTTGTAAATGCAATGGTTTTTAACATTAACTTATTGATTTCACGTCTAAAAGGTGGCAATTTTGATATTTGATATATTCACTTAGCGAAAAATGAGGCTCATCACTAAAGAAAATTTGATGTGAAATGTACCTACTACAAAGTAATATCTAACACTCAAGCGGCAGTCCCTAACTATTGTATTCCCTATCAGTAGACTACAGTGGTAACGAGAGACTGTGCATTGGATATAATGTTTCTTAAATGAATGTATTTTAAGAAGTATACATAAAGATATTTTCATCTAACGATATAAGAATAATATACGATATATGAGTGCTATTCGTCATTAAGTCAAGAGCGATAGAAGAGTACATTTACAACTTTTGCCATCATAAAATAATTGCAATTGTTTCGAAACAAATACAATAAAAACTTCAAAA
Organism: Teleopsis dalmanni; assembly: GCF_002237135.1. Classification (NCBI taxonomy): domain Eukaryota; kingdom Metazoa; phylum Arthropoda; class Insecta; order Diptera; family Diopsidae; genus Teleopsis; species Teleopsis dalmanni. The sequence goes on from NC_051847.1 coordinate 224,284,069, forward strand.
GCGTATAACATAATGAAAAAATATTTCAAATCTCTTAATATGTGTAATATTTAGTAAAAGTCACATATACGAAAATACAACACCCCAACATTTATTTAAGCATGTTCACATTTTAAGATAAAAAACTAATAAACTTGGGTCGCAGTAAATGCTACGAACAATAATAAAGTTTTTAATCTTAAGTGCATAGAATTAAAAGTAATTAAAAAAAATCAAATAAAAAATTAAAAAATTATTAAGCAATAAAATTGTTATAAAAAACGATAAACCATTTATTGAAATTCAGTTGATTGTCAAGTAGAAGTTAAATGGAAATAAAAAGTTCCGATTAGTTAATGTGGAAATGTAGAATCTAAAAAAATAAGAATATTAAATATTATTTTCATAATGTATTAATTTTTTATTATAAACTATAAATATGATTATCACCGTGATCCTAGATACTGTGTCCAAAGAATCAGTGTAAGGTCACATGAAGCACATGTGACAATCCCTTAAGATTTACAAAAAAAAACTTCTGCAGTTACTTTAAATTCTTTAGAAAATGAGTTCCTCACAAAATGAAAGCAGATATGTGTGACTTATTAACAATCCCACTATTTCTGCGGTCTTATATCTCAATAAGTTTGCTGGGTAGTTTATTATTAAAGAGGGGCTGACTTGCTTACACAAATCTGTATATCGTTAATAATTACCTTACCTTCTTCTAAATAGTATAAATGCAATTATATGTATAAATTTTTAATATTTTCTTTTGTTATAAATATTTACTTATATTCTTTTAATTTAAAATAATATAATAAAATATGAAAGAGGAATTTTAATATTATTACTACATAGCTTAGAATGTATTTGCATATATATATCTTGTATTTGTTGTCTTTTTCGACAATATTCATTCGCTTCTGTTCATTTAACTAGCATATAATGTAAATTATATTTAATAATTATTCAATTGCTTAAAAGCAGACGAAATTTGTTATCACAACTGACCAAATTAGAAAGAAATACTAGTTCCATTAAGTGTTCTGATTACTAAAAGATACTCGTATGATATGATAATAAATCAATAAATAAATAAATAATAATAATAAATTAATAATAAATTAGAAAGTAATAATAAATTATAAATTAATAAATTATTTAAATCTGCTTATCTGTAGCTACACACATTTAACTAACATATTTAATAAATATTTGGACTATTATTAGGACATTAAAGCTACTAGATTAAGAAGGGTATTGGTACACTACGCTTTAAAATAACTATTGTGATAAAATGCGACTGAAAGTTCACTTCTTAATGTTCTTGCATTCCTTCTGTTGGAAGTGTTTATTAAAAGAGAAAAATTATTAGAAAAACATGGTGTTATTTCATATATAAGGTAGTATCAATATTGCCTATAGTGACTGTTTTTTCAGTTCCGATCCAGATTCGTTACATTAAAGTTGCTTGAATTCCATATTATTTCATTTTATTTCTCTCTACCGGTTATATTTCCTTTTCACCATTTTAGCATCAATTTTTCTTTCTATTTTTTCCATTCTATGTTGATTTTCAATTAATATACTCTACTTGCTTCTATTTTTTTATATCACTCCATATCTATCAATTTTTTTTATGACATCTTGCATAGATATTACCTTACTATAATATTTTAAAGTAAATAATCTTACATTTCTAGATATTTGTGATAGCTCTATGTAACCACTACTATATATATATAAATTTAGTACTTACTTTATATTTACCATCCTTTTTTATTTCCAAATTCCCCACTTATATTTGTCCCAATAAGAACATAATTCTTACGCATTGATATATTCAGGATACAGAAATTACCATTTACCCTTTTTACAATATGTGTAAAAATATGTGACATACATTCTGTTTTTAATAGATTTGCTATTAATTTTATTGCTTTTGTTTAATTGTCAAAAATAAAAAAAAATGTATTAAAAAATCATTTTTCTCATTTTAAATTACTTTGGCAATTGTGGTAAAAATTATATTTAAAAGGCAGATATGCATAGTGCGAACCACGTTTGAGGAACCAAGGGCCTGTTTACTCGGCAAAGCTACTTTTATTTCGCTGGCACTATCGGTAAATTTTTGTTCGTTATATTCAGATAATATTCTTATCGAGCTTAGCTCAATTTGCCAATTTAGTCCGAATGAACTTGCTTTCAACCATCGCACTCTTGCATACCTTAAAAATATTCTTCACTTTTCGCCAACACACAAACGTCATAAATGTCCGTCAAAAGATTATTTTATAAGAATTTTTTACTTTTTGTTTTTGTTCTTGTTTTTTGTTTATGCGCCCGATTACAATGATACGTATACGATCCGTTAGACAAAATCGACCACTCTGTCGGTCGTCAGTTTAAAATTGAGCATGTGTGCGAATTTCGAGAGCTTTAACGAACGATATGTGTGCGTTTTACTGCATAGGTGAGTTGTGTGTGGTAAAGTTGAAAATAATTTTTGAAAATGTTTTGGCATTTTAGTAGTCGAATTGGTAAGAGCGAACGCGGTCGTTTGCGGTGTAAATAATTGTAATTGCACAATTCGCGTTTATAAATAAATAATATTTATAGTTTTGTGTAAAAAAAAATACTAAATTTAACGTAGACGGATCAAGTGCGTGGGTTGAAAGTTCGTGCCGGACAATACATGAAAAAATTGCGAAATTCTATTTTGTACTGTACTTCACTGTAATCACTGAAGTTTTTACCTTTTCCGAATTCACTCAACTCAATATTTAGCAAAAATACCTAAGCAGTTGCAACGAAATTTCAAGTAGTTAAGAACAGAAATTAGTACGGTAACAATTACAAACTAAAACAAATTCAACAAATTCAACAAATTCAATTACGAAAGCCTTTACAAGAAAGAAAAAAATTTTGAGGCAAAGAATTAATGTTTGAAAAATATTTGAATGTGCAAAAGTGCACTTGAATGAAAAATGTGAGTAAATTTACATTTTAAATTATCTACAAAATAATTATAGTAGCAATATTCTTGTAGTGCTTACTTATTTATATTGTGTTTATGTATATATATATATGTGTGTATGTATATAATTAATAGCAATTTTTACCCTGTATTTATCTGGTTTTATTTTATGCTGCCAATTCACTTGCTTCCTATTTTGACGCGTTGAATGTCAGAACCTTTTAAAAATTTTATTTATTATTTACAAATAAAAATATTTTTATAAAAAATATTTCAAAATACAAATATTTCATACATACATCTATAATGTTTTAAATTAAAAATTTTGTACATCATTAAGATTATTCTTTATTTTGAAACAAGGAAGATAATTATCTTGAGAAACTTTGTCCTTTAATTTAAACTTACCACAATTTTGTGGTGAAAATATCAGTGAAAATTGATGTTTTTTAACGGATAATTTTTTAATAATATGAATTGTGACTTATAAAGTAAACATACTTGATTTTAATTTTACTTTTTATTTGATAAATTTGACTACTATTTTTTCATTTGAAATAATCTTGGCATACATTGAAAGTCATTTTATAAAAACAGTTTTATTGGATAATTTACTTTTTTATCTCTATATTTTATATTATAATTAACATGTAAAGGTATATGTTTCTTATTTAAACCAATATCATTTGCTTTATAAATTAATGGTTTTAGTATCTCGAAGAACCTTGCCTGCTACTCGTATCTTACAGTGCCTTTTGAAAACTAAATTTAAGTAAAATTTAGAACCTCGATAGGTTTTATGAAATAAAAAAAGGAGGAAATATGTAGGGAACATAGAATAGTTTAATTAATTGAATCGATCAAACTACATTTGGTTGAACTGAATTATTGTGGTTTCAGATATTCTGTACTCTGTTACAATGTATAACATATATTCTTCAATAATATCAGTTATTTTCTGACTACAAACCTTTCTTGATCAGTCGGTATTTTGATAATGATTTCATTTTTAATTCGTTCTTGATGCTGCTGTCTGATAAAGAAAATAAATCGATTATTTAGTATTCTTGTCATAATTTAACAGAAAACGTCTTTTTGAAAACTCAAATGTCTAGTTACTGTAGCTATTGTTTGGAGTTTTTCTAATCTCAAGTAATTATTTACAAAAAAATGAATTGGAAATATATTTCAATCGACTTTTGATTTTTTCAATATATTTGATATATTAGACAATATCAAAAATTGTCTAATGGATTTTTGCTATAATCTAGTGTTTCATAAATCTTTAAAGAGACTATGAAAGACAAAAATTATATAAATTTTCATGAAAATAAAACACGTTTTAGGTATTGAAGTAAAAAATCCTTTTCAAACACTATGATTCGATTTTTTACATTATAGATTAATAGCTCTGATGTCAATTTAACTACTAGTTCCTTAAATAGATATGTGTTTGTTATTATATTACCACCTTTCAATAATGATATTGAAAAATATTTTACAATACACATGTTTAGCAGTAGGCTGAGTCTTATATAAGAATGTATATATATAATTATTTTACTTTAATCTTGTATGGATGTGTAATTCGTTTTTCCCCTTAAAAAACGATTTTCACCAAATCCGAAATGCATTTATTTCATGCATTTGACTTAAAATATTTTATTTTATTACATTTTTATTGGATCGTGATATCACAAAACAATTTCGGATAAAATATTGAAATTTAATTTAATTTATTATTTATTTAATATTTATCATTTAATTTTCCCAAAAACGCATTTCTTATGATTTTAAAATAAACAAGTTTTCTAATGAACTTTATTATGACCGCCACTGTCTCTGTTATGCTTTGACCTTTAGATATAATGGATTATTAAAATCTAAAGTTAATATATTCACAGCAAACTATTATTCTGCATTATCCTACTTGTTCGAATTGCTCTCGATACGCCACGAAAACCTTGACCATGGATGGTATTCGTTGTTCAGCCAATAAGTGCAGAACGCACTGAAAACTATGGTAAATGGAAAATGTCAACCATTAAGCAAATTATGCACAGAAACAACTATAAAAATTTTATATGTCATGAAACGTTTTAATTATTTTTTAATTTGTATTTCTAATATTTTTTTGTGATAATTAAATCGTTAAAAATTAAATTTATTCTAAAGGTAAAATTTTTAAGAAGAATCGCAATATTTAACTCATATTTCATGACTTACAGTTTTAGTGATATTGGAAATGAATTATGATCTTTATGATCATCACTCTTAGTGTTCGTCTTTATGATTTATCAGAAAATTTTAGAGTTAAAGAAAAAATCCATGCTACCATGAAAATGTTGTATTAAAATAATTATCACATATATGTAAAATATTTATTATTTTTCTAACCAATAATACAGTTTATACGACTAAAAAATTAAAAAATCGAATGGAGTCCTTGCAGTCCGGTAATTGTTTATATGCAGTAACAACTAACAGTTGCTGCATAGGTCAGGCACAGTTTTTTGACGCCACCGTTTGAAGTGAAACGGCCATTTGAGAAAAACCCGGACAATGTTAAGCATATCTTTTGCTGTAAGGTTTAGCTGTCACGAAATTTTCGTTCTTAATGTAAACAAGAATTTTGAGTATAATTTTTTTGTGATTTGATTCAAATCAAAATCTTTTTAACAAAAGTTTTAAAAACTAATTTTTCCTTTGTAGTTTCGTATGTCTTCATAACAAAGCAGTAGTTTAAAAGTAACGGTATGGCATATTCTCTATTATCACTGTGTCCCTAAAAAATTATGTAATAAAACTTTTTTTATTGCGGTTCCATATTTTCTTGTTTGAATGTCAATTAAATCATGATTTAGGCTGACTATGGTCTTCTAATAAAAACGGTTTTTATTAACACTAAAATGTTCTAGTTATCTTAAAAAGCAATATTTGTTGTACTATGTTCCACTCTATTATTATTATTATTAAATAATAACAAATAACTCAACAATCACATCAAATTCTATTAATTTTTATTTAAAACTAATATTTTTTTATATTAAAATCAAATTCTTAGAATCAAATTGAAAAAATGTGAATAGAAATAAAAAATTGTACCAAGTCTTATAACAATTCGCATATAATTGAATAATTTTATTTATACATAAAAACACATTTAAAAAAAGTAAATTTATTTTGCAAGTGCAAGTTTAAAGACAACAAAATATTTGTTATACGAATTATGGCGGGACACTTGTCAAGATCTGTGCGTCTACTTAACACAGCCAATAATTTTTCCCTTTCTCATTCTTCGCCCTATTTTTTCCATATATATTGTTGAAAATATTTTCCTCACACTAATATTTTCTTTTATGTTATGTTTTAGTTTTTGTTTAGTTTAAATTAACAAAAATCGGTGACAGATAAAGCCACCACAGCATGTGTAAGCTGGCAGTCTAGTATTTGTTTCCAATGCAATCAAACTGTTTATGCAAAAATATCGCCTGACTATTTATATATCTGCTTGTTTTTTTATTAAAAATTATTGTTTAATTTTGCTGCAATTTTATACAAAAATATACTATGCTTCACGTATGAATAACATTCTTTCCAGTGGAAATGTAATATAATTTATCACAATTTCTTTTATACTTTCTTTACGGGTAAGCTTCTGAAATGTATTAGTTGCAATTTTAAAGAAAAATTTTTGGTTGCAATAAATAAAATCAAATTTTTTATTGTGTGATTGTTATTGCATATATAATCTGAACATTCATTCAGTTTTTATATATTATTTGATTTTTAATTATATTTTTCTAACAATTTAACATAAGAGCCATAAATATTATGCAGAAATGCCAAAATAAATGACAGTCTTGAGCAAAATTTATGTCTGTGATTTTAAAACTTATGTGTAGAAATTGACATAGTAATGTTTTGCAAATTATTTTTCAATATAAAAAACATATATGTTTCCCTGTAAACATTTTACAAACATTTATCGATATTTTTAAAGTGTCTGCTAAATTTATTATAATCATTTAAAAAAATTTTTAAACAAATAGTTTATTATTATAGATTACTATTATAGATTAATTATTAATAGAAATAAATAACTAAACTATTGCATATTGATTCTTATAAATATATATTACAATAAACAAGAGTTTCCATACTGACGAAAATATTTTCTGCCACGATTCATAGCAAACATTTTTCACACTACTGTTACGCATCTTTTTCTAAAGCTTAAGCAAATCGCTCGCAAATCGTAGAAGTCATTGTATATTATGAACATAAAATAGAAAAAAAACTTACATAGAAATGTATAACAGCAGTTTTGAGTGGCATTGGCCAATTTCTGCTGCCAATATGGCTCAGTTCGCTGCGTGCCTTTGTCGTTTGTGTTTGTCGATAGTTCGTGTTAACCGTTAAAGTGGACTAATTTCTGAAATAAAATAATATTAATATACAGTGTATGTATATAAATATAGAAGCAAAGATACATACAAAACAGAAATTATGTTAATTTTCATTTTTTAAGAAAATTAATTTTGAATTTGCATTGAACTAACTTGAAAACTTAACAAATATATGACGGGAGATTACTGTAATTATATACACCACCAATAACGAGGCATGTGTTGAAAAAATCTTAAACAAAATTATCGCACAACGAATGAAACAAACTGAAATCGAAACGAACTTAAACAAAAATTGTTAAATTTAAATGACTAAACAAAACAACAACAACACAGCTTAGCCAAAGCGATTGTAGTATTGCTACGGTTCCGTATCCGTCAACAGTAACGGAATGTGATCGTTGATATTTTTGTGGAAACTTAAATTCAAAACTTATAAATAACTTTTAAATTGTGCTAAAGTAAGATATTTAATCACTCAATGATTAAAACTAATACTTAAGTTTGTGTCAAATAAATTTGATAAATTATTGTTAAAGCTAAAGCAATGTAAAGTAAAGTAAAGAAAAAAATGTTGACTTCAATATTTTGCAATTATTAAAATGCTTAAAAAACTATATAAAAAATGTAAGAAAATTTCATTTTATAAAATAAACATGTAATATTTATTACATAGCTATGTATATAATTCAAATAAATGCTAATAATTAACACCAGCGGTTCGCGATGTGACAGATTAAGAATTATTGTGCTTTCATAATGTTAATTTAATGCCCGAAAATATTATAAATAAAAATATTACAAAATTAATTTAACAGCTTCAAATGCAATGTTAAAAATAAATTCTTTGCAAAATGAAAACAAATAACTAAAATCTTAACAAAATTAAACAATTTTAATTTTGTTATTTGTTTTTTCTTTTTGCTTCTTCTGGTAAAGTCAATTTAATTTTGCGCTTTTGAATTTTTTCTCTTTTTCTATTTACCTTTTCATCGTTATTGTTATTGCTTTTTGTTTTTATTTTGCTCTTGCAATGATGCAATTGTTCTCATAAATAAGTTTTTATGTCAATGTTTGGTGTTGTTGTAATTAGTGCGAGTAATGCGCGGATAATCACAATAAAAACAAATAAAAATGCAAAAGAAATTACATTTATTCCCTCTTTTGAACCAAATCACACAACAACAATTAAGTAACGTGATTGTAGTACATGTTAAAAAAATATTAATTAAAAAACCTAAACATTTTGTGTAAAAATTATTTTTTAAACTAAAATCATGATTATTCTTATTAAAATTTGGTTTTAACTTTATTAATGAAATTAAAAGTACATTTAGTATGAAAACCGTTTCAAAGTGGTGAGTAGACTCACCTCACCTCACTCGTTTTCTTGTATTGTAATGTTGTAATGTGTGTCCTGGAGTAGATGTCACCCAGCAGCTTTATTTAATTTTCTTCGCGACGATTTTGATCTCTACGTAGGTCTTTTTTATTGCTTTGGACTGGTGTTCGTTTTTTATAGAATGATACTACACTGATCAGTGTATTTTCTTGGCAATATGACTTTCATATAATATAAAACTTTTAATAGTGATTCA
>NC_051847.1:224293134-224310851 GCF_002237135.1 Teleopsis dalmanni
ATTTTGTGGATTTTTTGCACACAACTGGTATTTGGGATAAGGTATGTGAAGTAATATTTAATAAAATTTTGACATATGCTTGATCGTGTGCCATTTATTATTATGATTAAACCAATTTTTGGAAATATTTTTAATTTAGTTGCAAACGTTGCACAGTCCTGGAAGTAGTGGTGCTTTGATTAAGTCAACCTGTAACATTATATCCGACATAAATGAGAAGATTATAGGCGCTATAGCCTTAAGATCACAACAAGTCAAGTACATAATATAAAATTAATTATTTAAAATTGTTGAAAACTTCATATATTTACGTATTCTTAGATTTTCAAGTCTTGTAGATGAAGCTATACAACGAGTTATTGTAGGCTGGAATGATATGCCTGAGGGTGCTTTAACAGCACAGGATTTATTTTACGTACGCATTTGCAAATTCCAGGACCTCTTTCAGGCGTTAGCCGATATTGTTGACGAACGCATTACAAAGCAGAAACAGTCTCTTGGTGTGACAAATTTAATTTGTGACATCAATGCAATCGTTTTACACTTGCTCAGCGAAATTCATACCTTTCGTGAACAAAATGCATCTATATTTTCACTGCCTGCCGATAAATTGGATATGTATGAATATTTGCCTTGGACTGCCATGAGTGGCTCTGCTGGCATGAGGGATGTTCTAAATCACTTGGTTGATATAACAACGCGTTATGGCACACGTACTCCTTGTGATCAATCCACTAAACAAAAATTATATCAGCAGATCTTAGAGCTAATCGATTACATACTCGATGGTCGAAAATCATACTTGGATAGCATACGCGACACAGAGAAATACAATGTTTTCTTGCAACAATACGAATCGCAACGTTTGAGTTTGATTTCTCTTTTAAGTAAGTATAATATTTTTTGTGATAATTTGATAATTAATTTTTTATGTTGCGTTTGCTTCCAGTTAACGATGAACAGTATGAGCTCGCCGCAAAGTTGGCTGAGAAGTACTTAGACTTCCAATGTTTAGTAATAATATGCGATCAAAGTGACAGTCAGGAGCGCCTTGATCATTATATAAAAAAATTTGAGGAATACGATTTCTCACAGTTTGCAATTAACTGGCATTTACGTCAAAATCGTCAGGGTGATGTATTTGATCGTTTCAAAGAAAATCAAGCTGCCTTATCACAATTTATGCGAGATCATCCGACTTTGGCTTGGATACAGCTGATATATAATGGGGACTTCGAACGGGCATCAAAAACTCTTCTGCAGTTGGCACAAAATGAAACTGAATTAGTAACAAGAAAAAAGGTAGCCAGTCGTTATCTTAAATTTAAGCTAATCTAAAAAGTATTGAACTGATTAGTAATATTTCTAATGCATATTAGTAAAATATTTTGTTAAACTAGTAAAAAACAAAGGTATAATTGCAGTTAGTGGGTTATAAGCAATTGTGGCTAACTAGCTGTCCTGTTGAAAAATATGAGATAATTTTTTTAAAGTTCTAGTTAAAGAATGGACCCTTATGGACTATGTTTAGCTTATAACGCGTTATCATAAGAGCAATTAAAGTGTGAGAAGAGGTAAAAAATGGGTTGTAAGTAGCTGCCCAGTTGAAAAGTACCAGATAATTAAAACTTTCACTTAAATACTGTTCTTTATGGACTACATTCAGCTTAGAAAGGTTATGAAACAATTAGTCTGCGAAAGGCTACATATCGTCTTACTCATCCTCAGTGGTCTAAGGAAATATTTGAATTTTTTAACGGACTATTTTTGTAGTCCGTATATAATGTGTTTGGATTGCAAGAGCCAGTCTTAGAAGTCGTGCCTGTCAAATTAGAATCGATGACTAATCGTGTTTTTTCACAAGTAGTCAAACAGTCCAAATTGTTTGCAGTCCAAACAAATTATATACGGACTACAAACTAATTAAAAAAATTCGAAAATGTATTTCTTAAGATCACTGATGAGTACTTGCCAATACTTGCCAATAATTATTTAACATTAAATATATATATTTTATTTTATATCACATATATACCTAATGAAAATTTTTATGTCCTTTGACAAGCTATCCACTTGAACTATATATATTATATATAATAGCAATATTTTACATCTGGAACACGTTTTAATGAAGTAATAAAAGGAACTGTAAATTAGAGTTTATATTAAAACATTAGTTTAAAAATTAATTTGCCTAAAGTTATATAGAAAATATAGTAATTAAATATAATAATAATAAATTATGACAAATAATAATAAAAAAGACAATAAAAATAATAACACATAATGAATTAGTAATAAAAAGTAATAAGTATAAAAATTAGTTCTAAATAAAAACCAAAAAAAATTTGATTTTTAATATATATTAACGATTAATTTTCACTTTTATATAATGTATTTGTACTATTTTTTAGGCCATGTTATCCTTGTCAAAATTAGCATCCATAGCATCGTTGGAGTCTGATTTGAGTACACAAATTGAAAATATAAATACTGAACAAAAAATTATTGATTATCAAGAACAGCTAAGTGCTGCACTATTGGAAAGCTTTGGTTTTGATCCTGAAAATCAGAAAGTGTTGAAAGTGGAGGAGATTATAAATGCAAGTATCATTTATCAGGAACAGTATAAGTTTCTCATATAAATATAGGTAAAAATTTTTAAATATTTTTTTTTTTTTGCAGCTTATAATAACGGATGAAAATGAGAAAGCTACAGAGGAGGACTTTCGTAAAGCACTCGAATTGTTAAACTATATAGAGGAGCCTTATGAAGCAAGGCATAAAATTTGGTGTGCTGCAATTTTACGTGATAATTGGATTGACTATGATATCAATAATGCCATTGACCACGTACAAAACCTCTTATTTTTTAAATTGACCGAAGTGTGCCATTTAATGGGTATTTAAGTTTTATGTATTATTAATATTAGTTTTAATTTTATCAATTAGCTTAGACTCTTAAAATTTAGCAGTGCTTTTTATTAATTTTTATATTTGACCTACTTATGGTAATAAGTAACATTAAAAATGTAATTGCAGGCACTGAGCTCGAGACATTCTTACCACCAATTGAAAATTTCCTTAATGCTGAAGACTTGGAGGAAGTGGCACACAACACGTCATTTCAATATTTACTCAAGTTGACATATGAATGCATCAATAATTCCTTTAAGAAAAGTGATGAAATGGAAACTTGAATCATAGCATTTAGAATTCAAAATATTTTTAGTATTTGTTAATTTATGTTTTGGCAAATGGAAGCCTGATTTTTTTTATAAAATTTTAAATAAAATGTTTTAAGATTATAGAATTTTTAAATTTATTGAATGCTATTAATTGTTTTATGTATTCGACTATCTAAATTACAATTGCACACATCAATAATAGCGAGACAAATCATGTGTGAAGCTTAACAAGCTATCTGTATCTGGACGGTTCTGAATGAAACATGTTTGTTTTCACTGCTAAAAAACAAAGAATGTGTATTTCAGATAAGCTTTAGGCTGCTTAGGACAACCACTTTATAAATATTTGTAATAATTTTTCATATGCATACCTAAGCTAGAATTGCTAGTTGTAGCCGAGACGTGAAACCCTACAAGTGAAGTGTAACTTTAACTCTAACTGGTCGCGTCGTAAGTTCGTCAACTGGAAGTTAGTTGCACTTTAGCTACGCTACGGTAAAGCAGTTTTTTAACATTAATTTCGGTTTCATTGCAAATTTCGAAAGTGAATACTCAAGTGAGCCAACTGTTATATTTGCAAAAATTGTTTGCAATGTCGGATGAAACTACGCCGTTAACATCTTCACAACCACCTGGACCGATGCATGTCTTTCCAGGTGGTGTTTCACCACGTTCAAGACGACAAAAAATGTGTCAGTATCAATTTTGCATTGGATTAATGCTTTTGTAAGTGTTCTGGTGGAATAAACGTGGTTTAAAGTATGCTTTCAAGTAATGAGCGAATGAGTGCAAATAATAAATATGTATTCAATAATAAATATAATAATAAATATAAATAAATATAATGCTATTAAGATAATAAAGAATTTTTCTATATTCCTAGAAAAAAACATGATTTGTAATTACTATATAATATATAGTAATATATATATTATTATATATATATTCATATGAAATGAATGTTGTGATTCCCAAAAAATAGTTAAGAAAAACCCAGGGCGTAGCTGCAATACGAAAATAAATACAAAAAACGAGAAGAATCAAGGAAAAAAATAATCAATAAATAAGCGCTCCATTGCCTAAAATACATCTTTTATTGCTGCACAACTGCCTGAGTACATACTTAATACGCTCGCCATTGCTCCATCACAATATGGCCCCTCATTGGCTACGCCTGTACAAAAGTATATATTAAATTTGTTTGCCAATAGATTTCTTTTAAGAAATATCTAGGTTAGGAAGTTACTGCAAAGTTGTATTTATAATTACTGATCTATATGATGTTTCATAGAAGGTTTTTGGTTTTTTTAATATCTGGATATTTTCATATCCAGATGTTTATGCGGGAGAAAGCAAATGTCGCAAATCTGTAATCAAGATCTGCTATGTGACCCCATATATCGCATGTTATTTTTTCAAGTGTTCAAGTCGCTTTCATGTGCCGAGCATATTGATAAATAAAAGAGATGATGGCACACTCCATTGACTCATTACTGTTTTGATAGAGATATTGTGGATTAAGTAATTTTCGTAGAACATTCTGCATATCGCATCTTCGTAGAGGTTATTTAATACATCCATTATTTTTTGTAATACATATTAGTGCGTTCCAGATGGTTTTATTTTATGATGCGTCATTGCAAGAAAGAGAAGATCCAAAAGATTGTTGTGCACTGCCTCTACAGTTAGGTCTGTTGTGTCCCTGTAAATCTTATTCGGATGTTATTTTATTAATAAAATGTACTATACTAAATGCTCTTCTATTACCAGTTACCAAGTCCAAAGCAAAATACCCAGTGCTGTTTACTGATTATGTGGGTATGTTCGTCTTTATAGCAGTATAAGCATTCGTCAGATTAAGAGATGTTTATTTTGTGTAGGTGTTTCATTTAATATCTATAATTTTATCAGTCTGTTAGAAGAGGGAAAATATTAAAGCTTTGCCGACTGTGTACCTACTCTGTACATACTTTTTCAGTTCCAACATATCCAAATGTCCTTGAAACTTAAGTTTTTTATTAACCCCATTAGGAGAGTTGAAAAAACTATTTTGTGATGAATCAATAAATTATGACTGTGCGGCAAAAGTGCTTCAGTGTCTGTTACCCTAAAACCACAACTTATTTATAATCAATAAACCACATAGTCGTAACTGTGTATATATTTATAAGCAGAATTACAAACGTATATATGTACATATTTTCATTCATATTAATAACTTTTTTTATTTATCATGCAGTGTAATATTGATTGCGGGACTAGTTTTAGCTTTGGTGTTGACTGATAATTATTACTTGGATCCACAAGATCCGGTGCTTAATTTGGCAACAAACAATACTCCGATTACAAATGCAACTATACGTGACATTTTAGAGTCAACTACAAAACCCATTCCAGACGAGCCCGTAGCTAAATGGGCTCTAAAACATTTAAACAAAACTACCGGCGAGCAAGCAATAGGAGCTGGCATACAAGCTTTGGGAGATCGTGAAATAATGGAGGAAGGCATGGAAACAACACCGATTGATAGCCCGGCTTTTCGACATTATCGTTCACTGAACACAAATCCGGAAGCAAGAAAAATTGCACGGCGTGGTTATGTTGAAAATCAAGCAACAATGCGTATCGCACAAATGTTTAACTATACCAAGATACCGGGACGCAGTAATATTGGTATAGGACCGCGCATCGACCTCCCTGATCCAACACTCAACTTTGCTTGTGATTTTAATGAACGTTATCGACGTATGAATGGTGTTTGTAATAACAAATTACATCCTCGTAACTATGGCGCTGCAATGATCCCTTACAGACGGATGATAAGTCCAGATTATGCAGATGGTATAGCCCTGCCACGTGGAAGTGTCAATGGTACCATTACTGCTTCATACCTGCCCTCAGCTAGAGAAGTTTCGCTTAAGATCTATCGTGCTTCATATGAAACTGATTCTAATTTTACTGTGATGTTGGCAGTTTTCGGTCAGTTTCTGGATCATGACATAACGGCAACATCGCTAACTACATCGCAAGAAGGTGAATCCATTAATTGCTGCACACAGCCACCTAACACACATCCCGAGTGTTTCCCAGTACCCATAGCACCAAACGATCCGTACTATAAACAATTTAATGTCAGTTGCATGAATTTTGTACGTTCAGCACCGGCCAGTACTGGGCACTTTGGACCACGTCAACAATTGAATCAGGCTACAGCTTTTATAGATGGTTCTGTGGTATATGGTAATACAGATATCCGTCAGGAATATTTGCGTACTATGAGCAATGGCACTTTGCGCATGTTTATCACCAAAGATGGGCGTGAACTACTACCTCTATCCACCAATTTTGATGATGGTTGTAATCGTGCACAGATGGCACGTGATGGTAAATTATTAAGTCGGAGTGAAGAGTCATAAATATATATATGACATATCTTTATGTATTTAAGGAAAGTACTGCTTCGAGTCTGGAGATGATCGTGCTAATGAAAATTTACTTTTAACCTCAATGCATTTGCTCTTTGCTCGTCATCATAACTACTTAGCTCGGGGATTGCAAGAGGCTAATCCAAGTTGGGATGATGAAACTGTGTTTCAAGAAGCGCGTAAGATTCTGAGTGCACAAATGCAACACATAACATACAATGAGTAAGTCTAGATTTTAATAAGTTTGTCTATAACACGATTTGGTTGATGTTAACAAGAAGATTACAGTCTTATGTATGGTAAACCATTTTGTCCTTTGAATTTTCTTACTTTCAAGTTGCAGCTGCTATTGTATTATCTTTACCCCCAGACTTTAAATTTTATATCAATAGTTAATATTACAAAAAAATTTTTCCTTACAGATTTTTGCCAATCTTAATTGGTCGTGATCTCGCCCAAGCGAAAGGGTTGTTGCCAAGCACAAACAATTTGAAAGCACCAGATACATACGATTCTAGCGTTGATCCAACGATAGCCAATTGCTTTGCATCGGCAGCGTTTCGTTTCGCACATACTTTGTTACCGGTAGGAGCGTTATACGATTCAAAAATTACAAAAGATTTATTAAAACTTAATTTTAAAGGGTCTTTTCAATATGACTAGAGATAACAGTACATCAGAAGCTATGGAACTCCATCAAATGCTATTCAATCCTTTCTCCTTATGGAAGGAAGGTGGAATTGATAGTGCCCTTGTTGCAGCTGCTAATACACCAGTACAACGTGTCGATCGATTCTTTTCGTTAGAGGTTACACAAAAATTATTCGAAAATAATGTGGGTAACAAAAGACCTATTTGTGGCTTAGATTTGGTCTCACTAAATTTACAACGTGGTCGCGATCATGGTCTACCAACTTATACAGTTTTTAGACAACATTGTAATTTACCACCAACCGATACTTGGGAACATATGGCTGCAGCTGTTGACACCGATTCTTTGCAAACTATAAAACAGATTTATAAGTAAGAACCACAGTGATTTTGGGTTGGCTTAGTTTAATTGAAAATTCTGTCTTCGTTCATTTCGTTATCTGAATGATCTGAATTGTATTATTACCTTTAGTTCACCACTTGATGTTGATGTTTACACTGGGGCATTAAGTGAACCACCTATGGAGGGTGCCATATTTGGTCCTCTGCTTACTTGCATGGTATCCGATCAATTTTTACGTTTAAAAATGGGCGATTCACATTGGTATGAACGTAAGATTGGGCCACAAAGATTTACAAAAGGTAGAAATTATTCTTAAAATTTTAATTATTAATTATTTGTTTTGTTTTGTTTTGTAACAGATCAATTGCGAGAAATATATAAAACTCTGTTATCTGAAATAATTTGTCGTAATTCAGACTCACTGCAAAAAATTCGAAAATATGTGATGGAGAAACGTAAAGAGATACCTAACGTTTATGTCTATTGCAGCGAAATGCCTTCCTTCAACTTTAGTTTATGGGTGTCAGAGCCTCGTAAACTGTACACTGCGAATCTGGTTAGTCGCCCTATGACTCTAGTGCGCGTTATGAGTGACAAAAAAAATACGCTACACCAAAATACAATAACTGACTTACCATTAAAAGCGACTTAAAAGAAAAATTTTAAAAAACGTTATATTTTGTTTTATTTAAACGTAATATTTTTTTATTATAAAATAAAAGTTTTTAATAAAATTAGTATTATTTTAGAGTAGAGTTTTAAATTTTTTGTAAAAACTTCTGTTTTTTAGATTGATCGATGCAGTTCATATCTTCGAAATGATAATCGTATGTACTATAGTCGTATAATTCATATGTCAGTTGGTCTAATTATTGTATATTCAAAACCAACCTGCACGGTAAATAAAGAATATAATTTCTTGAAAATAAATGTTTAGGATGTCCACACATCTCAAAGAAAGATATAATCAATTTTTGGGCATGGGTGCACACTGGCCAAGACTAAAATCACTCCCTTCGACGGATACGTATCATCTTTTCTTGATGTTAGTTATGTGCAGAAGCCCCCCAATACCTTTTACTGTACTTGTATGAGATGTAATTGTTCTTTCCATCATTCCTTTTTAAAAAATGTATGCCTAATAATTTCCTTTTTACTGTCAGAACTATCCTATCATCTGTGTAGCTTAAATAATTTTAGATTTATGAATGTTAAGTCATTAACTTCAACACAATTTTAAGCGTTTCGAACCTCAAAGTCTTAGAACTAGAATTTTCATTATTCATTCCTTACCCACTAAAAGGTTCCACACAGGAGCTTCTGCAGCTTTCCATCAACCGAAAAACCAAGATAAAATATTTTATTTAAGTTTGTTATAAAGTTCGTCATTGATCTCATGTTTTCTGATCTTATCAGCCGTCGTTTTAAGGAGTCATGATTATTTACATGTATTGTTACAACTACTGTTCCTTTTGTTTTTTAGTTGGTTGAAAAAACTTATAAAAAATGATCCTAATCACACAGAAAGCGTTTTATGTTTTGACATAGAGTTTTTGACAAAGTTGTGGTTTCACAGTGGAAAATAATATTGCAACGAGAGTAGGTCTTTTGTGCTAAGAACTGACCGTAATCGAAGAGAAGGTATTCAGTTCTTCAAATTAAATGATGTTCATATTAAATTACGTCTAACTGTATAAATAGACATGACCTTCGTGGTCAGTATTCTCCTCCTTGTGCATTTTACATCTGTGTGATTAGAATATAGATTTGATACCTCTAATAGATCCATATCGTTGAAATGACGAATAACTTACTTAAATAGCTTGTTTAACCCGATGGTTTTCTGGAGTGTTGCACTAGTCACGGGGTTCTCAGTAACATATTATACATATTCTATTCGGATACTGATGTGTTCTAACTTCAAATAATTCAGCAAATAAATAAAATTTAAAAAATTACAAAAACAATGTACCATTAAAGATTTAATTTGTTAAATTTAATAATAACCTTTTCCTTATTAAATATATTTTCTCTTATAGCTATATAATTGTATAATTAAAATTTGTTTCGAAACTTAGATCTAAAAAAGAGTTTGCATTTTGCACTCCATGGGAGGCACATGCGGATCATTCCACCTCATCAGTCAAGGTAACATTTTAAGTGCACTGGTCTCCAAAGTAACCGCCGCAACCTTACTAAGTAACCCAATAGAACCACTTGTGGTATTATGTAGTGTAGACATTCTGCAGGTACTTCCAGCTTTTCCTGCTGCAAATTGCATGTAAGACAATAGACAAGCGGTAAAAAATGTTAACAACAATATAAGCCAGAAAGTGCAGAATAGTGTACGACGTACTTTCTGCCACCAAGGATCATCTTTATACGGAAGTAATTCTTCCAAAGTCAATCCACAGCAGAAACTGAAATGAAAGTAAAAAAATAATGTAGAATGTACCTACATTAATATACACATATCTATAAATGTATATATATCTGAATTAGTATATAGATATCTATAAAAAAAATGTTTACTCATCAATAGAGAAAATGGGTTCGTAGTCCTTGGGGATATGTACGACATGATTGCCATGATGACAAGCACCAAAATCGTTGTAGTGTAAGAGAGTAGTCTTCTCGTCGGCACTCATTTTTTTGTGCGAATAATGTATATGGCTTTCTGGTACAAAAGATTTTTTTTGATGTTGACACTGCAAACTTTCGCTAGATCTCCAGACAGCAATTGTTTGCCTGCTCTTCTACTTTTTCACTTTGCGCGCCGACGTTCGGATAGCAACTGAAGTTGCTCAATTTTCTAAATTAAATATTTTGTTGTGCATTTTTCCATTGTTTTTATGCGTTTATTTATTTCCATTCTTAACAGATTTGTTGTAATTATAATTGAAACATTTTAATTCCTGTAAACAACGTTATCGTCTTCAAAGTATATAGGCAGTTATCACGATTACGCATCTTCCGCCCCGCATAAGAAATTTTCACTCTTGTTGGTTGACGCGCTTCAAAGTCAGAAGATTTCTTTTTATTGCTTTCCGAGATAAGAAACATTATCTTCTCTGCTTGGCATAGTGAATTTTTGGATTTTTGTGCCAGACAGAGATATGCAATTCTTTATCTGGTATATAAACACATATACCTATCCAAGGGTGTCGATGTCTATACCAGAAATATCAACATTTGTATTACGTAATAATAAGTATTGAACAGGATAAGTGAGATTATTAATAATTTCGCAGATAAAAAAAATGTTTTTTTTTTAAATTTAAATTTAATTTTGAATTGCGGAAATAAATAAAAATTAATTGATTTTTTGTTGGAGACAAGACCAGTAACAAGCGTAATATATATAGAAAACGGTAATCTTTGTTACCATATAATTACACATAAATAATCTTAATGGGATTTTAACGCGACTAGAATAATTTTTATATATTTTTTGATATTCCATGAGCGTTTGTGCAAAAAATAATCTGAAACGTTCCCAGTTCATATCGTCAAGTAGTTCGTCTGTATTCATATCTTTGACCAAATGTATTGCAGCCAGGAACCGAAAACGGTTGAATATATCGCTTTAATAGTATAGTTTAACCTTTTAAGAGAGAATAAAAGTAATTAAATAAATCTTAAATTGGAAATAAAATAATATAGTATATAGTATAAACATAATCTAGTTATTGGATAATTGTTTAAATCTACAGTGAGAAATTTTATAGCTTTAAGCATATGCATGGGTATTTACCAATCAAAAAACATTAAAAATTAAAATCAAGACTTATACCTATAGAACCGAAAATATGTATACCCAAGACAATTCTAATATATGAATACTAATGTATGAATGCGAGGCCTGAACCTTATGTTGAAGTCAAATGAAATGAAACTTCATTAGTTTATATAACTTTCTCTCTTTGTTTTCTCAAACGATGTATTCAGTTTTGACAGTTACTCACTTAGTGTTTATGTAACGGTGATGAATTTTATTCTTTCTTGCACATCTCTCAAATTGTGAGCGAGCTATTTATATTTCGTACGGAATGCTTTGTTATAGCACTAAAGTTACTAAACTTTATTTTTTACACATATATTTGTTTTTTTTTTGTTATTTTTTTTTATTGTGTAGTATCGCATATAGGTTTTTGTCCAACAGGACCTTCCAAGTTCGAGTTGGTTTTTTCCTTTCTTGGAACTTCTCCATCGCTGTCTGGGTTCCTACTTTACTTCCGATGTTTCATTTTCACCTCAGGATCCCCTCTAGGCACTATTTTTTAGGAAAATTAAACTCAATCTGAACAAGATTTCAGATATTACCAGTGCTGGTTTACAGTATGACGTTTGGGTCATAGTTTGAAGTTCTATTACCTCACTAATCGATCATAAGATTGGCAGTTCTCTCATTCAGCTTGTCGATAAGCTCAATTATCTCGGAATTGGTATGTAAGCTATGTCATTCAAAATTCAGGTAATTAACATATGTCACGTGGCAAAAATCAGTTGAGAACATTTTCTGAGGAAATGCTTTGAGTTGATTTGACCGATTTACATATTATAACCGAAGTACTAGTTGTGTTATAAGAAAATGCTTGGAAGGTGAAATGAACTATTGGGAATAAAATATACTTGCTGTGTACATAATTTCTGTTTGTAGATTGTAACAGAACGACATCAATGGTTTGATGAGGAGAGTGCTAATTGGAGAAGTGGCGTGATGACTAAGACAAGGAAAAATTTATTAAGAGATAACAACGCTAAACTTTATATATAGGTTATGTGATGAGATTTAATGAAACTTATGACCATCTCTTAAATAAATTAGTAATTTTTTTATTGTTATATATAATTAATTTATTTAGGATTCACGGTTTTTATTAGAGAACTTAACAGTTAATAATAAATACTCATATTTGTCATAAAATTTCTTGTTATAATAATTTATAAATATACACTTATATATTTAAAAACATTTACAAAGCTATGCTAAAACTATACAAAAATGATTTTACTATATAATTTCAAATTCTTTCATATATGCCTAGCATAGCATATATGAAATAAAAATACATATAATAAACTTTTAATATTTAATATTTTATAAACAAATTCACATACAAATATACAAACAATAATACATATATCAAATATTTTATTAAATACATATTAAAAATTATTTATATATCTTGCTTTGCACATAAACATGATTCAATTATTTAATTATTATCATTTTATATATATGTTTTTCTACATACATACTTTATATATAAAAAATTATTTAAAGTATTTGAATTCAGGACGTGTTTTTGTTTTTGTTTTTGTTTTTGCTTTTGTTTTCTTTTTTTTTGTTAATTTACTGAATTGGTTTGTAGGTGTGAGGAGTGGTGCACGAATGTTTTTTGGGTTTGTGCTCAGATGCTCTTCAAGTAAGGATCCCAACTCAATTCTGCAGTACCCATAGGCGACTATTGGAACTATCAGTTGCATTCAATAATTATAATATTAAAAATTGTGTTTTATTATTTTCATATTATATATATCTTATAATATTTGCTAAGTAGTGGCAAATCTTTTTCTAGATTAAATATACTTTTTAAAGGACGTACAATTAAGAGAAAATATTAAAAATGCTGATGTATATTTAGGAATACCATACACATTTAGTTACTAAATGTATGTCTTCGTTTAATGCTTTGAAATACATAGTCACTTAATAGTTTGTAGAGTATCTTAATTTAAATATGTATGTAGTTATTTCTAATTTATGAGATAAATAAATGTCTTTTTAAATATATATTATTAAGTTAACAATTTAGGTTGGAAAGTTAATTTTTAGCTTTAAATTTTTGCAGCATGGAATTTATGTCAACTACTTCTAGGTATAATTCTATGTAGGGTTTTGAACTCTCTTCTTCTTAATACTCTCTAGATCGTGCCTAGATCGCTTACTTTTCTTTTTCTTATAATTTTGCTTTAGTTTAGATATTATTTATAAAAGTTTCTATCAACATTATTTAAAGTAATTTAGTTATTTTTTTGAAATACATTACATATATATTAATATATATATATATATGTATACCTTATTATTATTTCTCCATTTTACACCCATCGTACATGTATACCATTTTATCATTTTACTTATTAATCTATAATTTATTAAATTTATATAGTTTTCATATTTTCATATACTATTATACTTAACAATTGTTTAACAAAAATTTAATGTCTCATCTATAGTTTTCTATATATATTTCATCTTCAACTTTCAACAGATCTCTGGAAGCGCAATTTTACATACTCGTTTATATGTATTAAAATTTATTTTGAATAGAGTTAATTATTTAATAAAATAACAAATATTTGTTAAAAAGTACAACAATTTGAAGATTTAAGTGAGATTCATTAGAACGTATACATACGGGTATGAACTATAACTTAGATTTTAATAAATATAATAATTTACATAAAATGAGATTACGAAAAGATGAAATTGATTTTTAATGAATTCGATTTGTAAGAATTAAATTTGAACAAAACGCAGAAACAGAGAGAGAGAGAGAGAGAGAGAGATAGAGATGAGAAAGTAGTAAAATGGAAAAAGAAACACAGAGTTAAAAAAAATAAATTAATATTGATCTATATAAGGATTAATTAAGGATTATAATGAATAAATTAATTTTAGCTATATTTGAAGATTTAAAAAAATAAAAAGTAAGAAAGTTCGAGAGGAATAAAGTGTGTGATAGAGGGGGAAAGAGACAAGAAGAAGAAAAACAACATTTTTAGTTTTAAAAAACAAAAAAGAAACAAAGTTCGTGAGACATAAAGTGATATAGAAATGGAAATAGATAAGAAGAAGAGAAACAGCAAGATAAAGATATATACAGAGTAAGAGAGATAGATGTAGAGCGGAAGGTTAAAAATAGTAGAAGGAATTTTATAAATTAATAACATATATAAATAATATATTGGAAAAAAATAAAATTAAAAAAATATTTGGAAAAATTGAAGTCTCTTTAAAGAATTATCAAGTTTAATAAGCGTTAATGGACAATCATGACAAGATCTATAAATTTTGTTTAAATCGTAAATAACTATATCTGTTTTTATATTTTCTTTGTATTTAATAATATTTTAAATGTTGCAAATATATATTTAACTTTATTTTGTGCTTAAAATTAAACTGCTTTCACTAATATT
This sequence comes from Teleopsis dalmanni, assembly GCF_002237135.1. Lineage (NCBI taxonomy): Eukaryota > Metazoa > Arthropoda > Insecta > Diptera > Diopsidae > Teleopsis > Teleopsis dalmanni. The sequence goes on from NC_051847.1 coordinate 224,307,948, forward strand.
TTCACTCTCAAGATTGTATTGTTGCCTACTATTTTGATTTGTTTATATGTTATTTCTCTTTTTTTTTAACTTTATGTTATTTTCAATTCTCTTACAGCTTTCAGATATTTAAATGTAATCACATTTTTATACTCTCTTATATTGTCATATAATATGTTTTTAGATATAATATATATATATACATATATACAAATATATGTATATATATATATATATATTAAATTTTTTTTGATGCTGTTGTATTTTATGTATTCTTTCTTTGTGTATAACAAGCAACAATTTATTTATATATATATATTTAATATGCAATTGTGTTTAATATCTGATGTTAAGATTAAAAGTGTATTACAAATTTAATTAGCTAAAATTTTTTATTATTATTTATTTACTAATTTTATAATAAATATATCTTAATCTGTTGTAATTTAAATTAATTTATTTTTGGGAAGAACAAATTTAAGGATCTAAATGTTTACGTTGTCTGGCTCTTGCTATTTTTCGTTGTTGTTTTGAGTTTTTTTTTATATAAGCAATTAAAATAAGTTTCAATTTATAATAAAATATATATATATTTAAAACTTAACTATATGTTTGTATATATAAAATTTATAATATTTTTCGAAACTATAAATTATGTAATTACAAAAGACTTTGAATAAGAAAAGTTCCAAAATTATTTAAAATTAGAAAAATAAAATTTAACAAATATATTTTTAATAAATAAAACATTTAAAAATAAATAGGTATATTGTTTTAAATAAATAAAATATTTGCTTTAAAATTTGATCAAATAAATAAAATATATTGTTGGTAATTTGTTCTAAAAACCAAAACAGTTATCAATGGTCCCTTCCGAATCAGGGTGTCCAAATAATCGAACTGATTGCATGTCATTATTGCATAGTTTTTCGTTCTTAAGGATTTTCATTTTAAAAGATCTCAACGGTGATATACTTGCTTCTAAGGATATCATATCAACGTTAACTTGCGGTATAAATATTCTGTAAAGAATATGATTCATTAATTAAATTGTATCTTTATTAAAAGATAATAAGTAGGTTTTGAATTTCTCAAAGCTTCGTGAATATATTAAAAATGATTACTATGTTAAAAGTTATTTACTATACATATATCCTATCTAGTTCCACTAAACAGCTTTTGTGCTATTAAATAAACAAATAAATTGAAAAGTATTATATTTACTTCTTCTTATTATAAATAACACTTAAAATAACACTTGCTACATATAACTCTTTAATAACTTCCAATTGCTTATATCTTCAACATTATTTACTAAAGTAATAAAGTCAGAGATTGAAAATATATTCGTTATAAAGAGGGTTTTCTTGTCCATATTTTTACGCTTCAAAAAACAACAAATTTTTATTTAATTTAAATTTATATCGTATTAATTCTGAACTAAACCTTAGCATCAAGTGCCGGCTAACAGCACTTCGTTTCTTATTAGAAAATTAAATCCAAAAAATATGTTTAGACTATCTTTTATATAAATTTTAATGAATATAACTAAATATGTATAATTAACATATTTTTTAAAACCATATATACCAAACATATTTTTTAAAAAAATATTGAGAAAAAACCTATTTAAACAAAATTCTTATATTAAATTATATTAAAAACTAAGAAATATTTTAGATATTAATATAAATATATAAATATTAAAATATGTATATTAATATATATATATATATATATTAATGAAATGTAACAATATAGTGTTAAAAACCTGAAAATATAATAAAAACTAAAATAATAAAAAATAATATTTTTTTATTTTATAATCATATTATTAAATCTAAATAATGTGGCTATAAAATTGAATAAGTTAAAATAATTAAGAAAAAAAAATTTTTTTTAAATTTGAACCAAAAATATTTATTTAAATTAAATTTAAATTATATTAATTTATAAATAGTATAATTAAAATATATTTAAAGCAGCTGAAAACATATTTAATATATTTTTAATATAGTAAAATATAAATTTAAGTTTTTTTTTAAATATTGTATTTTAAAATTTTTAATGGATAACAAAAAATAACATATTTTGGTTTATTTTTTGTTTTCGTTATAAAAAAATTATTATAAAAATAAATATTTTAAATTTATAAATTATTTAACAACTTTACCATACAATTTAATAAATAAATATTTTAAATATTTTTAAATTCTTCTTTCATGTTTGTGTAAAATTATTTACAAAAAGATTTCTTAATAATATATACATATAGTATATATGTTATAGTATATTTGTTATAAAAGGAAAACAAATTCAAAGTTTTAACTTCTTTGGTGTACTATTTATTTTACTTAAAAGAATTTTACTTAGTATTTGCAGACTAGGAAGCGCAGCTTTAAATATAGAAATATAACAACATTTATATATAAAGGATTTCGGATTTGAGAGCCATCCAACCTATAATGAAAGGCTAAAATATTTAAAGTATGAATGAGAGTATATTTGTTTCTCGATAGTTGGAGATATTCTCAAAATTTTTAATTCCGTTCGATACAAACAGTTATTAAAAATGATCAATTCTTAAGTATGAATAATCTTAAGAAATAACTCTTCTGAATTTTATACCATATTTTCTTACTAGAGGAGTACAAATCTATTATTTAATTTTGTTCTATAAGCAACAGGGTATGGCTATGAATGAGTCGATTGCATTAACTGCAGTTGCTTGAACTGCCTTACAATGATTTATTTACAATAAAATTAAAGCACTAAAGTGCTTTAAACTGCACTTAAGTCCTAAATTACTCTGCAAGGATTAACGCCTTTATTTTGAATATTATGTCCTTTTTTGACCAAAAACTATATATTAGTTATGGAACGGGTTGTTGGCTGTTAAGTCACTTACGGGAAACACAATTCACT
>NC_051847.1:224310951-224320241 GCF_002237135.1 Teleopsis dalmanni
AAGCAAAAAGCATACTACAACTAGCACAACAGATCAACATTCACATCAGCATCAGCATCAGCATCAACAACGCACATCTGCTGATACGCATCAATCCACACATGACACCAGCACTACCAGTGGTTCCAGCTCAGGTAGCAGTAGTACAGCGAATACAGCTTTTACGCGCTTGGCAAAGCTACTACATCAAACGAGCAGCGCAACCCTGAAGCCCACGGCATCGTCGTCTCACACGCATGTCGACAGTATGCATATGAGCTTAGCGGTGGCGCCATCAACTGGCGAGGAAGCTCCGCGTCGCTTATCGTGGGAAAGGTGAGTAATTTTATAATTTATTCAACATGTTGCAATTAGTTAATATCATTTGTTAACTTCAAAGTTTAAATATGTGGTAGCACTCAAGTGTTGCAAAGAGCATTACACATACTCACTGACATACACACACACGCACACGCACACACCTACATACGAATGGGTCCCAAATTCACAAACGCATTACAAAATTATAAATATTTTTAATTTAGAATTCCAGTACGTGCCACATAAATGCGTGACTCTGTCTCTGACTCTGACTCTGCCTCTATCTCTGACTCCGACTCCGACTTCAACTGTGGCTGTGAGTGTTAACTTGTGGCAAGTTTATTCAAATGATTAATGTAGTTACCAGAATTATGAAATACGCAAGTGGGAGTGGCATGAATTGCTGTTGTCGACAAGTTTTTATGTTTTTAATGTGAAAGAGGTTTTCATAAAATTATTTGGTTAAAAATTAAAATTAAAATTAAAATTTCACTTTATCCAATATTTATAATCATAAATATGAAATAAGTTATTTGATTGCACACTTCACAAAGGATTTATATGCAAAATGTGTATATAATAAAATATTTAAATATTTCTGGAAAAATGTTTGACGTCATAATAATTTATATTATTCAACTCGTCCGTTGAAGCAAACAATACTATTAGTAAATTATAATAGAATTAGTTAGTAATTTTAATACCCTTATGATACTCTTCTGATCGAAAAATATATCGAATCAGACAATATATATATGTTAAATATATAAACAATTAGTATTTTTTTTTTTATTTGACAATATGTCTTTATTGAATCGCATTAAAATAAAGCCTTACAATAAGTTTTAGAATCTGAAAGACTAATAACATTACATTAAAAATTATTTTATATAAACATACTATAATGAAATATATAATGATTTATAAATTATTTCAAGAGACCTCTGAATAAGTAGCCAGGGCTTATTTATTATTTACCTGATATCACGGCGTATAAGTTAAATTAATCAGGGTGATCTTTAGGAAAGCAGAATGGCGGGACTATCATTCCGCTTCAGTCTAGGGGAAGTTGTCGTATTAACAAGAAGTCTAGCTAGCGGATTCACATGGTTTTCAAGATTTCAAATATGTTTCTGCTTTATTTTCTTGAACTCGACTTTAACCATTGGAACTCTCAAGTCGAAAAATAATTAGTATGTATTACATATAATCCAAAAGAAGAAGTTCAAAGACGTCAAATTGAATAATAAACCTCAATTAAGTTACTAATATATATTTAACAAAAATTTCTTTATTTTAATTAATCTTAACGAATTATACGGTGTTTTTTTATTTCATTCTGAATGTGTTGTGTTAGCCGAGCTCATATCTTCTAAACGAGCGGTTGTTCTGGCCTTACAAATAAACAGAGCTCCCTAACTTTTTTACAGCAATATGTTTATATCTTTTTATCTTTTAGGTGCCAATTACTTTTGAACTGTCAATAAAATAAATTTTAATATATAATGATAGTTTCAACATTATTTTTTTTAGATTGTTTTACTAGTCTTAACATTGGAAACAGTGGAAACTAAGGTGCTTCTAAATCTTATTGTGCTTGTTTTTGTAGACCTAGAGTATGTGAAGTGTATAAATAATTTATTTATTTTTTAAAATTAGATTATGTATATTTTCTTCAAGTGTTCTATTAAAAAACAGCCAAACTATTCTTACATTTACGAATGCAATAAAATTTTGATTGTACTATAAAATTTCGCTAAAATTAAAGTTTAAATTGTTGGATCCCAACTGACAACTTTTATATTAAACTTTGATATTTGTAATGCAATAGTATTTGAAAAAAAATTCAAAATATGAAAAAAACTATATATAGAATAAAAGCAAGCACAAATTTAAAAATTCTAACATGTTTTTGTGTGAAAGAACTCAACACCCACCAACCAAAACTATTTTGAAAAAATTTCCAAGAAAAAAATAATTTCTGTTGCACCACTTAATTGCAATGCATTATTCATGAAGAAAGTTTTTTAATATTATGTATGGGTATCAGTGGAATAGGTTAACAAACGCAAGTTGCTATTTTAAGGACTGCTGTGCGGTGGGTCAAACTATTTAGCAAGTGGAAAAGTTAGTAGCAGCTAATATTAGTAAAAGTATCTAAATAATAAGTGAATTTGTGTATATATAAAAGAATAATAGCAAAAAAAAAAATGTACATATGTGTACATACATATATACATGCACATACTTTTATAAACATTACTGACATAACAGCAGGAGTTAGTGATTTTTAACTAAAGTAATTGAAGTATAAAAATGGAGTTATGATCTAGAAAATGATTAAAAAGTTGAATAATGGGTGATACTATTGCTAATTCACTATTTGTTATAATAGTAGTACTTTTTTAGCTTCACACCAATATCAGAAAAGGATGTTAAGAACACTTTGCTTTGGGTCTTATGGGACCAGAGCGATATTGTGTATTATGAACTATTCAATTCCGGCAAAACCGGACTTGAGCGGAAAGGACGTGAAAACATGGCAAACTGATTTTGCTACACGTATTATGCCATCTTCAACAGCAAAATTACTCAAATATACCTTGAAATCGCTTGGATGGGACATCCTTACACACCTGCTGTTCTCCCCACACCTGACACCATCTGACTAATAACTCTTGGCATCAATGGGTCGCTCGCTCGCTTAGCAGAGTTGAAAATGATTCGGTGAATGGTTTGCCGCGAAAGACATGCAGTTCTGGCATGGTATTCATAAATTACGTGAAAGATGGGCGACGTATGTAGAAACCGATAGTCCATATTTAAATAAAATAAAATTAATTTTTCTTAAAAGTTACGTGTTCTCTCTATCAAAAAGAACCGGAAAAAATTCCTACACCTGATATATGTGAAAATATATTTCTGATTGAACTGGAGAGCAATTTGTTATTTTAACGGACAGTGACTGGTGGTAAGCACCCGGTATTATAATACTAAAATATGATAGAAATTGTTGTTTTTTGTGTAACAAAAACTAAATGAATAAAGTACAAACGAATAAACATGCAAACAATTTACAATAAAATTAATAAAGTCAAACAACTTCAGCAGTTTGCTGCCAAGGGCGCGCTGCAAATCGACTAATATACAAACAAATAAGAGACACATACACAAACAGACAAACCAACAGTCGAGCATATATGCACAAACACACAAGTTGGCAACACTTTGACATTATTAACACCAGCTACAGAGCACTGACACAATTACACACATCGTACGAGGATAATAAGCAAATGTTCTGGTGTAAAAAAAAGTTGCATATGGCGCATCATTCACATATGAAATGTAGTAATAACCATTTTGCGGAGCTGCAAGCAAAGAATTCGCAATTCTCTCTCCGCAAAGCACATTGCCAACTAACTTTGCAACGTGTGCTCGCCTTGTTAAAGTGTGCTCGCCTTGTTAAAGTGTGTTAAAGTAGCTGACTTGATGTATCTAGCAGAACATAAAAATTTATGCCACTCTTGGTTGTGTTTGTGTCTTTGCGTTAAAATCGCAAAATGGCAAAATGGCAAACTGCTTGAAGACAAGCTCATCATTGCGAATAACTAAGTTAAAGTGCTGTACTTATACATGTACATACAATTATTAGCATGCAGTTGTCTTTGCAACTTGTGTATCCTTTGGCAGCATAAGTTATAAACAATTATAATTAAAGTTGAGTCTTTCACAGAATCTTGACTAAATATTCAAAACAAAAAAAAAACAATGTAACAATAACCAGCAGAGTAAGAAACCCATAAACACATAATCAACTTTATCCTATTGTATCGTACTATGCTACGCTATCAACATAAGTTAGTTAACATATACCAAAATTTCAGATACTCGTATATGTTTCCATATATAGTTTATCAAAATAACGCATCCTGAACGAATTACTGGTAGAACATTTAATTTTGGTATGTTCATAGATTTATGATGTACATATGTGCAAATTGCTGTTATATATATGTATTTAAATAACATACATGCTTTACTGAAATGGAAATCTGAAAAACACATAATAATAAGTAACAGAGGCGGATTTAAACTTGCCACAGTTATACGAATTAACCGATTGTATTCCTTTTTACAACAAAAAAAAAAGCATACATAAATAATATGTACAGAAAAAAAAACGTTAAATTTAAACTTACTTTTTCAGATCATGGTTTTTGCAGTGACTTCCAAGAAAAAATTCTTGATATTTTGGCCCATTCGCATCAATGCGAAATAATACATATTTACTATGACAGCTAGTCAGCTATCAAAAAGTTGGTCTCGTATAACTTCGAATTCAGACTATGTTACCAATTGTCTAATTTATCGAAATGAAAATGCTTAGCAGTTCGACTCACATATAATTTGATTACAGGAATGTACTGACAATACCAGATGCCGGAAAACTGTAACGCAAAGCGATTGATGGAGAAATGAAGTACTACTTAAATTCGTCCTCACTTCTAAGCGACCTGTAGGGGTTTAATTAAAAATATATTACTAAAGGAAATACATGAAGAGTGGCATTGAGCGTATGTCTTTTTACAAACACGGCATATCTGCGCAAAACATGACGTAAAAAGAAATCTTCCTTCTATGTCAATATACAAATTCCCAACAGTTGTCCTCAGCCCATACTTTTGAGAATGAGAATTTTATAAAAAGACTAGAGCAGAAGATTTTACGACTACTTGTGCATAGTCAAAAAATATTATATATACGGTAATTCAGTTGGAGGATATATTATGAGTATATGTTACTAGTTACTAGCTTGTTACTAGCTATAACAAGATCACTGCAATTTTTATCATCGAGAAAGGCTGATTATTTGATTCCAAGTCGTACTGATATCAAAAGAAGTTAAAATACCTTGTATGTATGTTCACTTTCGAAGCTTTCGTACTAAATACACAAAAAACTGTGTTGAATTTCAGTTGAAATGTTGGTATAATATTTTCTATTACTATTTTTGTTCAAGATGTATTCATCAAATTTTTTGAATAAAAGATCTCCAATTTATCACAAGCTAAAAATAATTAGTGTCCAATCTAATTCAACCTAATTAAATTCGATCTAATTCTTTCTACTAAATATGTTAAGCTTCAACATATGGACTCTTCTCATGATTATTTTCCTAAGCATAAAGTGTGAGGTGTTATCTTTTTCAAGTGCGATTTCTTATATTTATTTTCGTAAATTTCACATAAAACTCGTTACTATTTTATAATCGAACTGATTGCACCTTGAGAAGTTTTGATTACATATCCTTCCTCAATCCGCCACTGGCTACAACCGCTTATCTGTATCATACTTTGAGAGACATGTAATCTTACATATATTGGATTCAGATGAATTTGAAGATACATATGAATGTGCACAACTTTTGCTATTCGATTGACATATGTTGGATGGATGGATGTGTAGAAATATGAACTGAAAGTAGACTTTCGTTGGATTTAGACTGATTAAATGAATTTAACCAGATGTAAATTGCGTTGCTGTGATTAATGATTCGAGTGTTTGTGTGGAAAAATGTAATTACGTGTATGATTTATCTTAATTCATTTTTAGTTCAAATGGAAAATAATGCGCATACGTGTTAGATATGTGAAATAATGAAATTAATTGGTTTAATTGGGTATTTCACTGGAATTATGCACAATTTAATTGATTCATTATTTGCATACTGAACGTGCCACATTTTCATCAAATACCGTAAGCCACATTAAAATTGAAAAGAATTTCGAATTGTAGTCAAATTAATACTGAAGTACATTGAGAAGAGTTTTTCAAAACTACATAATTAAAAATTAATCTTTTAATGTTTTGTATAAACATATAAGGTACATAATTTTTATTTATTTTTTAAAATAATCTATTTACATGTTAAAATCTATTTAATTAATTGTGTAATTTGATGACTATTATCAGAAGTACTCATAATGGTGTAATTATATCATTTAATTAAAAAATTAAAAATATATAAATAGTGTATGCAATATGTATATTAATAAATTTGGAAATGTAACAAAAAGAGTTATATTGAATCTGGCAGTACTTTTAGATGCAAGAAGCTATGTTACATTATAGTTCAGGTTTCTTTATATCTTATAGAACATATATTAACAGTAACTGTTTTTTTGCTATAGTTTGCACCTGCAGTCGGTATAATATATTGTCTGTGTTTCTTTTCATTACAGCCCAAGCTATTTACGGTTAATCTCATTAATCCAGTTGTTTTAATCATCCACTGTACTGGTGTCTGCTAACTTACCTACATTCGTTTATAAGGGAAACTTTTTTTACATTGTTTTCGTAACTTTTAAAATGGTTGTATATGTATTATGAGACCTAATACTAAAAAGTTTTTGCATCATGTAGGTACTTATATATGATGTTAAAAAAAGGCTCTTTTGAATGCTAAGTACTATTTTAACTGACCGAATCATTGGAACTTTTGATTAAATATTGCTCCTCAGCCAGTCACTGGATACAGTGTAGGCAGTGTAAATGTAATATAACAACATTTGGCTTAATTTAAAAAAATTAGCACTTTCTATATTCATCTTCAGTTTTCATGTGACATGTTCTATAGCTGGATTAATTTTTTCTTCTGTCAGATTTTTTTTTTTGTTAAAATTAATTTTTGTTAATTAATTATCGTAACAGCATACTTGCTGTATGAACACTCAGTGTCCCTGGTATCTCAAACCATGCGAAAAGTTTTTCATATTTGTAGTTTATATTGACTTGTTAATTTCCGTGAAAATTTTTCTGATAATCTTAGTTGTAAAGCAAATTTTTTTAAAAATAATCATTTGGTTTATGAAATATAAAAATTTATTCCCTTTTACAGACGTAAGGATAGTAGTGCTTTACAACGCTCAGCCAGCATCGATTCTTTTGCTGAAGTAGTTTGGAGTGATTCACCTAGGCCATCTTTAGACATACCGCGACCAGTTGCACCGTTCAGTAAACGACCTTCTGCAAATAGCCTTTTCTCCAACAGCAGTATGGCATCACCCAGCGCACAGCTAAACGTCAATTACGGCAGTGGAGGGGATACCAGCACTGGAAACAGCAGACGAGAAAGTCTTCTGAGTCCATCAGCGACGCGTCGCAGCAAATTGACTAGAGTCATAAACGGTAAGTTGAACCATTTAGTAATTGGGGCGATAGTATGCACAATATAACAGAAAACAAAACACAGCAATTACATTTATTAAATGCAAAACAGAAAAGAAAGTTAAACGAAAGTGCTGCGCTAAAATCCAGCAGCGTTTATGGCTTAAAAAATTGCTGCTGTCGCTTAAATGCAAACGCAAGCAGAATTTAAATTACTATTTGAATTATTTTATGCTTCGCTGCAGTTTAACCGAAGTTCTTACTCAATTCCAATTTTTGTGAACAAAAAGAACACAATTTAAAATAAATAAAATTAATGATTTTATAACTTAAGAAGTTTAAAAGTTTTGCTACTGGCACACAACTATAAAATTAAGCACACAATAAACAAAACAACAAAACAACAAATCAAGAAACTTTTCCAATTCAAACATTGCGAAGGAGCCAAGACAACAAAATTGAGGCTTTGAGCGGTTGAGTTAATTGAATTAAAAGCAATAAGAAAACTGTATGCGCTCAGTAGAGTAAAATGTGGAGTGACATTTCACGATCCAAACACTTCTTCAGTTACTTCAGTAACTGCGGATACAACGTGCTGCCAACAACTAATGTGTATTGTGCGCTTTCTTATTGGAGTGGCAATTATTTACAAATCTTATCGGAATTATTACAAAAAATATAATTATTGGTGCGAAAAATAAAATGAAATGTGTGTGATACTGATAAAAATATTGCTAAATAGTTATTTTTGTTAAGAAGTTCGTTAAATTTTTTGGTTGAAATCAATAGGAAAAACTACAGAAACGTCGTTTAGACTAAAATTGTTGTTGGCTTAAGTTTGTGGTAATGTGATTACCTGTTTTAGTTGCGCGTGCGTGTGTGTTTGTAAGTTGTTGCTATACCTGTTCGATATGTTTGATCAAGAAAGAGCTCTTAGTTCCTGCTATCTCACTCACAAAAACAAATATACACTCTTTTTCTTGGAAAACGAGTGTAACGGCTAAAATGTGTGAGCGGTGTTAACGTATTTCTTATTTTTTTTTTTTTGTTTTCTGTGCTTATTTTGCAATAGTAGTTAATATGAAAAATGAACACATTAACAAATAAATCAACAAATTTGTGTAAAAATCTTTTGTTTATTGAACAAAATTCTAACATTGGCGCATAACCGATACTATAATAAATAACATTAAAACACCGTCAAAAGATAATTAAATGCAATGTACAGTGTGCACTCGATAGTTTGGATCATTATTCAATTAAATAATTAAATGGGGTGGAATGTATTTTAATTTAGAGTAAAACCAAGACGGTGCTATTGATGGCGATTTTAGAGTTTCAATTATTTTGGAACATAACTAAATTGATTTATTTTATTTTTATACGTAATGTTTTATTTAACAAATTTGTTGTCTCAACTTAATGTTGTAAAACATATAGAATATACTTGTTATGGATGAATATGAATATGAAAAAATTAAGTGATCTCAAAAATATTGTCCAATAGTACAATTGTTAATGAGTTACTGTTGTTTAACTAGAAGAAAAAGCTATGAAATTAAATATTCCTTTCAATGAATATTGCTGCAGTATTCATATAGAAATCAAATGGATACATATATAGACTTTTCCTTAAGTGAACTCATTGATGTGCCATGGAAATCTGTATATTAGTGTTAGCAAATCATGCTACAAGAGTAATTATTAATTTCAATTATTTCTGTTGCAATAGTGAAAGAAGACGAGAAAATAGCTTCATATCCGCTTTATCACTATACCGCGTCAAGTGAATTCTAGGGTCTCAATATCTTAAGAATCTT
>NC_051847.1:224320341-224329806 GCF_002237135.1 Teleopsis dalmanni
TTCTCAATGATTAGGAAATTACATGCTTCTTAAACGGTTTCACCGCGATGAATGCCAACTTAAATATACCTACTTTGACAAACATTATTATTTACTTTTCAAACTTTCGAATGACCCTTTAACTTAAATTGCTTAAATACATACAAATTCAATTCAATTTAAATTTCTTTTATATTTTCATTAAAATCAATCAACGCCTTTCATTATTATTATTATTATTGTTTCAACACTCAATTCATCCCTCAACTCACACATACAACTTTTACGCAATTAAGGAAAATTTACATTTGTAAATATTTCATTAGAATGCTTTAACCATGCAGATTTTGTTTTATTTTAATTTCCTTTCGACAGTGTTAAACTTTTAATTCCATTTGCCGCAAAAGCAACTTTATGTCTGTCTTTATTGATGTAAACAGCCAACAAAGGATTCTATTAAAAGTTCAAATAAGCAAATAACAACAAATTTAACGATCCAAAATACAACATTGCGAAGTAGCAACAAAATATCAACGAAAAAGTGAATTAAAATGAAATACATTACTTTACAATACAACCGAGTAATCCACCTACATTTTCGCAATATGCAAACGCCCCACATCAACTACCCCGCCCATTTAATGCTAGACTAATTGTTAAGTGCTTTTTTTGATACTAGCGCAGCTAGCCAACTCGTCCTTAATACTCGCACTTAAGACGAACTTTCACAAATTAAACAGTTAACAACGTAGACTGTGGCTGATAATCCCTGGAGGAAATACTCATTTAAACTAGCAAATTTTGGGGAAAAAATTGAATAAAGCAAATTATACTGAATACGTGTTGTGGTCCTTTGCTACTTCAACCCTAGTGTCCAGCAGTGAAATAGCCACCTTAGCTTCATTCATAATAAAATTGGCAAGCAAATTTAGTTCATTTTATGCGTAAGAAATCGTCTCGACTTGCCTGCAGTTTACAGCGGTCCACATATTTCGTAACTCACGAGTTTAGTTAATCGCCACGTTACGTGTTTGAAATTATAAAATTGAAATTCTAATACTTCATGTCACTCGAAAAACAATACCAACACAAGCTTATGTACAAATTCGTACATGCAGATGATTTAGCGTAACAAATGCCAAATAGTGATGATGCAAAGTGTAAATGCAATAGAGCGTCTAAACGTAAAAGAACTCACATTGCAAATGGCAATTCAGGGAACAGTACGAAAAGTGGGAAGAGTTGCTGGCTACAATGAAGCACAAAATGAAACAAAACAGCCACTCCATGTAGACACAGAACAAATCGTAAAACAACAACAACAACAACACCAATAGCACCAACAAAATAAAATAACACACAGCAGCACAATAGCACAAAGCACAAAGTACAAAGAAAAGACAAAAGGTTACACAGATTTTATTCATGATTTTGTTATGTTGCTTGAACAACAGCTACCAAACACTTGACTGACTACACTACGTATACGTATTATTTCCACAAATTTTACGAATTATGTATAGCAGCAGCAGCAGTAGCAGCAGCAGCAGTCGATACCAAATGTTAAATAAATAGACTGGTATGTATGTTACCAGTTACGGTATTTTATTAGGATTATATGAGAAAAAAAATATATCTATTTAAGCCGAAAGTGAAGGTAATACACTTAAACATTTTCTAAATCCTGCTGTTTTTGCCACTTTACTTGTGCCTATTGAAGTTATAATAGATTTAGTTTGTTGTTGCTGTTATTGCTGTTGTTTTTGTTGATGATGTTGTTGTTGTTGTGTGGTTTTCATATTGGACTGATTTTGTTCTTGTTTTCTTTATTTTTTTCGGTTGTGAAAGTTTCTAAACTTTTTTTGCTGTCATAAAATGGAAAAATATTACTATGGCTTATAAAAAATGGTTCAAGTTGAAATTTTATTTAGGGAAAAATATTATATTATGAATATACACCGTTAACTATTTTCAGCAGGGTGGGGTGTAACCTGCTTTTAGGCTATACGACAGCATATAGAATATAGCAAACGAAACAAAAAAATCTCTATTCAGTTATGTAAGGTTCAAAAGATACGTTTTCTTTTGTTGTTAAAATAGTAATCAGTGCATGCAGTTACTGACAAGCAGTTAATTTAAATGGAAGATACATACATACAATAGAGTATAATATATACTATATTACATGCCTATTAAATGAAAGTATACTTTTTCTCAATAGGACTGAATTTTAATTAGGCGTAATATATATACCGAAATAATAGGCTTAAATAAATTTGTAATAATTAGTAACTTAGTCTATCTTTGATGTTTCTAAAGAACGTTAAAATGTAGTGTTAAAAACTTTAATAAAACATGGCAATAAATTTTTAATAAGGAAAAGCAAATGTAATATATATTAATATACTTAGATGTAAATACTCATTTACTAAATCGTAAGAAAATTAATGTAAAAAGTAATGTGAATCAATACTTAGAAAACTTTTAAATTAAATTTAATTTTAGAAATGATAAATCAATAAAGCTGCAATGATTATTAAAAAGAAGCAAAATTAATAAATACACTTTTTGGAACTAAACTTATTCATAAATAAAGAACTGTTTGATTCACAGTTTTATACAGATAAGTGAACTAGATATAGATCATGTAAGTAGAAACTTCTAAATTCTACAATAACTTTAATCCCAATTTAGTCAATGACCTTTAAATTATGCTTTTGATTCGAAAAAAAAGTACTTTAATAAAATTTTACTGTCACATCAGTCGTGTGAGATAATAAGAGATATTGCGATACTTGTGTGGAGACTTATCATCAGTTTGTTAGTAATATAACAAATATAATAACAGAAATATGTATAACCTATTCTTTAGTTTTTGTAATACACATATATAGGGCTCTCAAATTCATTAGAATTTATTTATTTTTTTCTTAAGAGGTTGTGATAATATCAAATATAATTGTGAAAACATATTACAATACGAGTATAGCGATTATTGTTTTCTTAACAATTCTTTGGAGTCTTAATCCATCATTTTCAGTTTTACAATTGATTGTTACGAAAAATTTATATATGTAGAAGACATAAAAGGTTATGCTTATGCATTCCGTGATCTGTGACATATGTTTAGTTTAAAGTTGTCATTTCACAATATGAGTTATTTTACAATCGGTGTTTGTGTTAAAACTTTGAGAAATTGCTATGAAAATGGTGATTCTTTAGTAGGTGCAATTCGAAATATTTTGATCGGGTTTGAATCTAACAACCTTGCTGTTATACATTCATACACCACTGATATCACCTTTTCTTATTTTGCATATTTCACTAAAATGGTTGATTACAGCAAATCTGAGAGCAAAATTACAAAGTGAATGTCGAGTTTAAACTTCTTACCTTAAAATATCTTAACTTTGTGTTGTGATCATAACAGTTTTTAATTCAGATTAATACGTATTAAACTTTTTTTTAGACATAACAACTTGTTATCTAGACACACAACTTGTATATCTCCTAAAGCACATTAAAACCCGCGCAACTTTTTGTGGTTATCACACAGTTCATTTGACATTTCCCGTTATAAAAGTTCAACTAGCTTAAGTTTTGTGACTACCTCCGCAGCAGCTTTAATTTATTTTACATTCTTACATGTGCTTAACTCCATGCAGAATAAGAGTTTTAAACCTAAAAGCTATGCTTCGAATACTGAGCAACAAATATTGAAAACAGCCATCTATTTAGTTAATATTTTACAGCTATATAGTACATTCAGTGTACATATTATATTTTTTGGAATCTAACTTTTTTTATTGAAGTGGGTTTATAGTGTATGTATAATATCAATAATAATTTTAAAGAGTGAAAACAAAACTAACGATAATATTTTTAGGTACTTAAGAATCTAAGTAGTATATACATTTCAATTTAAATACTTTTACACCATAATATTTTAAACGATTACGGTAAACCATATACTTCTTTCGTTTTAACAAACCTAAAATCGATCTGAAATTCCGATAAAGCCACAGCTAAATGTTGCTCTCACGCTAAAAAACATCGACACATACATAAATTGCTTACCGTACTGTACATTAACTCATGACGTTCATACAACATAAGCTTACGCTTAATTTAAAACCAAAAACCGCAATAATTTTGATGTGGGTGTGTACTACAATACTCGTAGATGCAGATACAGATACAGATACAGATACAAATACAGATACCGATACATATGACACAACTGAAATTGTGATTTTATGCAAATAATTTAATTTCTTCCGGTTTGAATATTTTTTCTATTTCTATTGTGTTAACCTTTTTTCCTGCGGTCAACACAAAAAGCCACAAAAGTTTCCGAAGAAATGGTTTTATTGCTGTTTTTGTTTGCTTTTTTTATTAACATGACCTTAGAGCTGTTGTGACAAAACGCCTTACATATATTGTATACTGTCATTTAGTTAATCACTCCAAATCCTTTAAATCAACCCAAATGTATATGTAAGCGTACAGCTTCTATTTTGCTATCGATTGGAGTAGATAGACAGAAACTTGCGACTTTATTAAGGAAATAAAGTTGGGGAAAGTACCTTTATATTCTACATACTCGTACAAATCAAATTTCGCAAATGTAGTTTGTCTCAAAGTGTAAGGACATAAAAAGGATTTTTGTGCCATGAACGTGTCTAGGTCAATAGTTTAACGACAGAAACGAGAATGGCGAATAAATATTACTTTACAGAAGTTGCTGTCTTAGTTTTGATACTTGTTAAGATTCTTAAAGCTTGAATTTATATAAATTAAAGATAATATCTTAACTAACTCAAAAAAGGCAATACACATTTTTAGGATTTAATAGACTTAATCAGCATAGATAGAATATATGACAACATTTTTACGACATTAAAAGTCAAACATGCAAACGATTATTAAATTAAACAAAACCTTAAATGTCACAAAAAAACCTGAACTTAAATAATTTAGAAAAATTTGATTCATATATACATCCCTAATAATTAGAACGGTAAAAAAGAGAATAGAAGAACGTGAGGCTTTTAAAAAATCTGAAGCTAAAAGAACTTATGGAATGTAGTTAGAACATGGAAACGATTCATTTTGACAATTAGCCATGCATACCAAACAGCGTCACACGCTTTTGCTATGTTAAACACATGAGACTTTCTAGTTGTAGTTCCATGGAATGGTTTTGTTGATGATTAAAAATTCTTTGAACCTTAAGAGGATCACCCTTCCAACTATTTTGTTTAACCTGATAATGGATTGATCTATGGAAACGTACTTAAAAGAAAAATTGCAAGATTGTTAATTCCGGAACTCTAATTAAATCATTATCTGGTAGATTCGAAATAAAGCTTTTGCTATTCCATTTCTATTCCATATTCTTGATTTCTTGCAAATTTTTGAGTCTAATAACAGATTCAAATTTGTGACAGTTTCAATGATTTGTACCATATAGGTGCGAAGTATTACAATTATTGTTTAACCAAAAGTAACTTACTAAAATTTAGGACAACTTTTTGAAACACAAAAAATTTCGTGTAAGAGTTGCAGAATGTTTCTTAGCAGTTCGTGATATGGAAGCTATTGTACCACAAGGCTCACCTCTCTCTTTTATTCACTATTTAATATTTAAACTTTAGATGTACTTAAAGTCTACGAATTTAGTATAAAAGCGTTAATAATAATTGCAGTGATAATAATACAGTAAAATCCTTGAAAAATTACAATTAGTGCGATGAATAGTGAATATGATTAAAAAAACTACAATTGGTAGCATTAACCAGAACAAGTACATTCAAATCTAACTTATAATTATTTTCTTTAGAGAGGATAAAATATAAAATTTAGACCTTTTAAACAAGAAGACATAGAGAAAATCTATTATTTTAATTGAAAATAGGATTTAATGCTGAAGTGTCTATGCATATTAAGTATTCTTTGCGTATCACTTTATTATTGATTCTTTTTTTGTCATTTATGTTACTTTGCTGTATTATCCATACTCGTTTTAATGGTTTAAAAAATGTAGGCATATAATAAACTCTATTTCATATCTATATAGTTTATTACAAGTAAACAGAGAATAAAAAGGAAAACATATATAATTCAAATTTAACAAAATGGGCACACATAAGGGATCTAAGCGAGCTAAGTGCTCTTGTGGCACGGATAGCCGTTGATATCTATACCTCAACGTATATTGTATAAAAGCAGCAAAACTAATTAATTATATCTTTCATTTTCAAAATATTTACTTTTGAAATAAATAAAATTTATAGTTAGGGAATAAGTGTTTGAAAATATTTTGTGAAAGCAGCTGCACTTATTTCCATCGAAATTTTTTAAAAAACAGTACCAACTGTTTAACCTTTAAAGAGCTCAACCTCTAAATAAACTTAAATAAAGCAAAACAGAAGAAGAAAATCATTAACAAAATTTAACAATTCAACCTGAAGCAAGTATCTACCAACCAACCACTGAACTTTTCGAAAAAGATACTTAGGATAAAACTAGGAATGCGTCCTCCACTTAACCACAATAGAGTAAAATAAATAGTATCATAAATTTTGCGAGCTAGTATAATATATTTATATACGACTATACATATATAAACATATATAACGTAAATAACCATTATTCGGCAGTCAGAAATACTTATACGCAATAGGTAAATACTTTTATTTTATTTCTTATCTTATTGCGCCATATAACACAAGTAAAACTGTTTTAAAAGGACACTCAAGCTCTTAACTCTTTTTCGACTTTTTTGTTTGTTATTTTTTGGTACTAATAGCATTGTTTTTATCTAAATGATAGATGCTCACAAATACATATGCACATGTATATTATTGTGGTTCCATACAATTTCTTTCACCAGAACAACCTGTGTTAACCAAAACATGTCAAAATGAAAAAAAATATAAAGGATTTTGTGTACGCACAAATAAAAAATTCACAAAAGTCAAATAGAAATAACACAAATGTGGTGAAGGAAAGAGTATACAAAAATTTTAGGAATATTTTGATTTCAAATCACACACAAATGCAAACTTAATTAAATTACTAAAGTCTGCTTTTAGGATCAATGAAAATGAAATGAAATAGCAAAAAACTAACAAGAAATTCATTTCTTTGTTATAAAATGTAACTAGGAATAGCATAAATAAAAATGCTTTATACATATAAAGAAATGTATATATGTATATATGAACATTCATTAATTTATTATTATTGTATGTATATCTATCTGTTTATGTGTATCATAAATAAAATATTCAATTTTTAATATTAAATTGAGGGAACCAAAGAATGCCAACAAATCAAAAACCTAACTTCAACATTTCTTAATGGCTTTTTAGCAGCGAACGACCTTTTCTGTCATATTTATATGCTTTTAACTTGGTCCGAGCCCAGTGCTTGTTACGGCTCATTAAACACAAAATGTATTTAGAGTAATGTGCAGTAATAATAGTGACATTAATATGAAAATCGCTTAAATAAAAATTAAGTATACAACTTTATTTATTGCTTCACTTAAAGTAAACAAAATTTTATTTAACTTTATTTGATTATTGTGTGAACATATCTGATTAATTATTTTATTAATGTTACAAGTGAATCTTGTCGTCTGTTGATTTCCGAGAAATATTGAAGTTTTTTTAGTTTTTCTAAGTTTATAATTGAAAAGTTGTACCAACTGCTTTTAACTAATTAACATCAATTGATTTGTTTATTTAGTTTCTCTTCTCACAAGCTACAATTACTCTGAAAAGGTAATTAATTTTAATTAAGAGTACTTTAATTATATCAGCTTTGTTATTATCAAAAGATAAAATTTAAATTTTAAATACACTAAAGTTTATATTCTTTAGTTCCAAAAGCAAATCAAATGTAAGATCGATCGGTGTGAGTTACGTTTATACTTTTGACAATCCTGCAAATTTTTTTGACAAATAATCTATCACATTTAAAACAGTTAAATGTTAAAGAGAATAGTTAAAAGTAAAAAATTTAAAATTAAATTATGTATATATTTTTTACCCCGATATGGGATTATGATTAAAAAATTGACTAAAAAATTTATATGTACAAGTATTACACTTTAGCTGTTTTCAAATAAATTCAGTGGGTCGAATTTGGTCAAAGAGCTTTGGTGTCCATATATCCCCTAAAATATTTCTGATTATTTTATATTAAATATAATTGATTTGATTGAATTAAATGTTTTCATATAAAGTTTCAGTTAGGCTTTAAAAATAACAGGTAGCTAAATATATAAAAACAGATGCAGAATTTAATACAGAATTTGTGTAAAATAATGGTTTGTGTACTCATATAGACTTTCTATTACATCGATAGTAACCAATTTGCTAGCTTGTAGGTGCACTGGCCATGTATTAGCATTCATTATCAAAACTATTGTATCTCATTATAGAACGGATATTCTGAATAGTCATAGTTACCGTATTTCTGGTATTGTTGTGTTGTTGTGTAATCACCTATCTTTAGTTTACCGAGAATTTGCATTGAAAGATTCTGTAAACAAAAATAAACCAATAATTATCAGTGATCTATTGAATTTGTTTTTGTACTTCTGGTTAATCCTTATTCCATATATTGAAATATATTGTATACCACCTTAATTGGCTTGAGCGTAATGACTTTAAGACACTGATTCGGTTTCGAATTATTGCAAAAATTTGATCACTAGTACGTATTGAAATAACATGATTATGTATTGTGTATCTCAGATGTTTCTAACTTTATCTACATAAGACCAGCAGCAATAGCAGCAAGAACAACTTTAGTAACTTTACCAATGCCTTTAAATGCATTACAAATTCGCACAGATGTATATAGTTTAATTTTTGTTTAAAGTTAAATAAAACTATACAGTTCACATTTAAATATTACTTAATTATATTTGCCGTAAACTTTTTTAAAAATTTATGAAATTTCAGCTCATATCAAGAGCGACTAAATAATACATAAAAAAAACAATGAGCTTAAAAACCATGCTAATTAAAAATGCCTAAGGAATCGAGAGTTCTTATTCAATCCGGCATCAAATATAACTAATTTCTCAATCTAAATAAGTCTGAAGTAATATTGTTCACTGGCTTCTTAACTCGACATCCCCCTTTTACCTACCACCGTTTAAATATAGATCTAAACAGTATTGGCACCTGCATTTTCTATAAATATACATGCTTAAACTTTTATTTTTACCTCTTAATAGTTTTAAAACTATTATACACACAAATACACCGCGATTCTCAGAAAGTAAGAATAATTTTCTCGAACTGAATGTGCTCAGCGATTTTGAACCAATGTTGTTTGTTTTTACTTTTATCAATAATAGATTAAATTGCATGAAATATCTTGAGAAATTTTCTCCAGGAATAACACAATAAACCTCATATATTGCAGGTTACCATTGGTCTTTCTATTCATATATATATATAAATA
>NC_051847.1:224329906-224336033 GCF_002237135.1 Teleopsis dalmanni
AATTTAACGAACTTCTTAACAAAAATAACTATTTAGCAATATTTTTATCAGTATCACACACATTTCATTTTATTTTTCGCACCAATAATTATATTTTTTGTAATAATTCCGATAAGATTTGTAAATAATTGCCACTCCAATAAGAAAGCGCACAATACACATTAGTTGTTGGCAGCACGTTGTATCCGCAGTTACTGAAGTAACTGAAGAAGTGTTTGGATCGTGAAATGTCACTCCACATTTTACTCTACTGAGCGCATACAGTTTTCTTATTGCTTTTAATTCAATTAACTCAACCGCTCAAAGCCTCAATTTTGTTGTCTTGGCTCCTTCGCAATGTTTGAATTGGAAAAGTTTCTTGATTTGTTGTTTTGTTGTTTTGTTTATTGTGTGCTTAATTTTATAGTTGTGTGCCAGTAGCAAAACTTTTAAACTTCTTAAGTTATAAAATCATTAATTTTATTTATTTTATTTATTTTATATATTTTAAATTGTGTTTTTTTTGTTCACAAAAATTGGAATTGAGTAAGAACTTCGGTTGAACTGCAGCGAAGCATAAAATAATTCAAATAATAATTTAAATTCTGCTTGCGTTTGCATTTAAGCGACAGCAGCAATTTTTTAAGCCATAAACGTTGCTGGATTTTAGCGCAGCACTTTCGTTTAACTTTCTTTTCTGTTTTGCATTTAATAAATGTAATTGCTGTGTTTTGTTTTCTGTTATATTGTGCATACTATCGCCCCAATTACTAAATGGTTCAACTTACCGTTTATGACTCTAGTCAATTTGCTGCGACGCGTCGCTGATGGACTCAGAAGACTTTCTCGTCTGCTGTTTCCAGTGCTGGTATCCCCTCCACTGCCGTAATTGACGTTTAGCTGTGCGCTGGGTGATGCCATACTGCTGTTGGAGAAAAGGCTATTTGCAGAAGGTCGTTTACTGAACGGTGCAACTGGTCGCGGTATGTCTAAAGATGGCCTAGGTGAATCACTCCAAACTACTTCAGCAAAAGAATCGATGCTGGCTGAGCGTTGTAAAGCACTACTATCCTTACGTCTGTAAAAGGGAATAAATTTTTATATTTCATAAACCAAATGATTATTTTTAAAAAAATTTGCTTTACAACTAAGATTATCAGAAAAATTTTCACGGAAATTAACAAGTCAATATAAACTACAAATATGAAAAACTTTTCGCATGGTTTGAGATACCAGGGACACTGAGTGTTCATACAGCAAGTATGCTGTTACGATAATTAATTAACAAAAATTAATTTTAACAAAAAAAAAAATCTGACAGAAGAAAAAATTAATCCAGCTATAGAACATGTCACATGAAAACTGAAGATGAATATAGAAAGTGCTAATTTTTTTAAATTAAGCCAAATGTTGTTATATTACATTTACACTGCCTACACTGTATCCAGTGACTGGCTGAGGAGCAATATTTAATCAAAAGTTCCAATGATTCGGTCAGTTAAAATAGTACTTAGCATTCAAAAGAGCCTTTTTTTAACATCATATATAAGTACCTACATGATGCAAAAACTTTTTAGTATTAGGTCTCATAATACATATACAACCATTTTAAAAGTTACGAAAACAATGTAAAAAAAGTTTCCCTTATAAACGAATGTAGGTAAGTTAGCAGACACCAGTACAGTGGATGATTAAAACAACTGGATTAATGAGATTAACCGTAAATAGCTTGGGCTGTAATGAAAAGAAACACAGACAATATATTATACCGACTGCAGGTGCAAACTATAGCAAAAAAACAGTTACTGTTAATATATGTTCTATAAGATATAAAGAAACCTGAACTATAATGTAACATAGCTTCTTGCATCTAAAAGTACTGCCAGATTCAATATAACTCTTTTTGTTACATTTCCAAATTTATTAATATACATATTGCATACACTATTTATATATTTTTAATTTTTTAATTAAATGATATAATTACACCATTATGAGTACTTCTGATAATAGTCATCAAATTACACAATTAATTAAATAGATTTTAACATGTAAATAGATTATTTTAAAAAATAAATAAAAATTATGTACCTTATATGTTTATACAAAACATTAAAAGATTAATTTTTAATTATGTAGTTTTGAAAAACTCTTCTCAATGTACTTCAGTATTAATTTGACTACAATTCGAAATTCTTTTCAATTTTAATGTGGCTTACGGTATTTGATGAAAATGTGGCACGTTCAGTATGCAAATAATGAATCAATTAAATTGTGCATAATTCCAGTGAAATACCCAATTAAACCAATTAATTTCATTATTTCACATATCTAACACGTATGCGCATTATTTTCCATTTGAACTAAAAATGAATTAAGATAAATCATACACGTAATTACATTTTTCCACACAAACACTCGAATCATTAATCACAGCAACGCAATTTACATCTGGTTAAATTCATTTAATCAGTCTAAATCCAACGAAAGTCTACTTTCAGTTCATATTTCTACACATCCATCCATCCAACATATGTCAATCGAATAGCAAAAGTTGTGCACATTCATATGTATCTTCAAATTCATCTGAATCCAATATATGTAAGATTACATGTCTCTCAAAGTATGATACAGATAAGCGGTTGTAGCCAGTGGCGGATTGAGGAAGGATATGTAATCAAAACTTCTCAAGGTGCAATCAGTTCGATTATAAAATAGTAACGAGTTTTATGTGAAATTTACGAAAATAAATATAAGAAATCGCACTTGAAAAAGATAAGACCTCACACTTTATTGTTAGGAAAATATTCATGAGAAGAGTCTATATGTTGAAGCTTAACATATTTAGTAGAAAGAATTAGATCGAATTTAATTAGGTTGAATTAGATTGGACACTAATTATTTTTAGCTTGTGATAAAACAAATTGGAGATCTTTTATTCAAAAAACTTGATGAATACATCTTGGACAAATATAGTAATAGAAAATATTATACCAACATTTCAACTGAAATTCAACACAGTTTTTTGTGTATTTAGTACGAAAGCTTCGAAAGCGAACATATATACAGGGTATTTAAACTTCTTTTGATATCAGTACGACTTGGAATCAAATAATCAGCCTTTCTCGATGATAAAAATTGCAGTGATCTTGTTATAGCTAGTAACAAGATAGTAACTAGTAACATATACTCATAATATATCCTCCAACTGAATTACCGTATATATAATATTTTTTGACTATGCACAAGTAGTCGTAAAATCTTCTGCTCTAGTCTTTTTTATAAAATTCTCATTCTCAAAAGTGTGTGCTGAGGACAACTGTTTCGAATTTGCTTATTGACAAAGAAGGAAGATTTCTTTTTACGTCATGTTTTGCGCAGATATGCCTTGTCTGTAAAGAGGCATACGCTCAATGCCACTCTTCATTTCCTTTAGTAATATATTTTTAATTAAACCCCTACAGGTCGCTAAGAAGTGAGGACGAATTTAAGTAGTACTTCATTTCTCCATCAATCACTTTGCGTTACAGTTTTCCGGCATCTGGTATTGTCAGTATATTCCCGTAAACAAATTATATGTGACTCGAACTGCTAAGCATTTTCATTTCGATAAATTAGACAATTGGTAACATAGTCTGAATTCGAAGTTATACGAGACCAACTTTTTGATAGCTGACTAGCTGTCATAGTAAATATGTATTATTTCGCATTGATGCGAATGGGCCAAAATATCAAGAATTTTTTCTTGGAAGTCACTGCAAAAACCATGATCTGAAAAAGTAAGTTTAAATTTAACATTTTTTTTCTGTACATATTATTTATGTATGCTTTTTTTTTGTTGTAAAAAGGAATACAATCGGTTAATTCGTATAACTGTCGCAAGTTTGAGCTTCATGCCAAAACGAAGACTTTCGTCACTGAGCTTAAAAAATAAATCCGCCTCTGTTACTTATTATTATGTGTTTTTCAGATTTCCATTTCAGTAAAACATGTATGTTATTTAAATACATATATATAACAGCAATTTGCACATATGTACATCATAAATCTATGAACATACCAAAATTAAATGTTCTACCAGTAATTCGTTCAGGATGCATTATTTTGATAAACTATATATGGAAACATATACGAGTATCTGAAATTTTGGTATATGTTAACTAACTTATGTTGATAGCGTAGCATAGTACGATACAATAGGATAAAGTTGATTATGTGTTTATGGGTTTCTTACTCTGCTGGTTATTGTTATATTGTTTTTTTTTGTTTTGAATATTTAGTCAAGATTCTGTGAAAGACTCAACTTTAATTATAATTGTTTATAACTTATGCTGCCAAAGGATACACAAGTTGCAAAGACAACTGCATGCTAATAATTGTATGTACATGTATAAGTACAGCACTTTAACTTAGTTATTCGCAATGATGAGCTTGTCTTCAAGCAGTTTGCCATTTTGCCATTTTGCGATTTTAACGCAAAGACACAAACACAACCAAGAGTGGCATAAATTTTTATGTTCTGCTAGATACATCAAGTCAGCTACTTTAACACACTTTAACAAGGCGAGCACACTTTAACAAGGCGAGCACACGTTGCAAAGTTAGTTGGCAATGTGCTTTGCGTAGAGAGAATTGCGAATTCTTTGCTTGCAGCTCCGCAAAATGGTTATTACTATATTTCATATGTGAATGATGCGCCATATGCAACTTTTTTTTACACTAGAACATTTACTTATTATCCTCATACGATGTGTGTAATTGTGTCAGTGCTCTGTAGCTGCCCAGCGGCACCATTATGCCAGCGCTGAAAAAGTAAGCGAGGAGGTAATAGCTTTTCGTTTTTATTTTTCTTTGTTTTCGCCATTTGTGTTCGACATAGGCAATTTCGGGGTTGAAATTATAAAAGAATGAAGAAGAAAAGCAAAGGAGTATTAAGAATTTCTTGTTTTGCCTACATTGTATACATTTAGTCTGCTTTTGATTTTAGTGAAGTGCGAACAGTGAACAATTTTTAATTTTTAAAATCAAATAAAAAACAAAAATATAAATAAAATATAATTTGTAATTTCACATAAACTCACTGTAAGTATATGCAAAATTAAGTAAATATATTTAAAATGATAATTGAAATTTTTGTTTTGTATTATGTAGATGCTACTGTGTCAAGAACGATTAATTGACCAATGTGCTGCGAATGCAGTCATTCTAAAGCAAGGGGTAAAATGTAGTCAGCTGTTTCAATTGGAAAATTTTACAATTCAAACTGAGGAGGATTTAATTCAATTTAATGAAGAAATCACTGCCGTTGAAGTAGTTGTAAGTTAAATTATATATGTTTCTTACTTTCAATTTCAACTTATTAATATTTTCACATGTAACAATTTTATTAACTCATACATTTCTTTTCATCTATTACGTTATTTATAGGCTGCATCAATAAGACGCGTTATGTTATTGACAAACAACTAATTACCCAAAAAATTGCATGGAATTTTGGAGAAAGTATACTCATAACTAATGGTATGGTATATTGTACATAATTTACTTTAGTGTATACAATAACATACTTTTGTATTTACAGTTGCTTTAAGGACAAATGGTAAGCCGGAACAAGTGATCGAGTCGAGTCTGGAAATCTCTTCAAGGTTCTAATAACAATTTCACAGAAAAATATTCTTTTATATAAATATGTAAATATGTTATATTTTTTATGTAAATATTAATATTTTAATTTTATAAAACAT
Source organism: Teleopsis dalmanni (assembly GCF_002237135.1). Classification (NCBI taxonomy): domain Eukaryota; kingdom Metazoa; phylum Arthropoda; class Insecta; order Diptera; family Diopsidae; genus Teleopsis; species Teleopsis dalmanni. The sequence goes on from NC_051847.1 coordinate 224,335,630, forward strand.
AAATATAAAATATAATTTATCCAAAAAAAATTTATAGTATTTTATTTAAAAATCAATAGCATAGGTAAAATTTAAAAGGTAAGCGAACATGTCAGCGCTGATATGTTGCATTACAAATTCGAAAAAGTAAGCTAACATGTCAGCGCTGATATGTTGCATTACAAATTCGAAAAAGTAAGCGAGCATGTCAGCGCTGAAATGTTGCATTACAAATTTGAAAAGGTAATCGAACGATTCAGCGCTTGCCCGCAATGACATGCACGTGTTAAAGTAATTAGGAGTTTCCTTTGAATAATCAGCGCTAGGCATTACCATTCAGCGCTGAGGGAATCGATTCCCGCTGGGTTGTGTTAAACAAAAAAAATGGCGTTTTAATCTCTTTTTTTTTGTGTTTGTGTGTTTTG
>NC_051847.1:224336133-224343285 GCF_002237135.1 Teleopsis dalmanni
TAATGCAACATATCAGCGCTGAAATGTTCGCTTACTTTTTCGAATTTGTAATGCAACATATCAGCGCTGACATGTTAGCTTACCTTTTCGAATTTATAATGCAACATATCAGCGCTGACATGTTCGCTTACCTTTTAAATTTTACCTATGCTATTGATTTTTAAATAAAATACTATAAATTTTTTTGGATAAATTATATTTTATATTTATGATTTATACAATTAAAATATTAATATTTACATAAAAAAATATAACATACTTATATATATGAATATTTTTCTGGAAATTGTTACTAAAACCTTGAAGAGATTTCCAGACTCGACTCGATCACTTGTTCCGGCTTACCATCTGTACTTAAAGCATCTGTAAATACAAAAGTATGTTATTGTATACGCTAAAGTTAATTATGTACAATATACTATACCAAAAAGTGCTGCTGTCACATTCTCTAACGCTCTTAAGGACTTCTTGCCTTGGGTACCATTCTCCAAAATTCCAGGAAATTTTTCGCGTAATTGGTTGTTTTTTAATAACGCGTCTCATTGATGCAGTCTATAAATAACGTAATAGATGAAAAGAAATGTATGAATTAGTAAAATTGTTACATGTGAATATATTAATAAGTTGAAATTGAAAGTAAGAAACATATATAATTTAACTTACAACTACTTCAACAGCAGTGATTTCTTCATTAAATTGAATTAAATCCTCCTCAGTTTGAATTGTAAAATTTTCCAATTGAAACAGCTGATTACATGACTACAGCTGATTACCCCTTGCTTTAGAATGACTGCATTCGCAGCACATTGGTCAATTAATCGTTCTTGACGCAGTAGCATCTACATAATACAAAACAAAAATTACAATTATCATTTTAAATATATTTACTTAATTTTCCATATACTTACAGTGAGTTTATGTGAAATTACAAATTATATTTTATTTAAATTTTTGTTTTTTATTTGATTTTAAAAATTAAAAATTGTTCACTGTTCGCACTTCACTAAAATCAAAAGCAGACTAAATGTATACAATGTAGGCAAAACAAGAAATTCTTAACTCATATGCTTTTCTTCTTCATTCTTTTATAATTTCAACCCCGAAATTGCCTATGTCAAACACAAATGTCGAAAACAAAGAAAAATAAAAACGAAGAGCTATTACCTCCTCGCTTACTTTTTCAGCGCTGGCATAATGGTGCCGCTGGGTTGGTTTGTCTGTTTGTGTATGTGTCTCTTATTTGTTTGTATATTAGTCGATTTGCAGCGCGCCCTTGGCAGCAAACTGCTGAAGTTGTTTGACTTTATTAATTTTATTGTAAATTGTTTGCATGTTTATTCGTTTGTACTTTATTCATTTAGTTGTTGTTACACAAAAAACAACAATTTCTACTATACTTTAGTGTTATAATACCGGGTGCTTACTACCAGTCACTGTCCGTTAAAATAACAAATTGCTCTCCAGTTCAATCAGAAATATATTTTCACATATATCAGGTGTAGGCATTTTTTCCGGTTCTTTTTGATAGAGAGAACACGTAACTTTTAAGAGAAATTAATTTTATTTTATTTTAAATATGGACTATCGGTTTCTACATACGTCGCCCATCTTTCATGTAATTTATGAATATCATGCCAGAACTGCATGTCTTTCGCGGCAAACCATTCACCGAATCGTTTTCAACTCTGCTAAGCGAGCGAGCGACCCATTGATGCCAAGAGTTATTAGTCAGATGGAGTCAGGTGTGTGGAGAACAGCAGGTGTGTAAGGATGTCCCATCCAAGCGATTTCAAGGTATATTTGAGTAATTTGGTGTTGCAGATGGCGTATTATCGTGTAACAAAACCACTTTGCCATGTTTTTACGTCCTTTCCGCTCAAGTCCGGTTTTGCCGGACTTGAATAGTTCATAATACACAATATCGCTCTGGTCCCATCAGACCCAAAGCAAAGTCATCTTAACATCTCTTTCTGATATTGGTGTGATGCTTAAAAGTACTACTATTATCACCCATTATTCAACTTTTTAATCATTTTCTAGATCATAACTCCATTTTTATACTTCAATTACTTTAGTTAAAAATCACTAACTCCTGCTGTTATGCCAGTAAGGTTTATAAAAGTGTGTGCATGTATATATGTATGTACACATATGTGTATTTTTTTTTTTGCTATTATTTTTTTATATATACACAAATTCACTTATTATTTAGATACTTTTACTAATATTAGCTGCTACTAACTTTTCCACTTGCTAAATAGTTTGACCCACCGCACAGCAGTCCTTAAAATAGCAACTTGCGTTTGTTAACCTATTCCACTGATACCCATACATAATATAAAAAAACTTTCTTCATGAATAATGCATTGCAATTAAGTGGTGCAACAGAAATTATTTTTTTCTTGGAAATTTTTTCAAAATAGTTTTGGTTTGTGGGTGTTGAGTTCTTTCACACAAAAACATGTTAGAATTTTTAAATTTGTGCTTGCTTTTATTCTATATATAGTTTTTTTCATATTTTGAATTTTTTTTCAAATAGTATTACATTACAAATATCAAAGTTTAATATAAAAGTTGCCAGTTGGGATCCAACAATTTAAACTTTAATTTTAGCGAAATTTTATAGTACAATGAAAATTTTATTGCATTCGTAAATGTAAGAATAGTTTGGCTGTTTTTTAATAGAACACTTGAAAATAATAGTAGAGAATATACATAATCTAATTTTAAAAAATAAATAAAATATTTATACACTTCACATATTCTAGGTCTATAAAAACAAGCACAATAAGATTTAGAAGCACCTTAGTTTCCACTGTTTCCAATGTTAAGACTAGTAAAACAATCTAAAAAAAATAATGTTAAAACTATTATTATATATTAAAATTTATTTTATTGACAGTTCAAAAGTAATTGGCACCTGAAAGATAAAAAGATATAAACATATTACTGCAAAAAACTTAGGGAGCTCTGTTTATTTGTAAGGCCAGAACAACGAGCGGTTCGTTTAGAAGATATGAGGTCGGCTAACACAACACATTCAGAATGAAATAAAACAACACCGCATAATTCGTTTAGATTAATCAAAATAAAGAAATTTTTGTTAAATATGTATTAGTAACTTAATTGAGGTTTATTATTCAATTTGACTTCTTTGAACTTCTTCTTTTGGATTATATGTAATACATACTAATTATTTTACGACTTGAGAGTTCCAATGGTTAAAGTCGAGTTCAAGCAAATTAGGCAGAAACATATTTGAAATCTTGAAAACTATGTGAATCCGCTAGCTAGACCTCTCGTTAATATGACAACTTCCCCTAGACTGAAACGGAATGATACACCCGCCATTCTGCTTTCCTAAAGATCATCCTAATTAATTTAACTTATACGCCATGATATCAGGAAAATAATAAATAACCCCTGGCTACTTATTCAGAGGTCCCTTGAAATAATTTATAAATCATTATATATTTCATTATAGTATGTTTATATAAAATAATTTGTAATGTAATGTTATTAGTCTTTCAGATTCTAAAACTTATTGTAAGGCTTTAATTTAATGCGATTCAATAAAGACATATTGTCAAATAAAAAAAAAACTAATTGTTTATATATTTAACATATATATATTGTCTGATTCGATATATCTTTCGATCAGAAGAGTATCATAAGGGTATTAAAATTACTAACTAATTCTATTATAATTTACTAATAGTATTGCTTGCTTCAACGGACGAGTTGAGTAATATAAATTATTATGACGTCAAACATTTTTCAAGAAATATTTAAATATTTTATTATATACACATTTTGCATATAAATCCTTTGTGAAGTGTGCAATCAAATAACTTATTTCATATTTATGATTATAAATATTGTATAAAGTGAAATTTTAATTTTAATTTTATTTTTTAACCAAATAATTTTATGAAAACCTCTTTCACATTAAAAACATAAAAACTTGTCGACAACAGCAATTCATGCCACTCCCACTTGCGTATTTCATAATTCTGGTAACTACATTAATCATTTGAATAAACTTGCCACAAGTTAACACTCACAGCCACAGTTGAAGTCGGAGTCGGAGTCAGAGATAGAGGCAGAGTCAGAGACAGAGTCACGCATTTATGTGGCACGTACTGGAATTCTAAATTAAAAATATTTATAATTTTGTAATGCGTTTGTGAATTTGGGACCCATTCGTATGTAGGTGTGTGCGTGTGTGTGTGTGTGTCTGTGAGTATGTGTAATGCTCTTTGCAACACTTGAGTGCTACCACATATTTAAACTTTGAAGTTAACAAATGATATTAACTAATTGCAACATGTTGAATAAATTATAAAATTACTCACCTTTCCCACGATAAGCGACGCGGAGCTTCCTCGCCAGTTGATGGCGCCACCGCTAAGCTCATATGCATACTGTCGACATGCGTGTGAGACGACGATGCCGTGGGCTTCAGGGTTGCGCTGCTCGTTTGATGTAGTAGCTTTGCTAAGCGCGTAAAAGCTGTATTCGCTGTACTACTGCTACCTGAGCTGGAACCACTGGTAGTGCTGGTGTCATGTGTGGATTGATGCGTATCAGCAGATGTGCGTTGTTGATGCTGATGCTGATGCTGATGTGAATGTTGATCTGTTGTGCTAGTTGTAGTATGCTTTTTGCTTGCCAAACGATAAGCACGTGCTGCAACAACATGTGGAGCAGGTATTCTGAAATTCCAAAAACAATAATAAGCCATAAGTAATAATGTAGCAAATGAATTGCTAGCTACATAGACAGTTAAGTTTTGGCTTAATTCTAGGAAACGTGTCAAGACAGTTTCGACACAGACAAAGACATTTTGGTCTTTACATGCCATCTCACTTACCTGAGCATTAATGTGCCATCAGCATGACACTCGAACTCATCCGATGTGGATGTGTGCATAAATGATGCAGCATCTGTTGTCGAGTAAAGAGCATGTTGTTGTATCGCTGCGTTGTTTGCTAAACCAGCCGTGGCGTGAACGCCACTGGTGCTGCTGCTACTGCCAGTACTGCCAATGCCACCAACTGAGTGCGGTGTGCTACCAGAGGACTTTCGCCTATAGACCAATGTTGTGTCATCCTTTGGAAGATTCAGTGATTTTATTGTTACCGTATTGTTGTTGTTAATAGTACAACAATTTTGCTGGCTGTTATAGCCATAGCCGAGGTTTACATTGGATGCTGTGTGTGGTGAATGCCGAGTTAACAGTGACCAGCAACGATTTCCACCGGATTTTGCGCCAACACGTTCCTCTGCGTGCAGAAGTGTAAAAATTTGTGTGAGATTTAATTGGATTACGTGAATTTTACGTGTTCTAATATGAATTTAGATAGTCCGTAGACGAACATATCCGTACATGCATTCAGAATATGTGAGAATGAGCGGTAATGTAGCGTTTTCGGCATGCATGGAAGCGAGTTTTGGAGTGCAGTTGAGCGTAAGCCTGCACGGATGAAAATGTGCTGCATTTTTCAAAATAAAATAAATTAAATCAGAAGAAACGTGGTAAAAGTGTTTTTAATTATTCGAAAACTGAAACCTCAACTCAAACAAGTGCTGTTTTCTGCAGCTGAGCTCGCAATTATTACAGAAAATTGCATACAAATTTTTATGTTGCTGTCGTCGGTGCTCTTGAATTTGCTGTTGACATACTTGGAAATTTTTGCTCATGTTGCAAACGTAATTTTGTTGAACATTATGTTACAAATTTTATACTAAATTAAAGTAAATTGAAATAATTAAAGAGCATTTCAACATTGGTAAATTAAGTTCAATGTAACTAAATTTACAGAACCTGAGTTAAAACAGAAAAACGATGAACGTAAAGTTGAGAAAATCTGCTCAAAATTATTTTATGTAGAAAAATGAAAACTTTAGTTTGAGTTAAATTATTTACGTCTCACATTTCGTAAACATTGACAATTTAAAAGTAAGCGAGTTATACAGGAATTATTTGTAATTATAAGAAGACAAAGGATCCACATTTCTCTTTCTCACCCCTTCTGTATAAACTTAATCAGTCAGCTTTGACAAAAGGAAATTGCGGCTGCTTGGTTGGTCTCCGGGGTGAAATTTATGCATTTTTCTGCACAGTTTAATTTTCCAGGAAATATTAAAATGTTTTGTTTGGGGAATTTCTGAAAAAGTATTCAACATTTAAAATTATGAAGCAGTAAATTAAATGAAAATACGGTACAGTGCTTCTAATGATACAGAATACAAACATATTTGTTAAAACATAGTCGTAACTAATCTCTTAAACGACTGTGTTTTTCAAAAGAGATGTTAATTTCTACAATATTAATGACATCTTCTTCGAGGAAGATAATAAGCGTAAGATATTCATTGTTTTTATAGAAGTATCGAACTAATGAAGCTAGTCGAAGTAGTACAATAACAGAGATTGGTAGATGTTAGCTAATTAGATAAATAAGTTATTTAGCCTTATTGTTTCTACATTGCTTTTCATTTTTTTGATAGGATTAGATATGACTTGAGAGAAAGAATATTGCGTTTATATATTTGAATCTGGATCTGGTTAATAAGAGAGGCAAGAAGTATTGTAATGTGGGAGTGTGCCACGACAAGAAATAAATCTAGGAATTAGACATTTTTTTAAAACTATAAACTAAAAATAAATTACCATAATAGTATAAATACCTTTAACACTGGAAACTAACTTCAAATTATTGGTATATTAGTTTTACATCACTAATCTCTACGAGTATATATAATAAAAATGTTTTTTGCTCATAGATAACTTGTTGCAATCTAAGAAATTATACTTTATTTATTGTTTTAAATGCTCAAAATAACATATTATGTCAATACTGATATCTACAAAATATAATTAAAATGATTTTCTAAGTTTAAGAGATGAAAAAAATGTATGAGCCGTCAAAAATCAACACGTTAAGCACATTGTCATATTTACTGCAATTTACTATAAATCAATTAAAACCTACTTTATACTCCACAGTGGGTACTTATACGACCGATACTTCTTAAAATCTAAGAAAAATACTTCAAAGACTTCAACAGTAAATATAGTAAATACAGTAATCTATATTATTAAAAGAATAACTAATAAAATTTATTTTTATAGTTAACTTTAAGGTT
>NC_051847.1:224343385-224431977 GCF_002237135.1 Teleopsis dalmanni
TGTACTTGCAATCAATCCGGCCGCAATAGCAGGGCATAATCTTGATATATTCACACAACCCCACCCACATTTACATTTACAGCAACAGCAACAGCAACAACAACAAGAACAGAACCCACAACTGCAGCATAAGAGATAAACAGTAAAGAAATGCTGTCAGCATATATTGTGGAAATCGGATTAAATAATTTACAATTGTTGAAGCTTTTTTTAAAGGTTAAATTAATCGAGTTCTTTTAAAAAAAGACCTCAAATAGCAAATCAATAAAAAGATATTTAATTTAATTACAACTTAATGTTATGTCAATTTCCAAATTTATATTTTATAGTGAATAACATCATTACAAGAAATTTAAATGTTTTTTTTTTAATAAAATTTATTAGATTTATCAAAATTGCTTATGAAAATTGTTTGTGGTTAATTTTAATATGTTTTGCTTAATATGTTGTTATATATATAAATATTTTTATTAACTATTCAATTGTATATTTTTAATTATTAAATTGTAATTATAAGTACTGAGTAAACTCAAAGAAGGTAAATTTATATAAATATGTAAGCAGACTTGAGAAATATTGTGAAAAGTGGCATGCATTGTAAAAACAAAAAGGAAAATAAAAATATTCTTGTAACTTTTTATTGAAATACATATTTTTAACAAAAAATAAATAAAATAAACATATTGCCGATGCATAAGATGTGTATTAATCTAATATAATATTTCATTATTGATCCTTTTATTACATACATATGCAGACCGATACTTAAAACCAATGTGGTATCCTTTTTTAGCTAATGATATGTAAATATATAATATAGGTAAATTACCAGATTCTGTTTTTCTATTTTTTCAATGTAGTAAACGTGTGCTGGACGTTTCTTGCGACACAGTTTTACCTTTTGTAAATTGCTGTTGAGTTGAATTCAATTCGTTTTCGCACTTTTGTGACCTACCTAGCGATCACTGTCCTTCACATGGAAATCACCAGTTTTAAATTGGCGAAATCATGTTTCGCATGTCTTAATCGATGGAGAGTGTCTACCATTGCAAGCCACAAAAATGTAGACTTAATTTGTGTGTGTTTGCAGCTCAATGTCACGTATGTATTAAGTTAATACGCGGCGTAGTTTTTTCTGGTACCATCTCTTAGTTAAACCAGAAAAAACTTATGCATACACTTAGTATAGTATAGTGAATTGTGTACTATCCACAATTCACTAGACAAACATATTTTCACAAAATATATCCATAAAATATAAAATACATATAACTTATGTATATTTGAAAGATACTAAAAGGTGCAATGTATTATACATTTTAGTCCGATGAATCAGTTACCTTGCCATGCATTATATTACAACTAATCTATTTCAAATATTTTAATTTAAAGCGATTAGAAATTGATGGGGGCACAGGAATTTTAAAACACTTAAAATAAATAGAATAAATGATAGATCCAAAATTTTATTATAAACTAAATTGAGGTTTAGGCAAATTAAAAAATGGTATTTTGAGTTAAATTTTTATTTATTTAGTTGCAATTTGAAATAACAATCGCATTTCTGACTATAAAAATGGTGATACTTGACACGAAAATAATATATAATAATTCAACGTTTTATGATATGACCTGCAAACAGTTCAGATAATACTAGGTGGATTGATAATTACTTGACTTCACAACAGGTGGCAACGCCAGAACAAAATCAATTATATTTTGTATATCTGGCAACTTTTAAAAGACAGCTGTAAAAGTTTTGACTTTATCAGATGTTTGGTTAGTTTTTTGCAAATAATTCCAATAGTTCACTTTGTTAATTTTATATAATATGGCAAAAATTGAATATAGTTCAGTCATAAAATTCCTCAATCAATCCACCTACTATATAAAAAAAACTTTTGTAATTTTTAAACTGAAGGAAACACTAGACAGTAGATAAAACTAAAATTAAAACTGTTAAATATTAAATGAATATACAAAGTATTTATAACATATTAAATTAATATAAAAAAATATTTATAACAACTATACAGGTAGACTTATTGTTATTGCAATTATAATAGACGTAATTACAACATTTCCTACATGGTATTAACTGCGAAATTGAATTGTCAAATGTTATGACGTCAGAAGTAAGGATCAGCTGTTACAATGCAAGAAGTCAATTTTGTGTTTACGCCTTTCTTTTAAGTGTAAGAATAAAATTTAAAAGAAAATGTTATCTCAGTACATGGAAGAATTTGAACAGGTTGATAATTTATTTAAAAATTAAATAAAAATTTAATTCAAATCGTTTTGAAAATTTAAGGAACCTTTTGAAGTAACCGAATTTATTGAGCGGCTCACTTGGCGTACCAACAATGAAGTAAACAGTGGCACTGGAGGAGGAGATGAATTTAATCCAGATGCTTTGCGTGATACTTTCATACAAACTATTAAGGACTTGAAAATACTGCAAGACAAACAACAAACGAAGTGTGAACGCTTGGAAGATTCATTGAAGCAGGAGCAATTAGCGCACACAAAACAGATAAGTAAACTACAAGAACGACATCAGACTGCAATTGACTGGTTTGGACAATTAGATGAAAAGATAAATTCAGTAGCTGGAAAAATTATTCACCTTGGTGAGCAATTAGAAAATGTAAATACGCCACGTAGTCGTACTGTTGAAGCGCAAAAGTTATTAAACTATATGTCTGAGTTTTTAGTCGCAGGACCTATAGTTAATGACATATTCAATGATCCGAATCGCTTGTATGAAGCAGCTGATGTTATACAAAAGTTATATGCAATATCACAAGATTTGCCAACAGAAAAATTTTTGGACTCAAAACGTAAAATAGAAAAGAAATATGATGAAGTTGAGCGAAGGTTGATCGAAGAATTTGCTTCAGCACAGAAAAGTGAAGACATTGAAAAAATGAAAAAATTAGCACAAATATTATCACAATTTAAAGGATATACACAGTGTATCGATGCATACATCGAACAAAGTCAAATGGTAAGCGGTGAATATTAAACATATGTTATATTAAAAATAATTCTTATATTATATTATTAAGAATAATTTTGCTATCTATAATTATTTATATAGAAATATATATATATATAACAATTTTTACTTTTGTAGACACCATATGGAGGTAAAGATATATTTATTGGTATAGTTCCTATGTGCAAACATCATTACGAGATCATCAAAAAAGTGTTTGCAAATCCAACACAGGTCATGTCCAAATTCATACTTAATATATATCAATTAAAATTACATCAGTACTCCATTACTAAGTTGGACGATAAAAAAGATGAGGAGAAGTATTTACGTACTTTGTATGAACTTTATTCGCGGTACATTCATATATTACTATTTATTATTTACTTTTATTGCAATATTTTAATTATGATATGTATTTTAGCACATTAAAATTATCGGCAGACTTACAGGTTTATATGTCTCCCATAGACGATGATCTACTTAATAAATTGACGCAACAGATTTTTACAAAGCATCTTGCCGGCTATGCTGAAATTGAATCTAAATGTCTTACAGCTAAATGTTCCACTGAATTGGAGAAATTTTATTTAAGCAAAAAGCATCAAAAGAAACAAACAGAACGCTTCCAAGAATTAAGAAGAGATATGCAGGCATTAATTGGCACGCGCGCAAATATAAACATAGCACAGATTGAAGATTATGGTGGCGAAACGTTCCTTTCTGAAGAATTAGCTATAAATATGTTGCAAGAAGCCAAGGGTTCATTTAAACGCTGTCGATTACTGTCAAGTGAAGCAGAATTGGCTGGCAATGTTATTAAGTTAAACGATATATTATTACGTTTTTTAATGCATGAGCATGTTAATTATGCCTTAGAGTTAGGTTTGCAGGCAATTCCTATCGCCGAAGGAAAATCTTTTCCACAGATGTATTATTTTGATGTTGTGCAAAAAACAAATATTATTGTGCATTTATTAGAGAAATTGTGTCATACATCCGTAATACCATGCGTACTGTAAGTAACAATTTAAAAAATTAATTATGTCTATTTACTGCTACTATTTATAATTAATATTTCCATTTTCATCCATTTTCAGTAATACTTCAAAATATTCTGATTATGTTTTTAAAAAACGCATTCTAATGGAACAAATCGAATCAAAACTCGATCAGGGCTTAGATCGTTCAATAAATGCAGTTATCGGTTGGGTTAAGGTTTATTTACAGAGCGAGCAGAAAAAAACGGATTATAAGCCTGAAAGCGATGTTGACACCATATCATCAACAGTGAGTGAATAAAAACGCAAAAAAATTATATATTGTTTTATGTTTTATGTTTTAACCTATCAAAAATGTTAAAAGGCCTGTCTACAAGTGGTTCAAAATCTGCAATCAGTTATTATACAAATTAAAAAATGTGTTGATGGCGAAAACCTGAAAAACGTTTTAAATGAATTTGGCGCACGTTTACACCGTGTCATCTATGATCACTTACAGACAATGCAATTCAATACCGCAGGCGCAATGTGTGCTATATGTGATGTTAATGAATATCGCAAATGTATACGAGATTTAGAAAGTCCATTAATAACACAACTTTTCGATATATTGCATGCGCTATGTAATTTGTTGTTGGTTAAGCCTAAAAACTTGAAAGAAGTGTGTACCGGCGAAACACTGGTAGGCTGGCTTAGAGTACTAATTAATCGGTAAAAATTACAATTAATAAATTTTATTTGTATTTCAGAACTGCTTGGATAAATCGGTGGTACGTCAATTTATACAACTGCGGGCAGATTTTCGAGTTATTAAAAATACAAGTTACTTGAAAGGCATTATGGAATAAATTATAAAAAATTTCCAAAAGTAGTATTTTTAAAAGTAGTATTTAATAGACAAATAGGGCAAAAGAAATATAAAAATAAAAGTAAATTAATTAAACTTTATTTTTGAGATACTGTAGAATAAGGATTATTTGTAAAAAGTTGTGACGTTAGATACATGGTGGGTATTCAGACGTAGCTCTGTAACTTCGTTATCGGTAAAGTGATAAAATAATAAATGTATCATTGCAATTAAAAAATATTTAAAAGTTATTAAGTAAGAGTGCTAAATACAAGCAAGATTATAAATACAAGCCATATTTTTACTTTTTAAAATAAAAACAATCTGTTGATGTTTTATCGAATACCTAAAAAATCATCAGGTATGATTTTTTCGAACACCATTTAGAAGGAACAGGAAGCTTGAAGAGAAGCCTTATTCGAAATAAATACAAAGACATTATTTATACATATGTGTATTCGTTATTAAAACATCATGACAGTTTTATAAGATAAATATTTATTTCAAATTACTGAAATGATGTGAAAGAAAAATTCTGGCACGTCTGAATAGTCTTATATAATTTTTAATTACATTTAATTTAAATTCTATATATGTTATATTAAAAAAATAATTGTTGTATACATATTATATTCATGCTTGATAATATAATAGTTAATTGAAATATTTAAAATATTTTTATACATATTGCAAACATTATAACAAAAGTATACAAATTTGGAGTAAATAAGAAAACTTCTGTACTTAAATACTAAATTTATTTGATTAATTATTTATTGATTTTTTAACCCACTTACACACTCTAAGCATACAATACTGAGGCGATTAATGCATAATTTGTTCACATACGCAACATTTTTAATGAAGGTAATAAATTATATATTAGCAAAAACAACTTCTTCATTAAAAATTTATAAAAATAATTATATTTTTAATTCTTGTAAAAATACAAGAGGTATTCGTAAAATTTTTAAAAATTTTTGGCTAAAAAATTCCTTCTGTCGATATTAATTAGAATAATAAAAGAATACAAGATGTTTAAATGTATGTTTTAAAAGAATACCAAGAAGTATCGATATTGCACGCCGAACGTTCTTTCTATTATTCGATATTTACAATAAAAAAAAAAAAGAAAAACAAATTATTTAGTTTAGATTTCTCATTACAAGTTCCCTTTTGTTATTTTCAAATCAAAAATAATATCGTAAGTTTTTCAAAAGGGAACATTTTTAAAGCTTGGTCAATACCCCTAGTGTCATATGACGTCACTTGTATGTTTGAAATTTATACATATATATATATTAAATTAATAGGATTATTAATAATAGTCATTGTAAATCATAATTGAATTTAATCAATGTGATATTTTTAAAATTCAACATTCTACACTATCAAAAGACGATTAGATGATAGGCTTGGTGTGCCAAAGAGACTCTACCAGCTACCGTACTTATCAAAACAATTGTATATTACGCACTTCAAACAACGTAATAAAAAAAATCAAAGAATTGCATTAGCTTAACTATATTTTTGGCAATAGGAGAATGTTAAAAACAATATCAATTATAGATATTGTTAGACATGCTGAAGTGATCGTTTAATTTTCGAGTGCCTTTTCAATTAGTTTGCTTTTAACTTTTGGTATTAAAGGAAGTCTTTAAAAAAATCTATTGGTTTTTATCTTCAACTAAACCAAATACATTTCTATCAAGTATTTTTGTCTATTCTATTAATAATAATAAATCAGAACGAGAAATAATTTTAAGTCGAGGTTAAAATGCGTAGTAAATGTATTTATGTTTTAAAAATACTTGTGCTGTGGTTCTGTCTAATAAGTGATTTGCAGGGATCGATCAGTGCTAAACCGTATAATAAAAGCACTTCAGTAGCCTCGGCTTCTCGAGAGTTGTATAAACGTTTTTTAAGAACACAATCGTTACCATTTGAAGATTGTGGTAAGTACTTACCTTTTAAATTAATTTTTAAATAAAATAGAAGTAATCTAAAAAGTAGAATAAAGTTTGCATAGATATATGTTTATATATAATATAATAAGGTAAATAGCCTGCAGGTTTATTAGATTTTATAATAACATTACTATAAAACTGATCTCATAAAAAGGATCTTATCTTGTTGTTAAAAATATAAATACAAATTAAGAAAAACTAAATCACACTTTAATTTTGCAATAATTTTTATTTTTTCGATATTTCGACTTTAGTCTAAAGTCATCATCAGGAAACTTGTATATATTAATAAGATGCAGAATTTTCACAAACTGTTTTTATTTAATAGTTTACAATAGCCTACCGTGTATTTATCTTTGAGTTCTACATTTTTTTCAAGGCTTATCTATTATATAAGTATTGGAACTCTTCCATTTACTTTTTATATAAAAAAATTGTTATTGTTGTTATCGTTGTATGTAAAGTTATCCTAAATTTGCAAATTTGTGAATATACGTTTGTACTGAAGAACATTTAATATACAATATATATATATATTACTTGATCTAGTTAATCGATATAATTATAGAATAATAAACCTTATTTGTAAATTTGGACAGATCAGATGGGGTGAAATTGGTGTTTGAGTATATAATGTGGCTTCCTTATAAGAAAACCGTCGAATGTAAGAGTGCTCATTACTAGTGGGTACTAATGTAGACAGATATTTTACAGTTCAGTAAAATCGTAAATAGGTTGACCCAGATTTAGATGTAGCTATCCTATAAATTGTGTTATTTCTATTTTCTATTTGTAATATTTTATTATTATTCTCTCATGTAGTTTCTAACGTAAAAAGTGTGTAGATTATTATATTTTATATTTCGAATAATTTTCTGACATATTACAATCATTCATTAATTGTTAGAAGATTAAACATAATTCATTATGATAAAATAAACAATAAATCACTGTAAATATTTTATCAAAAATATTGAATTTTGAAAAAGAAGTACTCGTTTCCCAAAGTAATACAGCATGACACAAATCGATCACAAGAGTGGTCCGATTACTCGTTTTGCATTTGAAATTGTCTTTCCATCTGGGGGTTTCAACCAGAAATATTTCGGACGATTTTACACTAAATGTAATGATTTTATCTTTGAAATAATCGTTATCATATGTACTTTAAATTAGTTTTCAAAATACCTTCTTAAATAAGGTAGGTCTCTGTAAAGTCCGTGCACGTCTTCGATCGAATCTAGAAGAACTAAAAAAATGCTTTAGTGATTTACTTTAGAGAAACCTAATTTAAGGCTATAGAGAAATATATAGTTTATTATATAAAAAGGCATCAAAATATCAGAGAAACATTGATATAAGTATATCACTAAAGTCGAATTTTTCTTTAAAGTTCGTTTATTAAATATTAGTATTACTGGGTACCAGATGACCCCTACTAAAGCATCTGAAAATGTTGGCTAACTTTATTAGGTTAATTTAATGACATTAGAAATACATATATTTCTATAGGTTTATAAGTCGCTGTAGAAGCTCCAACTTGCTCATTGTTGTTAAGAATTTAAGATGCAGTTCTTTCATTTGCTAGTTCGTGGTAGCTGTTACTAAAATTATATATACAATATGTAGAAACGTTGAGTGATATGATTTATAGATTGATAGCAACTAACGATTGACAGCATTAGCTTGGTTATCAGAAGTCTAGTCAGAGTATTGATTCGAGTTCTTCTTGAAGAGCAAGAAGTTCAGTCATAAAGACAATGCAAGAATCGGAAACTCGATTAGTTTATCCTCAATTATTTTGATATACACTTATTTACATAACAATAATTTATATAATAATATAATAAGCTCTTGACTATAAATTAAAGTTAAGAATCGCTTGAATAAATAACAATCGTTCACTTTTTAATAAACATTCAGCGTTTGAATGAAATCAGAAAAAATTAAATATATTTCTATTTGTTTTTGGGATCATTGAGCTTAAACTGCTACAAAAATATGCACATATGTATGTATATTTTGTATGTTTTACAAAATATAAAACACATACGTTACGTACATGTATATACAAACAACTTCAATTATTTTGCTAATAAATCAATCAAATTTGGAATGGAATCAAATTTTGAGTAACGAATTTATTTAAAACAAAAATTTCTTTTATTTTGAACTTGAAATTCAATTGTACGAATATTATTAAATTTATTGAGCTTTAATACGATTTTAAAAATAGGTTGCAAAAATAGCGCAACTACACTGCGAGAAATTACCAAAAATTTCCGATTTCCCCATGTATTGCATGGTATTATGTTCTCAAATGATTATACTTTTGATACGTACTATATGTTAGTTTAATATTGTTATTAATTGCATGGGATTTTAATATTTATTATTAATACAGGTGAAAACCAAAAATATAATAAATTTTGTGAAATTAACAAAAGCAATAATAAAAAAAGCTGTCCAATAGTTCTATCTCTGCTTGTTAATCTTCAATTCTTTTTTTTATTTGATGGTATCAGCGTCAGATGGTTGGCAGTAAATTAAAAATATTAATTATTTTGGAAAATTGCACTGATTACACAGATACGAATAGCGTCAGAAGTTATTTATGGATGAATCGACAGAAAAAGAAATTCTTTAAGTGCTACATCATTATGTGATTCACATAACTTCTTTAAAAAGTATTTGTTTTGTTAGATTATTCTTTTTATATAGTTACGATTTTTTAAATGATATATATTCATTTATTAAATAGTTCTTTCGGAAAAAGTAAAAGAACACTGTGGATGTGGATGATTGAAGTTTTAGAATGCAGGACGGGTTTTAGCTATATTCAATCTATATATTTAGAACATTTAAGTTAATGCATGACATTTAAATTTTCATAAATAATTAAAATAAATAATATAGTGAAATATATAATGGATATATAATTTGGTTCATACATTATTGCTTGGAAACTCAGGATTCTTCCAATTCATGCAAACAATCTTGTTATTTTTTTAACTTATCTCGAAGTTTGTATTTAATATTTGGTAAAGAACCTTTTTATTGTTTTAAGATTATAATTATTACTTGTTTTTCTGAGTAACAAATTTCATGTGCTTTGCTCGTGGCATATGGAAATTTGAAGTACTTTGGTACAGTAAATGTTATTTTTGCAATTTTAAAATGCTCTTATATCAATCAACCTTTGCTCATAGTTTTTAGTATTATTTTTAATATTGTACAGATTTTCGATTTTTAATAATAGCAGTTATTTATATATAAATATAAATATACATATATATATATATCCATACATACTTAGAAACCATCCAACCAATTTCGATGAAATTTTGATGGTAACTATAATTGGATGAGTGAAGTTGGTCAAATGCTATATTAGAATCCAATTGGTAGAACAAATGAGGAAATATGTTGAGGCAAAAGCTCTTAATCTTATAATCTGAAAACAAAACTTCTCGATAAGATACCTACTGACCTTTGTTAACCAATCAAAATGCGTTCAATTTAATTATGGTTCATTTAATGTGTATTAACTAAGCTGTATAAGTTTATTAAGATGTTTGTTACCTGCAGATTTGTAAAATAAAGAAATAAGCATATTCTAATCTCATTTACTCATATCCAGTAATTATCAAAAGAAAGATCCAGTAAATTTTTATTTGGCTTTCAGCAAACCAACTAAAGTCTGAAGTCTTGAATCAAGATTTATTGTTCAGTTTATCAATAGTACTAAATTATTCAAGTTCGCTTAGAAGACCTTCTTTAAGAATACCACAATAAAGCTTATGTATCATGGTATACTACTGTCGTTTCTAATAATAATAAAAATAATATTAATATGAAACACTTTTACGATTTAATCTATTGATTAATTTTCATTATAGTTCTTTTTTTTTGTTAGCGTAATCTTACTAGATACAATATTGGAATGCTTATGTTTGCAGAATGTTCCTAAAACTTAATGCATTAGATGAAGTTTAATAAATAGTCTATTTGCTGCTTTAAATTTTTTTTTTAAAGAAAATTAATGCAACTTTTGTTATAAGAAGTATATATTCAATTTTTTTTATTAAACTATACAAATTTTAATTGCAAAAAAAAAAAAAAAAATAAAAACAATATAAGAATCATATATAGTAATATTTGTGATATAAATCTAAACTTAATCGCGAAATACAAAATCCGTTTTTAAAAAATTTCAATCTTTTCAGGGTCTCAGTACGATATACTGTATCTCGATATATCATGTTGCAGTGAAATACCTTGTCAAATGAAGAGAGGTACTAAACCGACAGTCTATGTTATATTTGATGACGAAGGTAAGACTTTATGAGTATATTGACTTTTTCAATAACCCTGATTCTATATATCGTTTTACAACTATTTTGTACCGTTTCAAAAAAAAAAATAATAATTGAAAAAAGAACTGAAGAACTGAAGAAAAAGTGCTTGTATGTGTATTTGAAACTTCACTGCCAACTTCGAACAGTGAACAGTGAACAGTGAAAAGCAATGAAGTCACTAATACACGTAATATTTCGTTAAATGAAACTCAATTGAAATTGATTCCATATCGAAATTCAGACTTAGCGACTTCCATGAGAATTCCTTCAAAGCAGTTCAATTTCGCACTAAAGTATCTGTTCTAACTCAACATACGCGAATTAAATCAGTTCACATTATTTTTATATATAAATGAGTATTTTGATTACAACTTCTCTTCATTCCCCCCATTTATTGCTCGCACATATACTAATATTCCACAAGAGACTGATATCTGCATTCTCCAAAAATACTTAGCTTCATAGCCAATTCGTATTGATAAGTAGAGGTAATTGATTTATTGTGCCGTGCCGCTCATTGGCTCGACAATAAATACGGTAGTTATTTTCCATATGAGCAGTTAATAATAGCAAAATTGTTTTAAAATTGGCATAGTCATAAGTTTATTTAAGAAAATACATAAAAAAATGTTTAAGTTTCGAAGTAAGGGTACCGGTCATATCAGTCATATCAGTCATATCAGAGAGCGCATAAAAATACGAGTGTAATAAAGCCAAACAATTTGAGGAAATCCCAGTCTTGTGTGTACAAATTTTTTGTGATAATTTATATCATAAATTACGAATTATTGGTGTTCATTTCTTTCTAATCAAATAATTTTGTTGAGGTAGGTCAAAAACGTGCTTGGCTCATATATCTTACTGAAATGAACTGATTTATGCAATGGAGACGAGTAGTCGAACGATAATCTAATCGGTTTTTATCTCAGATGCCTACGATTCCATATTAGTGATTATTCATTACGGCTTTAGTACATATTTTTTTCAAACTATTTTAATTATAGAGTTCAAAACGTTTACGACTTTAAGCATGAATATAACTAATGTTGTGGATATATTATTGTGTTATTCACAATTTGAAGCGGTATTTTAATTATTCTCTTGATTTTTAACATTGAAAATATATAAAGGTACCGGAACATTTATTTGTGAAGTATAATTATGTTGCAGCTTGCCATTGCTGCCATATTTAACTGCATTTAATAGTGTAACTATGCAGGAGCCCCTCGAGAAAGAAATTAGACAACTAAAATATAGGTTGATTGGACACACGTTACACAAAAGCACAAAAGACGTAGCACATGCTGCACTTACCTGTATTCCGCAATCAACCCGAGGACGACCACGCTATTCTTTGCGTAGAACCATAAATAAGGAAACGAATAAATCGATAGGTGAAATGCGATATATCGCTCGAGATAGACAAAATTGAAACTTTTGTACAAACTCTTTGTGAATAGACTAAATTTATATAATCAATTATTCTACAGAACATGCCATAATAATAAAAATTCTTTTATATCACTACCTAAGTTGAATTGAAGGGTGATGGTTTTAAGAAGCAGAAGGAAACCTTAACCAGCTACTATGTACAAAGTAAACAGACTAACAACAATAACAATGATGTCTTGTAGACGAAAAAATTTTTAGTAGATTATGTTAAATAGTGAACTACATATATATTGCAAATACATTATTGAAAATAGTTTTGTATAGCAACTACGATATATTGATCTATAGCGACATCAAATGGTGCTAAACTTCCATATAGATATCATATAAGCTGGCAATGCTTTATTACGAGACGTTGTAGAATGTAAATTCTAAGAAGTAGCCACTAAGCATTTTTAAAAATTATTTAAAGCATTTTTTAGACTAGAGAGATTTGTTGAATTTATATCTAGACCTTGCGTCCCGTAGGTCTAGCAACAAAATATGATTTAACTCAAATTTTAATGAATAATGATGACATTAAAAATATTATTAAATTTAATAAAAAAATATATTTCTATATAAATTTTAGGCAGTAACACTACTCTATTGAAACATCAAGTGCGCTGGGTATTTAATGCCATAAGAACTGAAGCATCAATAACACCTGATCCTTGTGATGGAAATTTGGAATGTTTGAAAAATAACAATGACGGAAAATCATATTGGGCCACTATAAATGTGAACAACACACTACCAACGGTAGCAGTTTTTTAAGTGAATTTTTTAAATTGCATTTCTAAAAATTTCTATTTACAGATTAGCGGTTCTATGATATGGGAAGCAGCTGATGCTAACAACAATAATGTAATTTGTTTCAAAGTTCCAGTTGTCGTTATTAATTAAAAAGTGAAAGTATTATGAAAGCAAATAAAAATGTGTATTAAATATAATTATTTTTGCGTAATGTTTAATTATTAATATGAAAAAGATGGACTTTTAATATTCTTCAATTATTAATGGATTAATCTAATTTTAATTAATCTAATTTTCATATACAACATCTTTAGTTAAATTTGACAATAAATCATCAAATAAAACATGTTTTCGATAATTCTGTCCATTGTATTGACATAATAATGATTACTAACATATATCAGATATTTGGTGGATTAAGTAATCGCCACGGTCCACGTTGCTGTTAGAAATGAAATAACATTTTCTTTTGTCATAACGTCGAAAACTTTAATAATTTTTTTCATCTGAACATTTTATTATTAACATTACATATATGTATGTATTCTTTAAAATAATTATCCACAAATCCCAAACTTCAGGAACTATAAAGCTGAAAATATTTAAAGCTTCATCAAACCCATATTATTAAGTCTCATATTCAGCAAATTTACAGGGAACTTACAAGTATGTGTATGCCATCAAATATTTTAGGCCAAATTAACTGACCTTAAAAACAAGCAATCAAGATCCTTGACAATGAACGAGTGAAGAATTGACATACTTCACTGAGTTTGACATACATTACGAATACGTTAAGATAACATTATTAGAACCGCATTAAAATTAAAGTCAGTGTGTTATCCTAAAGACACCTGGAAAAATCACACTGTTCGAGATGAGCTATAAAATTACACTATGATATGGAACGAAGTAGAAATTCTTGTTTAAAACTGACTCTGGCGCAAACACCACGACCACGGTACATACTCTTTTGTTGTTCATAATACAAACTCTAAACATAGATAGGACTTGTATAGCATAACATAAATTTTCAATTCATTATTTTCAATAATTTTAAATTCATTTCTAGGAAGAGGAATAAACGGGGTACCAGCTTCCAACGGACCGGAGCACTGCGACCATGGTTGATCTTTTGTGCTACAACAGACCCTAACCAAAAAGAAGACATTCCGCCTTCCGAATGAAAGCCAGAATGTCAGCCGTTGCGAACCTCCTAATGTGAGAAGGGTAGGGAGAGTAGTTCTCGATCCAATAACCTACCTCTGATCAAGACTGGGCAGTCACAGAGTGTGACTGGAAGTCTCGTTTGCTTCTAAGCGGAGTCGACAATCTATCTCTTCGGACAGACCCATTTTGTTAAGGTGATAATGCAGTCCATGGTGACTCGTTAAATATACCACCAGCAATCTCAACTCTGTTCTGCTGAAGAAGGATACCTACCATAACTGTAGGGATGAACTAGCTTTTTCATCCCTAATTAATCATATAGTTCTATTATTTTCATTGCTATCTTTTCTTCTGATATGATATCGTAACCATTTTCCAATCATTGACGCCCAAGTGCTCTAATGTCATTTTTCAAAGTAAAGCAAAAGTAACAACGATTGAACTCAGCAAAGAATGATTCGCACGTACCCACATAGGGTCGCAGGTTGAACAGCTCTGACTAAGTGGATCTGTTGTTTCTTAAAATGTTGCTGCTGCTACTGCTACTGTGTGTTGTGTTGTGTTGTTTCTGTTGTTGCTGCTGGCAAATTCGTATCAACTGAATTATTAGTGCTCAATTCTTTCAATAACATTTTGCATCTGTTGATACGCTTGTGCTCTCCAATATGCGCTTCTCTCAAACATGATCCAAAATAGGGAGCAGTGCAAGCCCCTATAATTGCAATCGCTTAGATACCACGTTCAGTGTGTTTTCAAAGGAACTGCGGAACGGTTGTGTCTCTGCGCGTAAAAACTTGTTCCATTTTTTCGAAATTTTTTTAGAATTTTTGTTTTGGTTAATGTGCCATGATTTATGGTTAACTGATGTTCGCATTTAATTACAATCAAGTTAAAAGGACACAAATCTGAATTGAAAACATATTCAGACAAAAGTATATATATACATATATAAAGTTCATTCTCTATTTGGACTGCTCGCCGGGCTTGCAATTAAATTTTTTATGTCCCAATTTTTATTGCGTGCGAGTGTTGACATTTAAGTGATTTTTTAATTGTTATGATACAGTTAATGAAAAAAATGTAAATACCGAGTGCGTCTGAATTGTGAATTGTATCTAGAAAATAAGAGAATACAACATTAGCACGTATTGTATTTAATCGGTAATTGTAATCGGTAAATTGTAAAACAATCAACCGGCATTTCACTAAGTAAAGCCTGTGTTCGGTATGGGAAATGTTTTTGTTTTGTTTTGTTATTTTTGTTAATGGTTGTGCATTGGCTCTAGTAACACTAAATTAAAATAATATTAAATAAAAAATTAAATAAAATGAAATAAACACTTAAACGCGAACAACATATGAAGCATAAGAAGCATTAAAACAGAACAGAACGCATTTAGTGTTTCGCATCTTGTATCTCGTATCTTGTATCTGGTATCCAAAGCGTAGTATTTTTGAATTTTAAATTGTTAAAAACGAATCATTAATTGCCACCGTCGCCCAAGTTTGTGCGTTCAGCAAACATACACTCAAACATACACGCTCAGTGCACATCGTAAGTAGTCTCTGTTAGTCTGTTAGTCTGTTAATCGGTTAGTCTGCGTAGCTGTGCCAAAATGATCAACTCTTAAGAAAACCTATAAAATATCTTAGACTGTAATAAGACGATGTCAACTAACTAGGCATTCTTTTAATGAATACGGTTTTAAACATACTTTTTTATGTACTTAACTAATCAATGGCAATGGCAATGGCAATGTCAAAGTTGTAGTTGTAACAACATTCATTCATGATAGATAATAGTAAAATAGAGATTAAAATAGAAGGATTCTCATCATCAAAAATGATGACTTAAATTTCTTAAAAGGTCACCACCACTAACCTTCTTTGATTAGCTTCCTAACACAGGAAAATATACACATTTGATTAGAAGTCCGCGTTTAAATCCCAATATTCGAAAAATGTTCCTCTTTTAAGAACTATTTATTACTATTTATTAGTTTTATTTTAATTTGAGATAAAATAAGCACCTCTTAAACATTTATTGTTATTTATTTTTAAACTCCAGCTCGAACTAACACCTTAGAAAGACTGCTAATTAATCTTACTATATTTCCGAGTAGTGCTCGAACCAAAAACGACCGTGAGCGTTCCTGCTTTACATTTCATACATGATGGTTACATACCACCAAGTCAAGATGGCCATCAAATATGCTATAAGTAATGTAAACAGGAGAGTATAAGGCAACAACGCCGTGGCCAATGTCCAAAAGTGTAATTTAAGCACTATATTTCTGAAACAGACAAATTATCCTCTTAAAATCACTGCAGTTATGACTCTGATTAGCCTGAGGTGTAGAAATATTGCGAATCTTCCTGTAGTTATTCGGGGTATGTATAGATGTACTAGAGGTACGCGAAGACAATGTCTTACCATCTATACCTAAAATATTGGATTGTAAACCGAAAAATCATAAGGTGCAACTAACAATGCAATCTTCAGCTAATTACACCGTGAAGCGTTCATACTTTACATTTCTTAGATATAAGAATGTTTCTTCTTAGATTTGAACCATTGAAACCTATACCTAATCAATCAAAAATTATTTTATGTATTTCTTAACTGCTTCTCCTGGCATTTTTGAAATATTTCTCGTTTTTGTTTCCTGCAATTAGTGCAGTTAGTTAGAACTTTATTTTGTATATTATATCAGTCTTGTCAGTCTAGTCTATTTGAAAATAAGGATACTTGCAATGTCCGACGTAATTAGTTTAGTGAATGGTGTTGAAAATTTTTTACAAAGTAGAAATGTTGAAAATTTTGTCTGTTCTAAATAAATTAATAGTGCGTTAACTGCAAAGAAATAACTGTCCAGAGATAGTCTGCAAGTTTTTGTTTTTAAAGCTTATAAGACAATTAGTTATATATTCTGATCTCATTTAACCTTTTTGTTATACAATACATTAATATAGATTCATTACGATATCTAACCTAACTTACTTATCGATCATTAGCAAAAAATAGTTCATTACGACTGTTATCTTAGCGTTTTTATGTCAGGCTAATAAGAGTAATGACTTCAGGAACGTCATTTGGTGCGCACTTACAATAAATGCCAATTTGGATAGAAGTTCGTTTATTAGGTTGGGCCCCTTGAAGCCGTTGCAATAGTTGAATATATGAATGTAATTATTTTTTTTATATTTTATGCTAAATATTAAAGCATGTATTGCTCATTTTATAGCCACAGCTTTATTTTTATAATTTTCATTATTTGTATGTTGCAAGTTTGATATGCAATATTCGTTAAGGGATAATGTGACATTGTACATTATTAGTCACACGCATAATTTTAAATGCCTGCACAAACGAAATATTGGCTGACTTAAAAAACATTATAACAAAGTCATATATAATATTGTATACACACCCCTAAAGATAGATAAAAAATTACAACGAACACAATTTTATTAAAGACTAAACTAAATAGTTAATTATAATATAATATAAAAATATATAGACTAGTAAGGACCTACAGATTGAAATATATTCCGAATGCTTTTTTTAAACTTTTTAGTTTAAATTTTTATTTTGATTAATTGATAGAAAAATTTTGCACAATATATATATATATATTGATCATAGTAGTTAAATTATCACTGTCATGTTTATAAATACAAAATATTTGAGATCAAATCGAAAACGGACAACTCAAAAAAGTTTGAGCTATAATATCGTTATTAAGATAATAACGTTATTATATCTTCCTTTAATCTCGTCTTTCCACAGATGAAATTAAAGGACATTAACACTTGCAGATTTTGCAGAATATGTAATAATCCATATTTGTTACTCGTACCTCCTGTGACAGTCAGAAAGAGATCTGTGAATGAAAACCAGTAGTTATTGTTAAGCTTATTAATAGTCTTCAAGTAAGTTCGTAAGTTATAATATGGTATATCTGATAGACCGCGCTGATTGATACAACAATTCTACAAACGACAAAAAAAAATTCATTATAATAAATATTATTATAAAGCCGTATTCCATCAGGAACATAGACTATTTACATAGAATTGCTAGGTATTTCTGTTTAATGCTTAATATCTTAATTCGTTAAATGATTTATTAATTTCATGCGGGATTGTTCTACTCCAGGTAGTACGAGGCTTGCCGGGTCTTCTATTGCCTTGAGAATTCCATTGTAGGGCAGCATATGATTTAATAAATATGGTATTTTTTATATTTTTGGAATGATATTTTAAGAAAGTTATTAACTTTAAAATAGATAGTTTAAAAATATCAACTTAACTTTATTGACAAACTTCTGTGAAGTCTTTGTATACTCTAAACACTCTAAACTAGGAGAAAACTTAGTTTAGAGTGTTTAGGATACATTATTTTGTATAAGAAAACAAAATTGATTTGAAATATACCATATAAGGTTATATATTGGTTTGAAACTGTAATACAGCACTAAAACAGATAATTGTATCACTTTTTTTGTTTGTTTTCGTAGCATTATGTTGTTGTTGGCTTAAGATATCTTTATGAAACATAACACAATCCAAATCAAAGTTGAGGTTTCAATTTGAATGATTTGTTTAACAATTTATGAATATATTTTATTGTTTCATTTGGAAAATGCTTTTCCTATCTGTTTAAGTATTTGTGTTTGGTAAAAGACTTTTGTCGTTTACTTACCAAATTAGAATAATGAATAGTGATATAAGCATTTTTACCGCAGACAATTATAAGTAAGGCGGTTTGCAGCTCAATGTGATGAAAATTGAAACTTGGCTTATAGATGAGTAGAGTAGGCAACACGCTTACCAGTCCAATGCATTTATGGTAGATTACATTCACATTTATATATAGACGCATATATAAGTTTTTTGGTTTTGTTTTATAACCATAAATGTATCCATATACACGAGTAATTTACGAATGCAAAATCTTTCAAATATAGCAGCCTGGATCAAGTTACCCTTTGTGTGAACATTCTCATAAATGCTTAAATGGGTGCACGTTTGGATTGAAGAATATTATATACATATATATATAAATATATATATGAGTATAGTGATACTCATATAAAAATAAGTTCAACAAACTTTTTGGATATATATATAACATAATGTCTATACATATATCCAAACACAGTCTAATGAAATATATAAGTAGGACAATTATAAAAATTAATGAAGAGATCATTATATAAATTTCTGACCGATTAAGTGATTTTAATATAAAAAATATTTTGTATGAGATTGGTATGGGTTTTTCAATTTATTTATAAAATGTGTGGCTTGTACATCCTCCTTATATGTTTTAAGAGATTCTTTGTATTAAATAGTTTGCGTGATTCCTGCTTTTAGAGTGAGTTAAAACTAAGTGGTATTCAATTAAAAAACTAAGAAACATTAGGGAACATAATTAGAAAAAATATTCAGAAAGCATAAATATTATGCAGTTGCCATAATTGGTGAATGAAGAACGCCTCCATTGGTCTTTGGCATTTTTATTGCCTGTAGTTAGCATTCTAAAAATATTTATTAAGTAAAGAAAACTTAAGGTTTGCAACTTTGTTACTTTCTTTTTATTAAGCAAGCGCTCGCAGGGAACCGGTTTAGCTCGAAGCGTTTGTTCCCAGGACTGCGCATACACGCTTGCCTCTATGCAGTTGACAAGTGGGTATCGCGAACGAACACTTAAAATCAATCTGAAAATGAAATGAGATGCAAAACATCTTCCAGATAATTAGAAAAAAAGTAACAAAATAGAATTAAGGTACAAATGACATGCCAGCCAGTCCACATTCTAAACATTCTAAACATTCCTACACGCCAGCTATGCAAACGTAATTATCGATTTAAAATTCGAGCATGCACAAACTATAAATCGGTTAAGTCAGTCTTTTATAGGTAGGAATATCAAGAAGTATAATAGAAAAGAGAAGAGGATGTCTTTGTTGCTTCGTTCTAAAGAATTAATATGCATTATGTTTGGCTTGTGCATATGCCAAATAATAAATAACGCTGATATTGTTGTTAGCGGTCAAGGTCGCCGCCAACAAAATCGTGCTTCGCGCCCATACAACACATTCCAACAAAGATCAGCTATCGATATAAAGGATAAAATAATTGAGTTACAGTGTCATGCGAAATGTGAGGAAGGTTACATGCCACCAAGTCAGGTATTAAGCCCGGATAGCCATCAAATATGCTATAAGCAATGTAAACAGGAGACTATAAGGCAACAACGACGTGGCCAATGTCCAAATGTGCAATTTAAGCACTATATTTCTGAAACAGACAAATTATCCTGTTTAAATCACTGCAGTTATGACTCTGATTGTCCTGAGGTTCAGAAATGTTGCGAATCTTCTTGTGGCTATTCGGTATGTACAGATGTACCAGAAGTACGCGAAGACAATGTCCTACCACCTATCCCTAAAATATTGGATTGTAAACCGAAAGGTCATAAGGTGCAAATAACAATACAATCTTCAGCTAATTCCACTTATTATTGTCATGTCGAAGTTCGTTACCATATAGGTCAGTCGTTGGCAGACCGAAAATTTGGCAAATGGCAGTGGCAACTTGTTGAAAAACTTGCAGAAATTTCTTATACAAGGAGTAAGAGGTAAATGATTTTACATTAAAGTTATGTATTAATATGCTTATGTTTAAAATATTTTCGTAAGAATTGACGTAGCTTTTGATTTAAAACCCTCATGGTGGTATCAAGTTAGAGTTGCAGCCGTGAATGCTTATGGATTTCGAGGATATTCTGAACCATCCAAACCTTTCGCACTTACCAACAGTAAGTAATAAATTAAACATCTTACATAATTATATTAGTTTAATATTTATATGGTGGACTAGAAGTCATAAATAAGTTCTTATATAAATTTAATAATTTATTAAACAACTCTTGAGTTGATAGTTTTACCGTATATATGTATATATAGGTTGATGTTGAGCCTTTTCTGATTTAGTGCATCTGAGCAAGTTTTTTTAACATTGCAGTTTATTTCCATTACTTGTATAAAATTTTCAATATGTTGCTATATGTGTTATAGATAGTTAACTATAACAACGAATCATATACCATATTTCACATGATATATTATAGTTGAAAATCAACTCAATTCTTGTTTATTATTTTCCTTAAATTTATTACAAATCAACGCAATCTGAACATGTAATAACAGATTGTGGATTAGAAGTGTATAAAGATATACATATGTATATTAGTAAGCAGATCTTTTAAAGGCTATTATAACGCTTTCAAGTTTCATCACTTACTGTAACTTATTCGTTGCAAAGAAAGTACCAAATTTCTAGGGCGTCCTGACTTAACGATTAGATAAAAATCATCTATTGTGACTAACTTTTTCCGCTACTCCAAATTAGTTTACTTCTCCAGATATGAAGGTTAAAAGTTGGCAATTTATATATAAAAATTATGCCAAATGGTGTATCTACTTATCTAATTACTTATGTTGTTAATGCAAAAAGTGTATACATCAGTTAATATTAGATGGTGTGTGTAGTTTTCATTAGTATAATCAATGTAAAAAGTGAACAATTTTAAACTACGATGTCTTGATAAATAAGCTATATCGGCATATATCAGAGTGGACAAAGTTCTTTAGAACAGGTGGCGTTACTTAAATTCGTCCGCACCTTTGGTATTACCAATGACGATCTATTATTATTACCATAAGCAAATGAATCTATCAGAAGCCAGAGTAGAACAAATGTAAAAAACTGTGGTAGCAAAAAAAACGTTGGGATTATATGTTTTATATAACAACCCTAATTTTTAGTAGATATGGCGTGATGATATTTAATATTATGTTTTATTTATATATCAAATGTTTAATACTATTTAGACATTTGCAAAGAATTGGGACTTATATGCAATATGCGCTTAGTGATCTTTAATATACGAAATTTAAATAAATTTATTTGTATTTAATACTAACAATTTTTTATTGTTTTAAAATTTTTCTTCTAATCTTAGAGCCCAAACCACCTAAAGCCCCAGCAGATGTAAAAGTAGTAGCTGCACGCCTAGAAAAGAATTATTATACAGCTAGAGTCATTTGGTGCCCATCTAAGTCAAATTTACCTGTTGAGAAATACAAGGTTATGTGGTCGTTATATATTAAATCAAATACATCGGGACAGTCCCAGTCCCTCATTTCAAGTGAAGCCGATGTTAAAGATGTGAGCATACAAATTAATAATTTTACTAAAACGTCAAAAATAATATGTATGAAATTATGTAAATTCAATATTTTAAGGCACTTCATTATGAATTAACCAATTTATTACCGGAATCCAGTTACTACATACAAGTACAAGCGATGTCTATCAGCGGCAAACGCCGACTCAAATCAGAGAAGTTTTCATTTCTTTATAATACTACGATCGCAGCACATAACGGCCATAATTCGTTAAAATGTGGTCATAACCAACAGCCATTTAGACAAAAATACCTCAACAATAGTAACGCAAATGAGCTCCCATATAACAATTCTATGCAAAGGGCGAAGTTTATGGACAATGGTGTACAATCGAGCTATGAGGTACGATATCGCTTAAATAGAAAACTAGGCATGATTGTACAAATATCAGGATTTCATTCACATAAGGAAAAGTATGATGTAAATAATCACTTTGAAAGGCGTGAAATTTAATTCGCTTATGTGCTTTTATTGCAGAATTTATGAACTTTGCTCCAAAGATACGAATTGTGATCAACGTGAATATAACGCAATACGTGCCAAAGTCAGTATTTTAATAGTAATAAAACAATGGTTATAAGTCTAATGACACATACGTTTCTGATATGATTTGTACATAAACATGAACATAAAATATTATTAAAATAAACAATTCATGTATAAATTATTCAGCATTAAAGAATGCTCTGTCTATGTTAAAATTAGAGTAGAGTATAACCAGATCTGACGAGGCAAAGAAAATTTTTGAACACAAATATAAGTTTGATATATGGTATATGCAAACTTTATATATTATATAAACAATCATATCAGAAACAAGAAAGCAATGCTTATGTATTTGTTTTTGTAGTTTAATTTATATATTTGTTAATGTTGGCTTAAAATTCTTTTCAGAAGAACTCGTTGGAATTCAGCAAATTAAAGTACAACACGACTTATGTGCTTAAAATATTAAGTGTAGTTGATGATATTGATAAAAAGAATTTCTCCTTCACGACGCCTAAATGTGAAAATTTTCGGAAGCGTTTTCCGAAAGTCCAATTAAAATGTTAACACCTTAATAAATTAATAATATATGTAGAAACGTTAATAGGAAACAGTTTTTAAAAAAATACTTAACTATAATCTTAATATTCACAACAAAAATAAAACACAATTTTTATAAATAACTGTACATTTTATTATTCAAATAGTTTTCTAAACTTATCAATCGGTTCAGGTGGCTTCACGTCAACTGGGAAGTCATATGTCATTTCTTCTTCAAAAGCGCCAAGTAATTTGCACTTTTCAAGTGGAATATTTTGTTCAATTAATAGACCAATCAATCTCGTTGTTTCTAATACAGGACCTCCTACAATATGTAAGAAGTGGTTTTCTTTCTCCTTCTGCATACTGAATAGTATGCGTTTTGACACGAAGTCAGCATAATTGCTCACATGTCCAACGCTAATAAAACGTTTTTCAACTGGAGAATATGCTTCTATAACTGCACGTAGATTTTCAGAAATTTTTAAGTCACTTGCGTCTGCATATACTATACGAAAGTGTATATTAAGTGCTTTATAAAAATCTATAGCGAGGTTTAAAATTTCTTCCATTAACGCATCAGCTTCCTCTTGATTTGTCGCGGCAGCAAAAGTTTGTACGGCATTGGTTTGTATGGCGGTAAATAAGTTTTCAGTTGTTGCATTAGTTACATTGCGCGCTTTATGATAACTACGTCCGCTGCTTACACAACGCAAAGGTATAACATTCGGATAAACACATAACTTGGTCACTGCGCCAAGAAAACTTTCAAATGAACCCCCACCTACCAAATAAGATGGATTTAATTTATTTATCAAATTTTGTTCCATAACCATGTGATAATCATCCATTGGAGTAGCATTAGCCTCTAAGAGAATAGCGCGTACAAAATCTGGGTTTGACATTGGTATAAAATCACCGTCAAATACAAAATACCGTAGCAGCGCTTGAGTAGCTTTGTAATCAAACTCAGCAGCTTCCTCAAACAAATAATACCGACTATTATCTTCAAAACGTATCAAATCTGTACGCTTTAAATGCATTTCACCTTCCTCAATGCGAGGAACATTACTCCTGTACAATATGTTTTCTTCTCCATTACTTGGACAGTGCTTATGTAGTAAATTTGGAATATCTAAAAAGCTATGTATGAAATCATCTTCAATTGGATAGAACTTTTCCTTTAAACTCTTCACGCTGTTTCTTAACGATATTCCTTGCTCTTTTAATGCTTCAATTTCGCTGTTCCCTCCTTCAGACTAGAAGATAATTATAAGGTAAATACAATTCAACTTTTTTTAAAAGAAACCGCACCTTTGATAAATTTCTCAACTTAACGGCAATTTGTGCTCGTTGCTGATCCAACTGTTGAATCTCCTCCTTAAATTTGTTATAAGTTTTATACTTTTCCAATATATTACTTAAGTCTATACTTGATTTCCTTCGTGAAATGGAATTTTGCAGTTCCTCTCGATTCTGAAAGGTTTGTTTAAAATCCATGTAAGGATATATTATGGCATTGTTTTCCTTTGCCTTGTCTCCGGTAACATATAAGGCAGAAACTTTTCTTCGCTGGACTGTAATACTTTTAAAGATCATACGATTAACAAACGCTTGAGTATATATTTTTAACATTTTGAAATATTTATTTCAAATAATTGAATTTATACAACAATACCATGCTTCTTAATATGCATAACAAACACAGCTGTTTTAACAGCTGTTAATGTTGACAGAAGGTGTGCAGAAATAAAAATTTTTAAAATAAAAGTGCTGCCAAACTACGTTGACGTTTAAGCAAATATTTTTTGATAATTTCTCAAGCAATATGTGTCTTGATATTAGGAAAACAATTTTTTATAGGTGTAAAATAACCTATTCAAGAAACATAAGTGAGTCGTAATCTCAGAACCATGATTTAATAGTTTTCAAATGATAGTTTTTCTGGTTACATTCGGCAATTATATGTCGAAAAGAAAATAAAAATATAAATTATAAAAACAGGTTACACTAGAAACTTTAAAAGTGTTAATCGGTGATTTTCATAAATTTCTAGAAATCATTTTGGATAGAAAAATTTTGAAAACAACAAACAAATAGACAACACCCACAAATCGCTCAATAATGATATTTTACTTGTGCCGTGTAAATAAGCAAGTACCTTGCTTAAACCCTCGAAAGTTAATCATACTTTTTCTGTATTTATTGACCGAATTAACTAACCGAAAGGGATCGTTTATTATTAGAGTTAGATCTCTACTTTTATATTATATTACCTTTTAGTAATATAGAGTTAATGATGATCCAATACTATTTATGCTAGATTATGAAAACGTATTTGAAAATGGGATAACAGTTTAGCACAACGGTAAAATAGATTCTTAACTGATACATTGTTATTGCATAACATTTGATCGAAAATTATTTATTGTATCTGAAGTTTTTTTCTTTTTAAAAACGATTTAATTTAAAACTCTTTTTTTATAAGCACCGCTTAACTTCATTTAGATTTATTGCGACCTATATTTAATATTAAAATAGTTTTAACAAGTTCCAATATATTTAATTAAAAAGTAATATGTAGTATATGGAATTATACAAAAATTTTAAGTTAAAATAAATTTTCGGAATCTACACTAACCTTTTGAAACTGTTTTTTATGCTAGAAAAATCAACAGATTTCGGTAGCAATATAAAAATATATATATTGAATATTATAACACCTGGAAAATTAATTATCTAATTGTTTAAATCTATTAATATTTTAATACAATCTATTAATATATTTTTCACAAAATAATATTTATATGCGCATATTATCCTTCGGATCAACTTAAAATTTTATTGTATTATTTAAAAAAATAAATGTTTACAAATATTAATAAATAACACAATTTTAAAAAATAATACAGAGAATTTAATAAACATTTTAAACGACGCTATCAATCGATAGCAAAGGCACAAAAAAAATTAACAATGAATTAGATAAATACTTATGTACATAAGTTACTGAGCACAATCACTTAGCTTGTTGCAATGTCTGCACAAATGACGGCGGAGGTTTGAAATTAATAACTTCGTTATAGACTAGTTCTTTCCATTTTTCAACTGGCAAATCCATATCTTCAAAACTTTGATCATATAAGGGTGATGTTTGTTCATCACTGGGTTCGGAATATTTCTCCATATACGGATGCGCTAAAGCTTGTTCAGCTGTGATACGTTTTTCAGCATCCAGTTCCAACATTTTTTCTAGCAAATCAATAGCCAAAGGATTTGCTCCTTTGAAAACATTTTTAAAATTACGACGCTTCATTGGGGGTAACGATTGTATGTAATTTCTTGCACTTTCAGAAGAAATCTTTTTCATGAAGTCATCAGGTGGAGTACCAAGTACTTCCATAATTAAGTTTAATTGATGTATATGATCAGTGCCGGGAAACAGTGTATGCCCTGTAAGTAACTCTGCCATAATGCACCCTACAGACCATATGTCAACAGTTTGATTGTAATGCATCCAGTTGAGCATAATTTCAGGTGCGCGATACCAACGCGTAGCTACATATCCTGTCATTTCGTTTTCGGTTGGACGTGCTAAACCAAAATCTAATATACGTAACTCACAATCCTCATTCACAGCAATATTGGAAGGTTTCAAATCTCGATGTATAATACCGGCACTATGGATATATTTGAGACCTCGCAGTATTTGGTATACAAGAAATTGTACATGATCATCGGATAAACGTTGGGTACGTATAATGTTATTCAAATCAGCATCCATGAGATGCGTAACCAAATAGACTTGTTGGAAATTTTCCAATGTTACATTTATGGGATGCGGATGAAAAACGTCTAACAGACCAATGACATTTTCATGATCCATATGTTTCAAAAGTCGCAGCTCACGATAAGTACGTTTTGCATGTACTGCTGATTGAAATGGACGGGCCAGCTTTTTTATCGCCACATACATATTTGTACCCTTGACAAGCGCTTTACACACCTGGCCATATGCGCCAGATCCAACAGCTTGTAATTGCTGATAGATTTC
Organism: Teleopsis dalmanni; assembly: GCF_002237135.1. Classification (NCBI taxonomy): domain Eukaryota; kingdom Metazoa; phylum Arthropoda; class Insecta; order Diptera; family Diopsidae; genus Teleopsis; species Teleopsis dalmanni. The sequence goes on from NC_051847.1 coordinate 224,371,252, forward strand.
TGGAATTTCCCATTCTGTACGATTTATTTCCAGTTTGTAAAATTTATGCATTTTTAATTAATTTCTTAATACTTGTAAAATTAAAAATTTAATTTTATTTCATTAAATATACAATACACGAACAATAATATTCAGCTGCTGATTAGAGTTATCTTAAAGTTATTAAGCACTTTATACGTAAATATAGTATAAAAAAACTCTTTGATTCATAATATATAAATATAAAATTAACACAAACACACCTTAAAGAACTATTTTCATTACGAAATGTGAGCAATTCTAGGGTTGCCTCGAACTCGCACAAAGAACATTATGATTAAAAACCAAAAACTACTAATTTGTCTTTACTCATCTACTACATATAATGCTTTATCTGATTAACATATAATAATCATTGAAATTAAATACAATTTTTGATTTAAAACAGTATAATAATTATCAAAAAGTCGATGGAGTTTTATTTAAAACTATTATCACATTTGTGATAAATTATAAGATATATATAGTATATAATTTATTAATCTCAAAACATTCTTCAACATTTTTCTTTATAGTTTTAATCATTGTGAGAGGGTATGACTAATATGATAATTTGAATTGATTAATTATTACATAATTAAGAACTTGACTTACAAATAATTTCCAATTTCCTCTTTTTCTGGCCATATATCGTTATTCGTTAATCGATTTGGATGTTTCCCGTTTTATTGTACGTCTTCAGGGCGTTCTAGGTCTTCATACACTTCTTTTACCTTGAGGTTTCCATTTTAGCGCAGCGTGCGAAATTGCTGATCTGTCTTTACGTAGAGTATGGCCCAGCCAACCGTATTTGCGCTTAATTATTTTTTTACTGATCTCCGTCTGATTTGTGATACACCATATTCGTTCATTCGTGATTATTCTTGGCCACCAGATTCCTACTATCCTTCTTAGGCGCGATTGATAAAGGTTTGTAGTTTTCCATTGTTAAAATGTAACAAAATGTAATTTGTATAACATACAAACATATAAAACAACAATAAACCTTTATTTTAGTATCTAATACTGAACAAAAATTTTAGAGGATACTACTTTAGAGGACGGTCAGCTATATGATCATGTATTTTGAATGCATCAATTATATATATTTGAATACGTACACAGAGACTATACTTGAAATGCTTGACAAATATCAAAATAATTAAAATAATTAAATGACTAATTTCAAAAAGAAATTATTCTAGATGTATCAAACATCAGATACAGACAACAGTGTCACAATTTAAAGAACATGTAAAAATCAACCACACTTAACATGTTTATGTCCCACATTACAAGGCATTTAGTGCCTTTAATAAAATAAACATGAGGATGGTAGCTGAATTGATTATTATAACTATAAAGGATGGTATTCAGTAGTTTTATTAGCTGTAGTGAATTTCAGGTATGTGAGTTATTATTTTTCATTTTATTTTAAATGAATAACAGTTACAGTTTTATCTCTATATTGAAATTTAAAAATCTGCACTACTTTTAAAATATATTCGCGGCTATATTAAAGTCAACTGTCACTGACATTAATTTATAAAAATGCCTTTTTTCGTTATCTTAAATTTATCTTATACTTAAAACTGAATTTTGTAAGGAAAAAACAACTTAATTTCGCTGAAACGAAGATAAAATTAAGATTTTTGTAAAATTAAGAACTGTCTGAACATAGTATAAGAAATATGTTTAATATAAATTTTAATATTGCTTAATTTATATACATAAATATATTGAAATCTTATTAGACATGAAAGTTTTTTTTTGGTTTTTTAATGAAATAGTATTACTTATGACCCACTCACTCCACTTTATCTTTTGCTACATGCGCACACTGCTAATGACTACCACCGGTTTTTCGTTTTTCATCCCCCCGCATTGTTATTATTTTTTTAACTCAACAAAATGATAATTACTGCATAAACTGTTAATGTGAGAATGTTTTATTTGCTATAATTTTTATGTTTTAACACCACTTTTACTTAATTGTACATTGTTTTTGCGAATGCTTTTATTAGAGTTTTTATCTTTAAGTTGATTTTGAAGATAAGCTGGTAAACATTGTAGAAGTTCTATCAACTGCTGTGGCAATGTTATCAGTATTGACTCGTACCGCGTAACGTTTGGATCGTTCGTTTTGAGTGTCCAATAGAAATCTGTGCCTTTATTTATTTAAAATTTTATCGAAGTACCTGACGGTGAGTTAACTGAAAAATTAAATACTATTTTTTTTATTATTTCCAAATGTAAAACGTGTATGACCTACCTATACCATTTATAGTATAAAATTAACAATTAACACACAGCCAAACATTAAAATCTAACGCCTGATCATCTCTCATAAACTTTTGTTAGGTATGCACGATTGACCTTTGGTCTGCAAACTAAAATAAATTTGTATTGTGAATTTATTTATATTACAATTGATTTAGGCTTTTATAATTGTAATCTTGAAATATCATTAATTATAAAACAAAAATTACAATCATTTTTAAAAATTAGATTTTAAATAAGACGAGTCAAGAATAAACCGGGAATTAAAATGCAATAATATGGGTTATAGATATCTTCAAGAAGCGGTGAAAGTAAAGTCCATAGTTAACATTTTATAGCTTTTATAAATTATTATTATTATAATCATTATTATTATAAATTTTATTATTATAGTGATTTTATATAAATAAGATTATATAAAGTACTCCTAAGCTAAAAGTTTTTACAACTACTACTAGATTAGATTAGTTATATGCTTTTGATATGAATATATATATGCACATGTGTGCTTAAAATTAAAATTATAAGATTAGAGGTCTAACTTTTGAACTCTTAGTTTTGAGTTGGTTGTTAATATTCGTTTACACTTTTGAACATTAAAATTTTTTAGGAACATATGCATGTATGATTACAATGCATTTTTTAATAATGCATTCAGCTTCGAATAAATTATTTGCATAAAATATGTAACAAAGTTAATCAATGAAATATATTATGCTTTTTTACATTAAAATTCGAAAGTATATGTGAATAAAAGATATAAGTTTCTCAAACTTAGAATATATTTGGAAAAATTAATTCGCAAATAATTAAATTATATATTATATTGTATAAATAAAGTTAAATTTGTAGCTTGTGATATCTTAAAATTTTCATATCTATAACTGCGACTTTTCATATACTGTTCATTAGAAGACTGTAGAGTTCATATTGCAATAAAGTGTTTATATCTTTAAACTGTAGAATTTCTTACACTGCCAAGCTTTCGCTTTTCCTATTTAAGCGTGATTATTTCTAACTAGTTTTGTATAAGTTAATTTCAAGTTTAATATTCGGACAATTGGAACATGACATCGCTATATATAACATAAATTGTTATTCTTAGTGTTTGATATAAAGTTCAATCGAATTTCACATCGACCAACAATTATATCTATATATAAAGTATTCCATATTAAATACATATTAAATTTGTACAAAATAAGCTCTTTGAAAAATATTACAGACAAATATATATACAAAATATTTATGTTAAAATAACACCGCAATTACAGCGAAACGAAGTTAATTTCGCCATAAATATTCTACTTTTGATACATACCTATACAATTCAAAGAAAAATTTGCTAAAAACAATAATTAATATTTTCTATACAACGTAATATATAATGAGCAGACCTTGTTTTGAAATTTCTTGCAATAACATTGCTGATTTGTATTTAGTGTACTAATTCTTACACTTTGATACTTTCTTACACTATGATAAGTACCTAGTCGTGATTATCTCATTAAAATAACATGCCTTATAATACTTAAATATTAATCATTTGAAAAACTAATGTCACTAATTTGTACTCACATTGGAGTTTCAAATATTATTTGTGCTGATCACAACTTCAGCGTATGATATTATAACTTTTGATATTCAAATACAGTTGTGCTCCAGCGTTTGGCTTAAGGTGTTCAATAATATCAAATGAGAATTGCATGAGTAACTCAAAAATCTTTGAGGAGTTTGAACATTTTGAAGCATTAATCTTATACATAAATGGAATGCATTTACAATAAAATAAATTATTACATATACCCGTATTATGTTTTTCAGATAACATCACAAACATGTCCACCTTATTACCAGGCAATATTGTCTATGGAGGCCCAGTCCTTAACACTGAAACTCACAGCTACAGATCCTTAGGACATTTTGTTTTAGAAAAATACAAGAGTTACGGTGACAAAGTTATGATGGTAAATTAATAGTTTTAATTAATAGAAAATTCTATTATATTTTGTTTTAAAGATCGACGCAGTTACTGGTGTGGAGTACACAGCAAAATTTATATACGATTCGATTGTACGTTTAGCTAATATTTTAACGAGTATGGGCGTTAAAAGCGGTGATGTTGTGTCTATCTCAAGTGAAAATAGTGTTGAGTTCGCCATTGCACTTTTTGCAACTTTTGCATTAAATGCTACTGCGGCGCCCATAAATGTGACTTATTCAGAACGTAAGATTTTCGATCTATGATCAAAAGATTGTTGACAGATTACTTTGTTTTATTTTAGGAGAAGTCGATCATGCCATTAATTTATCTAAGCCAAAAGTTATTTTTGCTTCGAGCCAAACAATCGACCGCATTATTAAAGTAGCAAAGAACAATGCTTTTGTAAAGATTGTGATATCATTCAATTCAGCTCATGGAAGTAAAGAAGCTAATGTATATTCTTATAAGAATTTAATGGAAAGTAAAAACATTACCGTAAATGGAAACTTTGATCCTCCATCTTGCAACAGGAGTGAAGATGTGGCTTTAATAGTATGCTCTTCTGGTACAACTGGCTTACCAAAAGGTGTACAACTAACTCAGAATAACATTTTGACTACGTTAGATTCTCAGTTGTAAGTATATATGAAATTCAAATTAAGAATTAATTTTTATATGTTATCATTGTAGAGAACCAACCGCAATACCTTTAGGCGACATCAATTTACTGACTGTTATTCCTTGGTTTCATGCATTTGGATGCTTAACACTTATTACATGTTCCTGTCTTGGTACATGTTTGGTATATTTACCAAGATTTGAAGAAAGAAAGTTTTTAGGTGCCATAGAGGTTAGTTCACTGTATTTTATATTTCAATACGATGAAATGATGATGATGTACACATATTTGTAGAAATATCGTATTGTTATGGCTTTCATGGTACCACCTTTGATGGTTTTTCTAGCCAAACATCCTTTGGTAGAAAAATATGACTTATCGTCGTTATTAGCTTTGTTGTCTGGAGCCGCTCCCCTTAGTAAGGAAACGGAAGATCAAATCAAGGAAAGGTAGCTATTTGAAAGCAATACAAAGAAGTTCATAAATAAACACTAAGTTGTTGGATAAATATTCGTTTTTAGAATCGGTGTTCCCATCATACGTCAAGGTTATGGATTGAGTGAAGCAACTTTAAGTATATTAGTTCAAAATGATGATGCTTGTAAGCCTGGCAGTGTTGGTGCGCTCAAAAAAGGACTTTATGCAAAAGTTATTGATACTGAAACTGGTCGCATATTAGGTGCAAATCAACGTGGCGAACTTTGTTTTAAAGGAGACTGTATTATGAAAGGCTACATAGGTGACACCAAAGCTACGCAGGGTGCTATAAAAGATGGTTGGTTACATACCGGAGATATTGGTTACTATGATGATGATTTTGAGTTCTTTATTGTCGATCGCATAAAGGAATTGATTAAGTACAAAGCTTTTCAAGTACCACCAGCAGAAATTGAAGCAATTCTATTGACACATCCAAAAATAAAGGATGCCGCTGTTATTGGTAAACCTGATGAAGAGGCTGGAGAGTTACCAATGGCTTTTGTGGTGAAACAAGCTAATGTACAACTCACTGAAAAAGAAGTTGCAGATTTTGTAGCAGAAAATACTTCGTCGCCAAAGAGGTTACGGGGTGGTGTGTTATTCGTTGATGATATCCCTAAAAACCCGAGTGGTAAAATTTTGCGACGAATTCTAAGAGATATGATTAAAAATCCCAAATCAAAATTATGATCATTTAATAAAAAAAATTAAATTTGGCTTACATGTTAAATACAGCGGTTATGGAAATTGATTTTATACATATTTAAAGAAATTTATACCAAATAAAACAAAAAGTAAACAACTTACCAAGTTCTTATTCCTCAGCTTATAAAGACCATAAAGACAGAAGTTATAACAATTACACATTCCAAATTTTAAAGGTACTAAATTAAAAAATGAAATATGAAAATGAATCAAAGAAGTTAAACCGAAAGTACCCTTCAAACTTTGATTAAATGTAATTGTTGATAGCGAGATATGCACATGAGTAATGGAAAATAGTTGATAAATAAGGCAAGCTGCATAGAAAATATGTTGACAAATTAGTTCTGTTAGAGTACGTACGTGTAATGGAGATAAAGTAAGGAGTACCTTGATTTTATTATTTTGCGTTTACGTACATAAAATATTAAAGATAATTTGTGAGAGCTAACAGGTTTATCCCGTACCATCCGAACTTTATTTACATTTTATTTATAATAAAAAGACGGACATCTGAAAAAAGCAAAAATATGGATTTACACGACGTGTCATTGTAATCTGATTGTCAGATAACAGTTTTGTTTAATTTTGTATGAAAATTTCATTCATTCCCCAAAATTATTCACAATAGCACAAGTTTGTACTGTACAATACTGTACTAAGGTGAAGTGTCCAAAATAAATCAACTTGAATTTGAAGAAATTACGATTTATGTAATTATATTTTTAGTTGTTAAAATTCCTATACAAAAGAGAGCTAACTTCTAATTTTAAACTTGTTTTGCTTTCGAAATCAGGAATAATTTAAAATGACAGCTAAAATTACAGTCAAAACACTCGTTTGAATCCAGTATTAACAGTCGCAACAATTGTATCGTATAAGTAACAGTCGATTAATGCTCGCTAAAACGCATCTAATTCAAAAGAAACAAATATCCTTGAAAGTAGTAAGAAATTGTTTGAAGATGCGAATCGAAAAAAATAATTAATTACTAATTAGTCGCTTTCTGATAAATGTGTTGCTTCTTTATTATTTTATTTTGATAGTAATGTTGCATTTAAATGATAATAATATATTAACAATATAAGCTGATCTGGGATTAGTTATATTTATGAACAGTTAAGATCAACTTCCGTTTTTTAAAAAAATTAATATACATTATTACACAATATTTTTATTAAAAATACCCCCAGATGACATGATTGTATTTAAAATGTATTAAACACTTTATACTGCCTACAAAAAAAATTTCTTTGAAGTTCCTATGTAGAAAAGAGGCGATATTTATTACTGCTACATTGCTACATTGCTCCATACCGATTTGCTATACTTAGTTGCTGTCACTACCAAGTTATTACATGTAGCGAAAACATGTTGGTTAAGTTAAATTAGAGTGACGTCCTAGTATAACAAAGCCCACTTAAGCTCAAATTATAGCGCGTTGTGATATGACGAAGTTGCGTTGTTCATGCGTACATTAGAAGGGTCCATAAAAGGACCGTAGTGTTCAGCGTACAGAATATGCTGAAAGCCATTACCCCCATTTAAGTAAAAGTGAACCAATTTGACATGTCTATGAACTTGAACTTGCCTAAAAGTTTTTAATATTTTATTTGCCAAAGATGGGCATTGATAAGGATATAAAGTAAGGATTTTATCTCTACTTATACAAGGTCTTCATAGCATTTTTTACTATTAGACATTGACGATCTCTCACCGTTACCGTAGTGTTGAGCAGATTCCACTTTAATTGAAACAGCTGTTTGGCACATTTCTTGCCCAGCTGGAACCAACTAGATTTCGAGATCTGACAAATCTGAAATCTGTTCACCTGTCCAGGTTTTTTTAGCTATACTCAGATTTTATTGATTAATTGGCAGCTTAGTCGTTGCTAATGGCATCCCAATATCCGAAAAATAAATGCCAGAAAGCAGCATACCTGCTTGGCAAGTTCGTCTACCTTGAAATTACTAGAGATGTTCCTGTGTTCAAGTACCCATGTGAGTTGGAGACTGACATGCCAACTTGTGTTAATTTCTCGTTAAGAGAAACCCGCCATTCTCGAACTATTAAGGATGTAGCTGTAATGGGAGATTCTAAAAACCAATTTATAGGAAAAATTGATACTGTCGACCCTTTCGCTACTTTTAAAGCGAAAGTTTTAGCGAAAAAGTTTATACCGTGTTAGCAGAAACTACTCTATCTAGAGTTCAAATATTCATTTTTCTTAATTAATTAACCGCCTTTTACGTTGGCATGTCGCTTTACTCTCTACATTAATCTCTACATCAATTTAACAGACTGACAATAACTATCTGAATGTTAAGTTTATTTTCTGAGCTATATTCCATATTTGTATTTTAATTATACAATGTACTTAGATGCAGTAAAAAGTTTTAATTGCTCCTTTTTTTCTGTTTTTAATGTTAACTATCGTTATTGAAGCTATATCAATCGCTGCGGTAATGTTATATATTAGTGTTTTCTCGTATCTCGTAACATTCGGTTCGGTTCTTTCAGGTGTTTTATAAATAAACGAACCTGTGACTTTATTTCTTCAATTTCAATCGGAGTACCTAACGGTAACTAATTAAATTTATTAATTATTATTTTTTTAACTTTTATATAGGAAGAGATATTTCATTCATTAAGTATTAAGAAGTTAACATTTTTTTATATTTTATAGATATAAATAAAAAATAGAATTTATATACAAATTTTAATGTGTAATCCAGCTGATCTTTGGATTCAAAAAAAAATTATACATACATATATATTATTTTTATTGTTATTTATTTATAGTGAAGTTAATTGCTAATTACAATTATTAAAGCTGAAGTTCAAAGTCAGCATATCAAAGTAGAGATAAAACGAAAAATATTAATTTTATTGTGTTTTAAGTTACTTGGTTTCATATTGAAGGATATATATTATAATATATATATATTATATATATACTGATTATATATATTATTATATATATAAATATATATATAAATTATATATATTTCATTTTATTTTTACATCCTTATATATCTTATCCTTATATCCTTTTATATATATATAATAGTCCTAATAATAGTCCTAACAAAGTTAGTCATTATCTAAAAAAAATATACTTCATAATTGAATTGGCTCATTTATAATTTTATAATATAAACTCCATTAAATTAAGATCAATTAGTTAACTATTACACATATACAAGCTTCCTTATATGTAAATGAAATACAAAAAAAAAAAAATTTTTAATAAAATAATAATTATAGTAATTATAAAAGAGTAACTTCAATTAATTAATTGTTGCATATAAATACAAAATGTATGTTTTTCAGACACCATCATAAATATGTCAACCTTATTACCAGGCAATATTGTCTATGGAGGCCCAGTCCTTAACACTGAAACTCACAGCTCCAGATCCTTAGGACATTTTGTTTTAGAAAAATACAAGAGTTACGGTGACAAAGTTATGATGGTAAATTAATAGTTTTAATTAATAGAAAATTCTATTATATTTTGTTTTAAAGATCGACGCAGTTACTGGTGTGGAGTACACAGCAAAATCTATATACGATTCGATTGTACGTTTAGCTAATATTTTAACGAGTATGGGCGTTAGAAGTGGTGATGTTGTGTCTATCTCAAGTGAAAATAGTGTTGAGTTCGCCATTGCACTTTTTGCAACTTTTGCATTAAATGCTACTGCGGCGCCCATAAATGTGACTTATTCCGAACGTAAGATTTTCGATCTAGGATCAAAAGACTGTTGACAGATTACTTTATCTTATTTTAGGAGAAGTCGATCATGCCATTAATTTATCTAAGCCAAAAGTTATTTTTGCTTCGAGCCAAACAATCGACCGCATTATTAAAGTAGCAAAGAACAATGATTTTGTAAAGATTGTGATATCATTCAAATCAGCTCATGAAAGTAAAGAAGCTAATGTATATTCTTATAAGAATTTAATGGAAAGTGAAAATATTACCGTAAATGGAAACTTTGATCCTCCATCTTGCAACAGGAGTGAAGATGTGGCTTTAATAGTATGCTCTTCTGGTACAACTGGCTTACCAAAAGGTGTACAACTAACTCAGAATAACATTTTGACTACGATAGATTCTCAGATGTAAGTATATATGAAATTCAAATTAAGAATTAATTTTTTTACGTTATCATTGTAGAGAATCAACAGCAATACCTTTAGACGACATCAATTTACTGACTGTTATTCCTTGGTTTCATACATTTGGATGCTTAACACTCATTACATGTTCCTGTCTTGGTACATGTTTGGTATATTTACCAAGATTTGAAGAAAGAAAGTTTTTAGGTGCCATAGAGGTTAGTTCACTGTATTTTCTATTTCAATACAATGAAATGATGATGATGTACACATATTTGTAGAAATATCGTATTGTAGTGGCTTTAATGGTACCACCTTTGATGGTTTTTCTAGCCAAACATCCTTTAGTAGAAAAATACGATTTATCGTCATTATTAGTCTTATTATCTGGAGCTGCTCCTCTAAGCAAAGAAACAGAAGATCAAATCAAGAAAAGGTATAATAAAAGCATTAAAAATTTGAGTTGCTTATTATATTATTTGCTTTTAGAATTGGTGTTCCCATCATACGTCAAGGTTATGGATTAAGTGAATCAACTTTAAGTTTATTAGTTCAAAATGATGATGCTTATAAGCCTGGCAGTGTTGGTGCGCTCATAACAGGAGTTTATGCAAAAGTTATTGATACTGAAACTGGTCGCATATTAGGTGCAAATCAACGTGGCGAACTTTGTTTTAAAAGCGATTTCATCATGAAAGGCTACATAGGTGACACCAAAGCTACTCAGGGTGCTATAAAAGATGGTTGGTTACATACCGGAGATATTGGTTACTATGATGATGATTTTGAGTTTTTTATTGTCGATCGCATAAAGGAATTGATTAAGTACAAAGCTTTTCAAGTACCACCAGCAGAAATTGAAGCAATTCTATTGACACATCCAAAAATAAAGGATGCCGCTGTTATTGGTAAACCTGATGAAGAGGCTGGAGAGTTACCAATGGCTTTTGTGGTGAAGCAAGCTAATGTACAACTCACTGAAAAAGAAGTTGCAGATTTTGTAGCAGAAAATACTTCATCGCCAAAGCGGTTACGCGGTGGTGTGTTATTCGTTGATGATATCCCTAAAAACCCGAGCGGTAAAATTTTGCGACGAATTCTAAGAGATATGATTAAAAATCCTAAATCAAAATTATAAACATTTAATAAAAAAAATTAAATTTGGCTTACATGTTAAATACAGCGGTTATGGAAATTGATTTTATACATATTTAAAAAAATTTATACCAAATATAACAAAAAGTAAACAACTTACCAAGTTCTTATTCCTCAGCTTATAAAGTCCATGAAGAAAAAATTATAGCAATTGACACATTCCAAAATTTAAAGGTATTAAATAAAAAAATAAAACACGAAAATGAATAAATTAGTTATGTAGAATCAAAGAAGTTAAACCGAAAATACCCTTCAAACTTTGATTAAATGTATTTGCTAATAGCGAGATATGTACATGAGTAATGGAAAATAGTTGATAAATAAGGCGAGCTGCATAGAAAATATGTTGACAAGTTAGTTCTGTTAGAGTACGTACTTGAAGTGGAGACTTAAGAGTACCTTGGATTTTATTATTTTGCGTTTGCATACACAAAAATATTGAAGAGAAATTGTATAAATTAAAAGGTTTTGAAATTTACATAAAAAACATCAAAAACATTTGAAATTTACATGCAATATATGGTCAAAATGCTAAAACTTAATATTGGATTACTTTTTTTAAGCTAGATTCATTAAGCTTTATTCATTGAAGAATAAAAACGTCTATAAGTAATTTTAATTCGTAATGAAGATATGTTTAATATCTGATTTAATTACTTTCGTAAATGGTGGAATGGTGCAGAGTTTCACTTTCAACTTTTATGTTAAGGAAAACTAGAAATAATGTTATAAATAAATTATTCAGAAATATTACAAATTGTAAGTATCTGGAAGTTTTAGTAAATCGACTAGTTAAATAAGATATAACTTCATTTAAAACAGTGGCGTAACTACATTTTTTAGGCCTGTAAGCAAATTCTAACTAAAGGGCCCCTATCAACATACTAAGGGGCCCCTCTTTTTATACTCTTTACACGAAAAATGTGAAAAGGGTATATAAGGTTTGTCAAGATTTTCGTAACGTATTAAAGGAAACGTCGGAAATATCATTAAGTATATATCAGTACAGTATATATATACTTTTTCAGTTCAAACTACTCTCTCAGCTTTTGAACTCTTCGAATGAAACTTTACACACATACTTTTAGCCGACCCTGTTCACCATTTGATTTGATTGAAATTTGACGTCTATTTCTTGTAGCTGTGATATAAACTTAACAATCGGATATGAGGTTTCTCCGTTTTTAATAAAGGTATTTAAATAGAATTTGGTGTATACAGTACTGATATTTGCAAAAGACAACGTACAAAATTATTTTCAAATGGGTTTAAATCTAGATATAGCTTCCATATAAACTCTCGATTAAGGCACATACTTTTCTTAGAAAAACCTTTTTATTTTATAAATAGGTTTAATATTTTATTTGAAGTACATACATATTATGTACTTTAAATTTAAAATTTACGTATCTTTTATAAAATGCAATATGAAGTTATTCCAACAAAAAACGTTTACAAACATTTACAGTGGGGCCCCCTATATTCGGGGGCCCGAAAGCGTTGCTTCCAGTTGCTTCCCTGTAGTTACGCCACTGATTTAAAATGAACATGTTTATTATTACATATTTTAACTTTCTTTACCAAAATATACATTTTTCAGCTCTTAATCACTAAAACTTCGTTGTGTGGCTATATTATATTGCAGAACAATTATTTTATTATCCATAATAAACTTTTCTTCCTCGAAAAACCATCAGAAATACTGACATATGTATTCAATTTCCACAATGATGAGATGATTTTTCTAAATAGATTTATAGTTAAATTTAATTCTAATGATAAACTCTTCTAGAATTTTAGTAGTTAATGTCATTTCTCGCACGTAGATATTTATCAGGGCGGTATGCAGGAGGAGTTTTGCAAACCAATTTAAAGGTTATATAAAAACTATAAATTTAAAAGGATCATATATATCTAGTGTAAAATGGTCCAAAATATTTTAGATATGTATCATACCTTATACATGCACTTGGCCTTTACAATTCCGAAAATACAATTAATATATTAATTTTGGATTATATTAATTTCATTTATGGACATAAGAAATAATATTAAAATCCCAACAAAACAATTAGTTGTTGGTTAAGTATTATTAAACTCACTTCTCATATACAATATTAACGTCACAACATATATATGACGTTTGTTACTTATAGAAATGATTGACCTTAATCTTCTCTTCAAAAAGCTCATAGTTGCCGTTTTGTTGCCTGCACTATTGATAAAGGAGATTATGTTTTTAAAATTGGGGTATTTGCAAAGAAAGTATTCAGTTGTTCTTTTTTCTCTTCTTCCCAGTTGTTCTTGCACACACATATCCTTTAAAGTAATACTCAATTTTTCAGCGTAAATGCTATATGATCAGCGGTCTCTGCCCAATAGAATTACTGTTTTTCATAAATTGTATCTTGGCCATGTTATTGCGGTTCTTTTACAATCCATCGTAGATCTTTTTATGTTCCTGTACTTTTAAAAAAAGATTACGCGTTGGAACACAGATCAATGGTATTGTGTACTGATTACTCACTGAATTTAGTTGAATTTTATATTGTTTTACTAGCTTTGATTTTGTAGTATAGTTGAACAGTGCGAGAACAGAACTGTACAATTGGAGGAAATTGCAATCTATTGATTTTGTATGTTCCTTTCCAAAATCAGCTCACCTGCCTTAGCGGTAGCAAAAATTTTAACTTGGAAGAGACAGCACACGTCCGTCCTTATATTATTATAACTTTTTGTGCCTAAGTTTTTTTAATAGTAAAAAATATGTATATGTGTTTGTTACGTATATAAGTTACACAAAACTTAGATTACAAAGTAATAGTTATAACTGCGGATATTTTCAAAGAAGTATTGTCAACATAAAGGAAACAATTTTGAAAAAAAAATTGAAAAATTAATAGTAAAATTAAAAGTAAAAGTAAAGTGAAAGTAAGTAAAATTCTATAAAAAATATAGGCTCCTGAAACCTGTCCTATTAAATCAAATTATGTACTTATCAACTTAGATGTCTGCTTAGCTATCACTTTTTTCGAGGTATAACACTTCGCTTATTATAATATAATATATAACACATGTTATTTTTATTTAAAACCAATAGTTTTTATTTTTAATTATTCATTATTACGGCAGACTTGACTGATTTTTGTTATATGTAATGTATAATGCTATGCTCATGTCATATTTTCTTTTCGTTTTTACATGTAATTATTATACAACTGATATAATCATTTTAAATATATATAAACTATATACTTGTATACATATATTTAATATACTTGTTATTTATTTATTTATTATTATTTTCTTTCTTTCAAATATGTAATAGAACATTTTTTCTAAATTTGATTGATTATATTATTTATTTTATTAATAGGTTCTTAGTTTGACTAATCAAATATTAATATAATTTATTTAAAATACTCTCTATGTCTTTATATCTTTAACATGGTATAAATAACTACAATCGGTAATAACAATATGTTTAAATTTTCATTTATACTTATACTGTTCTATTTGGTTCTAAGTTTGTAAATATAGATCTCTAAAGATTTGCATTCTATATAATAGCTAGTTTAAAATTTAATCTAATTAAAATCTAATTTATTATTGACATTTATTGAAGTAGAGTAGTAGAATCCGAATTTTATTTGAAAATAATATTTAATTTTCATTTAATAAAGTAGTTCTTAAAGGTTTTTATTGTAGTTGAAACCTCATTCCTTTTTTACTTTAATAATAATATATTTAAATGAAAAATAAAAATCATTTTGAATTTTTATAAAAAAGTAAAATATTTAATATGTTTGTAATTATTTGTAGGGAATTTTTTTTTATTGATAAAAATTAATTAGGCTTATGTGAACGTAAAGAAAATTATATATTAATTTTTATTTTATTTATTTCATATATATTTCTTATAATATATAATATTCTGCCATGAGGAAGAAGTTAAATAAAGTTTAAAACGTTGGCGGATGTTTATATATAAAACAATTAAATAAAATGTTAATTATTAAATAGTTTTTACGTTCATATAAGCTTTATCAACAAATAGATCGTTAAATAAAAATTTATATTTATAGCATATTAAGCAATATTATTTTTAAAAAGCAACAAATAGTACCACTCGCACTCTTCGAAATGCTACATCACTCTTATAACTAATAATTAAAAACTAACTTTTAAATGCTTGCGTTTTTAAGAATTATACTTTGGTGTTTAAAAATTAACTTATATTCTGTAATTCGTAAATATAAGTACTTGTTTGAATTGTCGTCTCTTGACAAGAACAAGCTAACACCGCTATAGTGTTTGACAGAATATACACTTAAATAGATGTGTTAAAAGTAAGTCATTGGCTATGCTTAGCACTGGCTTAGCAAAACTGAACTAGCTGATTGTCAGTTCATTTCATTGGAAATAATTATTTCTATAAGAAAAAATATATCGAATCTCATATATACATATACCAGTGCGATATACATATTACAATATAATATTTGTGATTATTATTCGAGCAGTAACGCTACGCTTGAAGCTATATGCTATATGCTATATACTCCAATCCTTTTTAAGAATGTGAGAGTCGAAATGTGAAAACAACCATTGATATTAACTGATTAGCAATGTTTTTTACAAAATTCAATTTTAGACTGTTCAACTGTTCAAGTGTTCAACTCAGTTATTTAGTTCTTTTAAAAAATCTAAAGATGTCCAACGATAGATATTGGCCGCGGATCATACAACGATTTCCATGCGATTTGCTTTTCTTATAACTTTCGGTTGACTTTGAGACATATCGGACAAGCCACTATACTTGAAAGAAAATATAACAGTTTGCTGTCCAAAATTAGCTTCAAATCTGAAAAGAATAGTTTATATTTTATTTAAATTAAATACAATATAAGGAGATTATTATTACTCTGTGCTAATATGTATCTCCGGTGGTTTTCCTGTCGCGTTTTGTATGACTAGAAACATTTTAGTTACAATTTCGATTACATGACCTGTTTGAAAAACGAAATCTCCTTTTTTACGACCAAATTCCGACTACAAATAAAGAAAATATTTATAGTTTGTTTATAGTTTCGTCTTAAAGAATGGAATATATGTATAATATTCTTACCGCTTTTACATGAAAAACTGCTATATCATCTAAATAAGGACTCAGTGACATACGATATATTTCCGAAGCAGGCACTCTATATTTAACTTGTAATGTTCGTTGATCCAACAATAGTAGAGATGAGGTTGATAGAACTAATAAGATTGGCACAAACTATAGTAAATGAAAAATATATTAAAATCATTCATCTAAGTCATGTAATAAAATATATATATATATAAATGTTGTTAAACAAATTTGTTCGTTTTTTTTTATTTCCGAAACGAATATATTTTTTTCCAGTACCGAAAGAATGTCATTAAAATCATGTAAACTAGTAAATTTCTTTATAGTTTATACTCTTGAAGACTATTATTGAACTGCTTTTAATATTGCTTAAGGATGCAGAATTATAAAGTTTTAACAATTTCATCTAAATAAGTAAAATGCGATGTTAATCCAGTATTGCCCAGAATCTTTTTTTATAGTGACAATCGTGGGTTATTACGGGTTAATGCACAAAAATTTTTATCCAAGTAGGATATGTATAACATAAACATTTTCCTGAGGTTTACTGATAACTGGTCGCTTTATTAACTTTTTTATTATTAATTTTAATACATATATTTCGTATATTTAATTTTATAATCGAAAATTGAATTCAGGTTATAAGATATCCGATTACTTGCCTGCTAAAGAGTAAGTGCTTAGCAATTGAGATATCATGGCTATAAGAATAGACTGAATGATGTGATGTATTCGGTATTACATCAAGCATAAAAATTTAAAAGCTTAATTGAAATAATAGTTTCAAGTATGAAAATATACTTGAATACATCGAATATTAACTGAAGAATTTGAGAGCAGTAACTTAAAGATGTCGTTAACCAACTGAATCAACCGGCGGCCAGATTTGCATTTTGAAACCACTCATCTATTCGCTTGCTTCTCTACGGAAATATACTTCTACAATACATACATCAAAAGGAATGATAGTGTTGAACTATTGTTATAACAATATATATTCCAAAGAAAATAATCACCATTATCGTGATATAAAGATATTAAGTTTTACATTGAAACTATGACATTTCATATGAATTACCGTATTAAATTATTTACCGGATTTATTATTCTACTCACGCAAGCAGTCAATACTTTTATTGATTCGAGTATAAACATTAAAATAAACATAAGTCACAGTAACAGCTAACAGCAACAAAAAATTGAAAATGTAGTGATGATTGTGTTTTCAAAAAAAATATTTTATGACAAATTTTAGTTATTCTCGTATAACTATTTTCAATGTTAAAACATTATAATTTATTTTTAATCTTATTAAATAAATATTCAAATTAAATTTAGTGAAAGAAACTATTTTAAAGAATGGTGCTATGTGAAATAGAGTTTAGTTTACCTTTCCATTTGACCGTGTAATTTTATTGATTATGTCAGCAAACACAACATACTGATCGTTGGTTTCGATGCAAATTTTTTTCCATTGCGGATTGTGTCTTAATCGCACATAGTCACCAACAAAAGGATGACCAACACTAAAAAATACAAGTCATTTAGTAAATATCTATATAGATATGTTGGATGTTATACCTTCTTGAATAAGATGCTTTACGCTCTTTGAATATAATACTGGCAGTTACTTTTTCACGCATGCGATTTCTAGAAGTTTGATCAAATGAGTTTCGATATATATAACATTTCCAACGATGATAAATAGATCGTAATAGACGTGAGGTTTCTGAAAGAAATTTCGGTGCTGTAGGCCATTCGGTTGACAGCGGACTTAAAGTGTTGGGTGGAAGTCGTAGTGGTATTGTTAGTAAATATTGTCGTATTTTCCACCGCCGAAAATGTCGAGATATAACATCAACTGCCCATTTCACTTGCCTTTTATACTTCATGGTACGATACTCCTCTCGCGCCTAACATAAAATTATATAAACAAAGTATGCATATGTTGTTGGGATAAGTTTTGTAAATAAAAATGAAAATTTAAAAAATTTATTCTTCATTCAAAAACGTATGATATTTTAAAAAAAAAATAAAAAAATGCTTACAACTCGGTAAAGACTCCACAAATGTCTTCGTCCTGTAAAGGGAATGCCAAAGCGACATTCCTGTGCTCAACAAAAAGTTTTGTAAATTAAAAGGAGAACATAAATACATGCAAAATTATATTAAATAAAAAAAAATCTTAAGTAAACAGTTCTTACCCGCCATGTCCTCCATGCACTCGATATAGTAATTTGACTGTCCCGCATGCGTAAAAATCGCTTCCTCGCCAAATACATCCGAAAAACTTTTTGTATAAGCACTGCCAAATTATTTATACGGGCTTTACGAAATTGCTCCAACTCGTAGACAGTACGGGGGCTACGTACAAACACATTTTTTGTGCCGATTGTAAACTCTGCAGATGGCAATGGCAAATTACGTATTATCAGTGCAATGCCCTCTACAGTGCTACCACTGTGAAAGTGGGGCCAGGTGATGCTATTCAATAGCTTGTAGCGGTTGAAGAACTTGACATGCGACAAATGAAAGCAATGTCCTGTGCGACATAAGTGAACCAGCGGCATGAGTGACAAATAGCGAACTTGATGCTGGACTAAGGCTAAATCGAAGGAACGTGCTTGTTTGCTTTCATTCGGTTTAATGCAAAAAACATAATGAGCGCGGCGATTTTTAATTATGTCCAATAGTGTGTGCAACTGTGTACGTATATTTGAACTTAAAGTTGTTGGTTTCTTCGAAGTATGTCGCCTTGGATTGCCTGAATAAATATAAATAAATTGATTAAAATTAATGTCGTTGTCAGTGTCAAAGTCAGTGTCAGTGTCAGTCTCATTAACATACCTTCCGGAAAAAGACTTTGTACTAAGGGTAAATCGCTTTTATATAGTGCAGTACTTATATATCTGGGCAGTACATCTGTATTTTTTTCAAGAAATCGATGAATGGAGTAATTGACTACACTAGCAAAATGACGTATCCTAGTTTTAATAAAATAAATTAGTGTAGATATTTATTTTATATGCAAATATGCAAAATATATGAATATACTTAAAACACATTGAATTTGGTCCACTTGTCATGAAATTCGGATGACCAGCACAGCATTGTTGTATGCGCTGTAATAAAGCCTCGTTTGTATTTAAATGAGCCTCATTTATTAAGCTTAGGATGCCATAATTCGGCTTATCTATCAGCTCGCAAATGGATTCGTTATCAAAATAATCAATTCGTGTCCACTCAAGGCCTTCCTTAATGTAAAGCTCCTGTTCAGTTTTAAGCACATTATGTACGAAATTCTGAAACCAGAGTTTATCTTAATACAAAAGGTTTTTTGGAATACTTTAAATGAAAGTTTTACGTGATGAATTTTCTCAGCGCTGTAATTAATTGCAAATTGTTCAAATGAGTTACTTTCTAATATCTCGAAACCGTAAAAGTCTAATAACGCTAAATTTTTTTCTCTTTGGGCAGATTTAAGAATTTCATTAATTTTGTTAACAAGCCAAGTAAAAAGGCGGCCGTATAGTGTACGACACACAGTGCTACGTATATAAGCAGCTTGCTTTGCATCCAAATCGCAACCTAAAAGAAATTAAATTAATTAAGTAAAATAATTAAGCAACTTTTTATAATGTTCACACCAAATACTCACCAACATCCTCTTGATTACTGCTAAAACTATTTGATCTCGTAAGGCAATTTATTAATATTTGAGCTTCCAGATTCAGCAAATATGCGGTTTCTTGTACCTCTACATAATTTTAAATAATAAAAGTGAAAATTTAATCAAGTGATATTTATATATTTCAGAATAAATAAACTAAGCATTTATGATTTTATATAATCTTATATCAGTCAAAATCAATTATAAATAATTCAGCCATAGTTAATTATCGAAATTGAAGTATCTCAATGAAATAGATTAACGTCTTAAAATATGATGAAATTCTGAAACAAATAGTAACGTAATTACTAACGTAATAGTAATAATCTAACGTAATTAATTTGAACATCAAAGAAGTTTCGAATAGAAACTTGTAAGATATTTTTTAATTAAAATGAAGTTCATTTCAATAGATCAATTAAAAAGTGAGTTTAACACATTTATGCAGACAGTATTTTTCTTAGCTCTAATGCATGCATATATTTAAATAAACTACAGACAAAGTATCGGTCAAGAACACTAAATGATGGAGAAACTAAAAAAAAC
This sequence comes from Teleopsis dalmanni, assembly GCF_002237135.1. Taxonomy (NCBI): domain Eukaryota; kingdom Metazoa; phylum Arthropoda; class Insecta; order Diptera; family Diopsidae; genus Teleopsis; species Teleopsis dalmanni. The sequence continues at coordinate 224,391,965 of NC_051847.1, forward strand.
CAACTAGAGTCAAAATGCTAATTAACAGCACTAAAAGTATGAAAGAATATATTTAATCTCATAGCTCTATACATTATTGTTTAGAATATAACATAAGTTCGGAAGTATAAAAATATTTTCATTTAGTTGCATAAATAATTAAGCTGTAACGTTATTCATAGATTCAAATGTTCCTAAGACAACTTAGTAACATTTTCTATAAAGTTTTCTTTATAAAAGTATGCTATGTAATTAATTTAAAGACGACAGTAAACATAACGAAATATGAAAATAAGTATTTTAAATATAGAGGTTTTTTCGAACAGTAGTGAACTACAACAACAAAAATTCATTTTACATTATTTTAATTAACTGAATTTTTGGCTTATCATACAGCAGTGGTCTTGGAAATAATTGTTGCATTTAATTATTCGTAAATAATTTTTTTGGATTGCAAGTACCAGGAATCGAACTCGCGCCCTGCCAAATTTGAAGCTTAGAGTCAGTGCACCTTAACCAACTGACCCAAAAACCGTACTTGACTTTTATGTTTGCACATTTTTCTGGAGTTTTGTTAATTTGTTGTGAAAGTTTTAACACATTTACTTGCTGTGTTTATATAAGAACGAAATCATAAACCAGCTGTGGAATAAATGAATTAATTAATTATATATATATATATTTTTTATTTTTAATTGTTAAATTTCAACACTATTCTATTTGTAGAGGCATTATATGTTGCATGAGAAAGTCATGCTAATCTTACTACACGATTCGCACTGGCGAGACCAATATTTTGTGAATATAAGTTGTAATTTAACTTCAAATCTTTTTAAATATATTCATTTTAATCCTTGACATCATTCCGTAAAGCAATTAAATCAGCTACTGAAAATCTTCGAATTTTCTATAAATTTAAGTGAATTTACATTCTTGTCGGTACCCACTTCACACAAATAGTAATGTTTCAAAACAATTAGTTTATCAAATTAAAATATTAAAATTATTTGAATATACTAAAGTTACATTCAAATTTAAAATCATAAAATAATTTGGTAAATAAATAAAGGATTCAAAATGAATATTTTGAATATATGGTATAAAAAATAAATATTGGATATTATTTAGCTTTACCATAAAATTTGAATAAATTTATATTCTAAAACTTACCATATAGATTTGATATTTGACAACCTTCAGTACCATCAATGTTAGTGGTAGGTACAAAAATAAAATTTCCTAATTTTAAAACCACAGCTAGAATCCGAAATATAGAATTAATCTCATCGCATGATAGTCCAAGTACTTCCAAAGATTTCTGTAATTATAGGGTCTTCATTTAAACGATTAACTTCGCAATTATATAATTAAGAACTTTACCCTTGTATAATGAAAATTGGTGCGATCTTCTTCAATGGCAGTTGTATTATTTAAAATTTCATATTTTTCTACATTACGATAAAGTTTTAAAGATTCTACAAAATAATATATAGTTTATTATATATATATATATATATGTATATATAGGTGCAAGAAATTAATGCTGAACTTACTTAATAATTGCAAATCTGCACCCAAAAGCAACTGATAAAATATGTGAAAATTCCGCTCTCCAATAGTTGTGTTCGTTATCCTGGTCTGTAAGTGTCAAAAAATAATTTTTGGTTGTATTTTATAAAAATTTAATAATACATTTAAGATAAAGATATTTGATTTAACAAACCTTTTCAAGCATATCTTTAATAATAAATCAGACATGAAAGTAAATTTTTCATTTTAGTAATGTATATATATAGTATATAGATTTATATTTATATGAAGTATAACAATGTTTCATATGTTTATTTTATAATCTAAATAAGGATGATATATATGTTTTCTATATTAAAAAAAAAAACGTTATCCTTCTTAACTAATCATTTATTGGTTTTGTTGCTGTACTATCTTTATTAATAATCCAACAAAAATAAATTTACAACTAGCAGAAAACATTACTTACAAATCTCTTCAACCAAATAAATTTTTTTTCGATATTTTTGTATAAATATGTAAAAAAAATGTACATTTATAAGATAAAAACAATTTATTTAACAACCATTTGGTAATAATCGAATATCTCTAGAGGTCGATTCGACAACTTCTATAATAATCGTAATTATAACAACAAATTACCGGAGGAGGAGGAAATTGGTTTAATAATAGATATCTATAGATATATATATTAAATTATAGAAATATTTATATATACTTTAATAACTTCTATCATATTCATAATTACAGCAAACAATTACATTAAATTACTGTCAGAGGAGAAGGAAATTGTTTTTTTTAATAGATATCTATATACATATGTTATATACTATATTATATCACAAAATGTTATATAAACATTTATATACAAATTTGTATTATATATTAGAACATATCATACGACTATTTTATTTCAATGTTGTAATATAGTGCAAATAAGTTGACATAATTTTACTTACAGTGTGTTATGTGAACTCCAATTGGATCTCCCTTAAAATCGATTTCAATATCGAAAAGTTTTCCCTATTAAAAAAAATTAAAAGAAAAAAGAAAAAATAAAACATAAAAACATTGATTTACAACAATTAGTACTTTAATTTACATATCTACTAGAGTTATTGTTCTTCATTGTTGACGCATTTCCCATAGCCTCGAGAAAGACATCAGCATAGGAGACACACTCGCGCAATTTTTGACTTGGGGTTTTATGTCGATTCCGTGTGAGTGATGGTGATGTTTGTGCACTTGCTGTAGTTTGACTTAATTTGTGAGCATCATATAGTGATATACGTTGTGTTGAACCAACAAGCGACGATCTTTTCGTTATTGGATTTTCAGTTGAATGTTGTCGAGTCAAATTTGAGCAGCTGCCACGATGCGTATGCAATTGATGCGATGGAGTCACTAAACGCGTGGCCTTCAGTAATAATTCCCTTTCATCTTTTTCTAAACTTTGAGCACGAGTACATTTACTATGGCCACAAAGACGACAACCACCAGAAGAGGCGGAAGTACCGGATACATATTTGGGTGATGAGCTCATTGTCCCTGGTGATTTCGAGGGAGTGGCAGTGCAAGGCATTTGTGAGTGTTGGTGTTTAAAACAAGATTTTGCAGGATGTTTGTCAGCATGTAGATGCATATAACCATATGTTGTGCTCAAGCTGTCCAAAGAAATATTTTCCGTACTTTTATGATGGGAAAAATCAAAATCAACAAATTTCTCGCGCATATTTCTATTAGATTGACGATCTGAACTTTCGGCACGTGTTCGATATGTTGTATTATCGCAACGTCTCGGTACTGCACCTGGTGATGGTGATTGCCGACGTGATGAACAGCCCATTGTGCCAATTGTGGATGTAGGATTTTTACAGAGAATGAAATTTGTAGCAGAACAACTACTTGATGTTCGCCTATGCATATTTGCTGAAGTGCAGCTAACGGATGATTGTTTTTTGAATATTTGTAATGGCGAAACATTCTTCTCCTGTATATGTGTTAAAAAGTTGACAATCATTTTAAATGATTCCGTTTTACCTGCACCGCTTTCACCTATCAAAAAAATTTATATTATTTTTATAAACTTTAATAATTGATATAAATGAAATTTTTAACACAAACCAGTTAACAAAATGCATTGATCTTCACTTTGATCTTTGAGCGACTGAAAAGCTAAGTTGGTGAGTCCATAGCTATGTAAAAATAAAAAATAAATAAATGGATAATTATTTAAGTATTGGAAACGCTTTTTGTGGGCTTACATGTGGGGTGGTAATTGAAATATTCCTTTACTTCCATAACTACGTATATTTTCCAAAGAATGCTCTGATATGTGATGATATGGATTCACTGCCACTACTGAGGTGCCTATATAGGTCTGAAATCACCAAATATGAAAACTGCTATACGGAAACTGCCGTAATACTCTATACTTACATATATGTGATCCCTTTTATAGCGTTGCTGAATATTGTTAATAAAACTATCTTCCGACAGGTTTTCTAATAATACAGAATCCCAAGTACCAATTTCTTGTTCCATTCTGATTTTATATTTTATTTGTCATCGTTAAAGCTAATTAAATTGAACACTATAATAAAAAAGTATTAGTGGAATGACTTTTATTAACAAATAAATACAAATACAATAACAAATATATGTTATATTTATATAAATTTGTTTATTTGTTTATTTATGTTAAATGCAATGTTAAATTTCGTGAATACATAGTTTTTTGAATGCATGTTGGAATATCGATAACATTGTAAAGTTAATATATGAAGACCTGTTACTTCCTTGTCAGTACTACAAATATCATCTATTTAATTTTTTATCTACCACAGGTCAAAAAACTTTCTGCAAATTTAAATACTCATTTAATATTAACGAGTTTTTATTGTATAAGATGACATTTGTTTTCTTTTCTCCTACAAATATGCTTCAATATATGCTTTGTATTGTCAGTTTAAGTGAAAATATCGATTTAAGCTTTTGGGAAAAGGCTTTCGATTTAAAACAATAATAACATTTAAATGTATCTCATTTAAAACATATTTGATTTAAATTAGTATGGCTAATATTTTTGAAGAAAATAAAATTATTTTTCTGCTTTGGTATGAGTGAATAAGTAAATTTTTTCTTGTCACATTTTTATCTAACATCTTTACCTGAGGCAATTTTCTTTTGAAAAATATTAAACAAAATGTACACATTTTTTTAGTTGCTTAAAAGTAACTTATTGTTAAAACTTTTATTTACAAAATAATATATTACTATTTTTATAATATATATAATATTATTTTAAATTAAAAAATTCCTTAACACATTTTATTTGCACTAAAATTTTTTTCTATGATTTTCGTTTCACTGACATTCGCTCGGTGAGAGTTGTTGAGCGTAGAGAGAAAGTAATATTTTAACTACAAACGTTTTTATATTATATTTCTAATATTAAAATTGTATTTTAATATCATATTCATAGTATATTATTGTGCAATGTACATGAATATTAGTTTTCTTTTGTTATGATAATAATAATTAAGCTTATAGAATATATATATAATGTGTTCCTATATGGATATTCATAAATTCATAAAAAAAATTTATAAAACACAACTGCTGTGTTTATAACACTTCGTACCTCAGCATTTTTTTGTATTTGCAACCCTTACCGAAAGGTTATGTCACAACATCAGCTGTGCTCTTTTCTTATTACATTTTCTTTCACCTGCATTCGCTAAAATGAACTTTTTGAAAAAGGTATTAAAATAAAACTAATTGCATAGTAGTCCATATGTGAATTAACTTATATTTTTAGCTTGGTCCTTTACTCGAAGCAGCTCAGACTCAATACTTTAAAAATGCTTCTTTACATACAACTGCGGTGTGCTGTAGAGTTCAAGCAGGTCGCTACCGTATAACCACAAAACGAAACAGACCACTTACCTATGAGATGGCTAATCCACCTCACTATATAGGGCACAGAAAGTCGTGGAATTCATGGAACACATGTAGGTTTAAAAATGTTTTAAGCTCTTTAACAAGTTTTAATTAATTTTGTATACATATAGCAACAATGTTGGATGGGTTGCGCCCTTCTCAATCTGCCATTGAAGATGTGTTTCTGCGCAAATTTATGGTCGGTACATGGCATGATTTAATTTGCTCTGAAGTCATTATAAAACGACAGCACAATATGATACGAATAGCTGTTATTATTCGACAAGCGATTAGTGCTCGAAAGATGTATTTTCTTATTGGCTACACTGAAGAGCTGTTATCTTACTGGATGCAGTGCCCCGTTACATTAGAATTGCAAACAGTGACAGATAAAAAAGATGTAGTTTTTAAATATATTTGAATTTGATTATTAAAAAAGGAAAAATAAAAAAGTTATATTAGCTAAATTTTTTAGTGTATTGTTATTTCACTATGATTTTTATTGCTTTGCCAAGTTTTAATTGCTTTGTTAACAATTGCTGCATCTTGATCTTTCACCTGTTAAAATAGAGTCACAAAATTTATCAGCATAGAAAAAAAATTGCGGTCAGTACCTGTTCAACCAGTGTCTTAAATTCATAAGCATTGGTGCATTTTAAGATAGCATCTCGAAACGCCTTAACTAACTCAATAAAGACGAAAACAACTATTTTTCTTGAGCCACCACATATTTTATCCCACACTTTTACCAAAGCAGATTCATTAATTATACCAGCAAAGCAGTTAAAATACCATTTGTCCACTATACCATTGCTAAATACTTCCAAACTATCTAAATGACTTTAAAAAGAAACATAATTTGTCAAGGGGTTATGGTTTGCTACTATTATATCTTCATACTTACTTTAGTAATGCAATATCTTCTCTCTTCAGTAACATTTGGGTCAGTTCCTTAAGCTTTGGACACTCTTGCTTAATATCATTTGTGCAGCCATAAAATTTTTTAGCAATCCAGTAAGTTTCTACATCGTTTTCAAATATTTGAAGCAACACCTTTACAATTTCGATGAAGTTGTCATCTTGGGCACCTTCTACTTGATGCAGTAACCGATTATTTTCCAGTAGCCACATGGTATATATATTATGACTCTTAGGAGTTGGTGCTGTGACATCACGATCTATGTACTGCATTATTTGCACAGCTCGACGCAAATCTTCATAAACAGCAGTCCGCTGCTCTAAAATATATTGTGCAGAATTTTTATGCAAAGGCAGTACGCCTGTAAAAACAAAATATTTATTGTCTTCATAAAATATCAATAAGTTGCTAATTAATACTTTACCGAGAATTATATTCCAGAGTAGGGCTCTTTGTGTTGTAGGAACTGTGTAACTTAAACAAAATTGTTTTAATTTTTCATGATTTCTTATATTATCCTCTAGTAACTTATTTAAAGATTTTTTCTCCTCAACACCATAGCACCCAACCTTTGAATAATTAAAATATATTAAATATATACAATTATTGATTATATATCAATATTATTAAGATAGATTATTATATATTTTCATATACTTACTTTTTCATAGTAACTAGAACGAAAATTTCGTTCGTCAGTAGCCATTTTCAATATTTGATATTTATACTAATATATATTGTGAAATAAATGGCTTTTTCCGTAATTTTCTTCTAAATTCGAATGCCCACCGTTTTTGTGTGAATACTGTTGCTAAATAATTAAAAACAACAAACTAGAAAATGTGGATAACAACAAAGTAAAACCAAATGCATTTGAACAGCTGTCACGACAATATGAGATAACGGGTGCTAATGTAGAAGTCAGTATATACGTATACCAGTGTTATATAATACAATGTATAGATTTTACAATTATAAAACATGAGTCATTAATTTTGCATAATTATAATTATATCTCTGCACAATTGCAATAAAATCAAGGAACAGCGAAATAAAACATAGAAAATAATATTGAACGTAGCAAAAAATGTTGTTATATACATATATTAAATTGAATACATATAACATGAACATTATTTATATTTTTATTTTTACGTATGTGCCACATTCAAATAATTTTACGTAGCATTCTTTTGATTGAATTTAATAAGTAGAAATACTTTGACCCAGCACGTTTTAACATAAAATAACCGCACACCAACGGTAACGAAAACAGCTCAATTTCGCCATCAAGAGAGAGTAAAGGTGTTCAACAACCAACTCCAATAAAAAACCTGCCATTGGAAAGGAAAGGAAAAGGAGGTTATATTTCATATCTTTAGAAACTAATTTTCAACATTTCTTAACGGCTCATCTTAATTTCTCTTTAAATATAGTTATGTTTAACTAAAGTAATAGTTAAACATGTGGGAAAAACTTTCAGAGAAGGTGAATTGGAGGTTATGCAGATGAGGTAAACCTCTGCATAACAAAATGTTTGACTCTAAGGTGAGAAACCATGCGTGGTATGAATATTAAATAGAATGACACTGAAGCTATAATCCCAACAAAGTGTTGAACCAAAGTGTTAATGTGAAAAAAAGTGTTATCAACACAATAAGCGAACTATTGTGAACTTTCATTAGAAATTAAAGCGAGTATTCTAATCATATATTAAAATTAAATAAAATTTAAATGTTTCACAAATTTTATAAATATGCAAAATTGTGGTAAATAAATATTTTAAAAACAGTTTTGCTGTTTTTTGTAACACTGCATTCGGCGACCTGCCGAATGCACCGAATATTAAAATTTGCTTTTCATATTTATGTTAACATTCCAGGAAAACACTTTAAAATATTTATAGTTATATTTAGACATGCATATGTTATTTTTTAACATTTAACGTAAAATTTAGAACTGCATCGTATATGTATGGTACTGTTTGGTATAACGGAATATAAAAAAAATTGAAGAAATTGTATCGTGTAAATGAAATTACATATTTCTACTACATTTTACATATGCGGTTGCCATAAATGTCAAATAAAAGAATCATTTACTACCCCATTCCGTTTCAGTATTTAGTTTTATTATTGGTTCAGAACGCCGAAATTTCGCATATAAGAATTTTATTTTGATAAAGAAATATGCAATATATTTATTTAAAATGCGTTTTTTTAGTGCTGTTTATATTTGGAGCACTTATAGCTGGAAGCGCAGTCAGCAGCAATGAATACTTAAAACGAGAACATTCTTTGATAAGACCTTTTCAGGGTGCGTATTAAATATTTGTCCATTACTCACGCAATCGCTTAGAAACTGAAAAATGAATAATTATTTATGGTTTTATCGGCAGGTGTTGGAGTAAATATACAGTATTGGGATTTTTTAGGGCATACGATGATTACAAATAACTATATAAGACTGACACCTGATCTCCAATCAAAGAGCGGTGCTTTATGGAACTATTCCGTGGGTTATTGTTTTTTAAAACGATTTTTTTAAATTGAATATTTAAGAAATGTGTATTATATATTTATTTTACAGCCTGTTTTAAGTAGAAACTGGGAAGTACAAGTCACATTTAGGGTACATGGCAAAGGGACAGAATTATTTGGTGATGGCTTAGCGATATGGTATGCTAAAGAACGTATGCAACCGGGACCTGTCTTTGGTAGTAAGGACCATTTCTTGGGTTTAGTCGTAATATTAGATACATATAGCAATCATAACGGCCCTCATAATGTAGGTTATTAAGTAGTTATTTAAAAATGTTATATTTATGTGTATTTATTTTATTGAATTTGCTAGCATCAGCATCCATACTTAAGCGCAATGGTAAATAATGGCACGTGGTCATACGATCATGACCGTGATGGTACACATACACAATTATGCGAAGGTTGCGAAGTGCGTTTCCGTAATGTGGATTTTGATACTCATGTTAGTATACGATATGAGAATGACATTCTTTCTGTTGCTACTGATTTGGAAAATAAAGGCGAATGGAAAAGTTGTTTTGTTGTTAATGGTGTAGAGTTACCTACTGGTTACTACTTCGGTATGTCAGCAACAACGGGCGATTTGAGTGATAACCATGATATACTTGCATTTAGGTTTTACGACTTAGATTCAAACGTCACTGTAAGTTAATAGCCATATTTTTTTTTATATTTTACACAATGTAAAACCTATATATTCACAGCCCGACGATATTTTAGCGCGAAGCAAAATAATACCAAATGCCAAAAGTTATGAACCACCACGTGCTCATAAGGACGACCCTAAACCAAGCATGTCAAACGCAAAAATCTTCTTTATTCTTTTGTTCGGTATGCTTATTGTTATTGCTGTAGCTATATTTGCAATATCTTACTTTAAAGAGAAAAATAATAGAAAACGTTTTTATTAAATACGCGGATACATTAATATATATGTATATATATATTCTGTAAAAATTGCAAGACATCACAAATTTGAAACTTTTGTATATTTTTAAGATTGCCATTGTCAAAAATATTAAATTATTTATTTATTTGTATAGGGTGTAAGTAAATAAAATTATTTTGCTTAGTAAATTGAAGAAAAGGTAATAAATAGTAATGTCTTGATTCTATATATATGTAGTTATATACTAGTACTATGGTGATGAATTGCCTGCTAAATTACAGATTATATATAAACAAATTTATATAAAAAGAATCATTGAAAGTCTATAAAGTAATAAATGCATGTTTTTAGCCCGTTAAATTTTTAATGATTTAAATAATGTTAATAAAACAACTTGATATCTAGTTAATTTATGCCAAAAGAATAAAGACTTCCATGTTTATGAAAACGTTGTCATTATTTCCTTCTTAAAAATGAAATCCGTAGCCCGTTAACCATATCATCCTATGTTAACTAAGATTTTATCATAAAAACAAGAAAAACAAGAAAAACAAGAAAAAGCAACAATAAACATACAAAATTCAAAATTTTAGTTTCAGTATATATAAGCAATTTATTTTACTCAAATATTCATTAAATTCAAGGAACAGGTATATCATTTATTTCCGACTATTAACTTACGACTATTTACTTATATAGAAATTGTAATGCTTTATTTAAAATCGAAATATTGAAAAATTATATGATAATAAACACGTAAGTCTCAACACATTTAAAATAATAAAATACGAACATAAATTTTTGGCATAGTAAATACAAACATTGTTTCTTAATTTTGTTGAATATTATAAAAGAAAATTTTCATTATTTACGTTAACTACCAAGGCTCGTTTAGAGACCTCCGGAAGCAAACAATTTCTGATGTAAAGCCGATAGCTTTATTTTTCACCCATTTTTCTTTTTTTTTACAAATGTGAACATTATTTCATTGTAAAATTTATATATATATATTAACGATAAATATATTCAATTAATTTTGTTGTGTTTTAATAGTAGGCAAAGGTACAAATTGCCGCATATAATTAAAAAATTTCATTTCAAGGAAAGCAAACGAAATTTAGTAAATATATACTACTCTAGCGCTAAATCAAACAACAAAAAATTAATAGAATATTTTTATCATTATTTATATATTATTTAATTAAAGATTAATGCTTAAAATCTTAATTTAAAAAATGACAACCATCCAACAAAGTTTGACTTCTCATTTTGGCGATACAAAAATATAGCCTAAAGTGAAGTGTGAGGATGGTATAGATCTTTAAATTGTATAATAATTTAAATTCAGACCTATTTGCTACGACTATCTCTACTAATACTTAAAACAATCGCTTACAATTAGCTAAAAAATGTATTATTTTCTATTAGAAAAAAGAAACAGCAAATATTTTCGCTCTTTTCCTCGTTATGATACACGATTTATACTATACGGATGCGTACAATGCGCCTAATCCTACTGTCCTAGAGTTGACGACGACGACGACGACGCATGCAATTTTGTGCGCACTTATAAATGCATTGATTGGAAGAAATCTATTTTCGAACTGCGATCTGTTCCTTGCGCATTCCAGACAAACCGACACTATTATTGATGCTTTTGTTTACAGCAATTTTAGTGGAAATAGTTGGTGTCACAATTGCCGTGGATGCCACTGTTTTTTTAACTCCTGCTGCTTCGTTAAGTGGCGATATATTGTCAAATGTGGAGCTGCGTATAAGTTTCTGTTTTTGTGTGCTGAGCGTAGAGGAAGATTTTGTGTTCAGCGTTCTAAGATTGCTAACATTTGCTTTGGAAGTTGTATATTTAGTCTTTTGTGGTGATTGTGATGTTTGTGGTTGTTGTTTCGATTTCGCTTCATCCACACGTTTCCATATACTGGCGATCCGACTTTGAGTTTGACTAATTTTTGTTGCTGGCGGCGAATTACCATTCAAAGTAGAATTGCTGCGAGAAGGTGGTGTGGTGTTGGATCCACGCGTGGAGAGTACTGCAATACGTGCTGTAGTGCTAGCCACACGTATAACAGCATTCGTATTTGACCGTTGCGGTCCTGCCATTGATTTTGTTGTTGTTGTTGTTTGTATTTTGCGTGCGCCAGTATTCAATGACTTGTTGCTGCTCCTGATTGTGGAAGTTGCAGCTGCTTTGCGCGTAGCACCATTTATTCCTGTCATATTCGGTAAGTTTGTCTTTGTTTGCTTTGTTGGCAGCTTTGACATTCGTTGTGTTGGACTAGAACTGGTTGTAGAACTCATTTCTACTATTGGCACTGTTTTATTTAATACACTGGGTTCATCCTTTACAAATGTGCCCTGACGCTCGATGGTAGCAGGTACACTACAATTGTTTACATTTTTTTGACTTGAATTTGTTCCAGATGTCGCTATCTCATTTCCTTTTTTGGGTGCTGAATGCTTTGAAGTCAGTGCAGGTGTATTCAGACTCTTTTTTGCAGCTGCTGTATTGTTGCGTTGGTATTGCATACTGTAAGGCGACACATATGCTGGCTTTTTTCGACCTCGCACTGTTTTTGTTTCAGCTTCTTGCTCTTTACCTATTTCATTGGACTTGAAATCATTAGGCTTTAATATGCGGGGCTTATCAGTGCATTTATCAACTGCTATTTCGATTGGATCCTCTTCATTATCTGTACAGTTGTTACTGCGACCATGACAAGACTCTGTTTCTGAATTTTGATCATGTTCCATACTATTGTAATCGTTATCAGAGAGGTTTGTAATTGCTGTTTGAGTTTGTGCTGCATTTGGCTCAGCAGAAGCATTAGTTATACGATTTAGTGGTTCTGATATAAACTTAAATTGCTTTGTCATAGCAACAATTGAGGATATGTCTTCCGATAAGCAATCACCACTGGATATTGAATTGCTTTGTTCTATAGTGTTACTTAATACAGGATATATGATTGTTTGCGTTTTGTACCGATCTTGATCGTTTGAACGTCTTTTATTAAATTTGGTTTTTGGTGGCGTATTATCTATTATTTCAATCTGTAAAGTTTCATCCAGTTCGACAAAATCATTTCCTCTTTGTTGCTCTCCATTAAGTACAATATCTGCGGCTATTGTATATGTCTTAAAACGATCTTTGTTAAGTTTTCGTTTTTGTTTCGGCGTAAGTGTTCGTTTTACACCATTTGGCGAACTTTGCGATTTTTTCGGAGTGGACTCTACAGAGCTGTAATCTGTTGGTAACTGAGTGTCACTACTATTTACAGAAATTTCGTCATCATCATCATCATGTGGCAAGATATCAGCACAAGTTTGTAATGTTACAGTATTATCATCAAATTCATTACCACAGTTGGCCGTTTCATAATTCGAACCAGACATAGTTGTCGCCATGCTATCGCAATCAGCTACTTCTGATTGTATACTGGCGACACTTATCATTGAGTCAAGTAGTTCATCCATTAAAGATGGCGGCTTTATGTTATCCAAAAGATTACAACTTGAATTTACGCTTTCTGTACTGCTTGCCAAATGGCCGGGTAATTGTCCAAGTGCGCGTCTAGCAACTAAGCCTACAGGTAGAGGTTTCCGCGGAAACTTTGGTGACTTTGTCAATATTTGTGGACTTTGTGACATTGATGTACGCTGCACTGGGTTAAGATGTGTATTATGAATAGACGTGTTTCCAGGCGATAGTTCTTGGTAATATCCTGATATGTTCAAAGAATCCATACCAGATGGTGGTCTAATATTATCAAGATCTAAGCTGTTTACGTTGAATGTTTGTTCGGTACAATCGTTCACGAATTGCAAATTTTCTGCTAAAGCCAGCGCTTCAATTGCTATGATAGTTGAATTGGTCATACTTGAATTACTTAAAAACATCTTCTGACCATGAGTTACTGCTGCCGATTGTACTTCTCCTCCGACTTTGAAATTTATGCCACTACTATTAGTACCAGAGTTTGTATCCACACTGTTGTCCACATTTGCTGTGATTGAATCCGTTGTTTTTACATAAACTAAAGTTTCAGTGTCAGTGCCAAGAGAATTCGGTTGCGTATTACCATACATATCAGTTTCATCATAAATTAAACCCAATGACGGCTGAGGTTGTTCTTCATTAGTAGGTGTTATTTCAGCAAAGTCATTTAGCTCTTTATGATACCCATGTGTAGTCTGCTCATCATCATCATCATCATCATATTCATTTTCATTATCATAATTTAAAGACGCAACGATAGGTGCTGTTATGCTTACACTTGGAAATGAAACATCATTTGGACAAGTATCCTCATTCCATGTATTATTTGAGTTGCTAAAGGTGCCAACTGAAATACTTCCTAAACGTTTATTATTCTCATTTGAATGAGAATCACTCGAACTATTGGTGCGAAGCTGTTCAGCTGACGATACAAACTCCAAAGTTAGCCGTTCGACAGACTTTAACATCAAATCTGGGTCCTTATGTTTGTTTGATGTTATAACCTCTGCATGTGGGGCTTTCTCAAAAGATACTGTTGTTTCAATAATAAACGATAAATTTGATTCGTCACTAGTAATGTTTTCCATTGAAATAGAATTATAAACTTCATCGCACATATTCTCTTTAGACCCAATAGCTTTCGCTATCTTTTGGTCGGTCTCGTGACATTGAAGACATTCTTCTGCTGCGATGCTCTGAATGTTTTTTATTTCTTTTGTGGTGCCGTCTGGATTGCTGTTGCTGTTGCTCTCGATCTCGATCTCTTTCAGTTTCTCGCTGGTTAAATTGGTTTCGATATTCGCCTCTACGTCTGGAGCTGCTGTGCTGTTCGCACTTAATGATGTAATAGCCGCCATTTGGTGACACGGACCCAACGCAGCTGCAGACGTAGCTTGCACGTTTTTTGGCACAGCATTTGCAGCAAAGAAAAATTCTTTTGTTTTGTGTTTGTTTTCAATTTGCACTGTAGTATTTCCGATCTTTTTCGAAATACCTGTATTTATACATTCCATTAACAACTTCTCATCTTTTCGTTCACGTTCACGTATGTGACGATTTGGGGTGTGCGGTTTTTGATGAGAAGAAGAAATCATGGGCACAGGAGAGTCAGCTTGCTTTAAATTTGGATTTGATTGAGTTGACACGGCATTATTATTCTTTAAGCGATTGTTATGTAAACTATGCTTGCGATTATTACTCTCTCGTGATTTATTCATGCCGGTTAGTATGCATAATTCTAGCAATGATTTTGACTGATTGTCATTAGAATCGCTTGAATCGACTGAGCTATACGACTCATTTCCATTTTGTTTTGATTGCAGTTGCCTTTGGTATTTATTTGAGGTAGATTTTGAATTTAAAGAGGATGCAGAGGTTGTTAAATTAATTGGTATTGGCTGAGATGAAGATAGAGAAGTCGATCGCTTACTGGTACTGGTTGAAGTACTACTGAAACCAAGATTCGATTTTGGTCTATTACAACCCGCTGCAATAGCCTAAAAATAAATATTTAATTTTAGAATTTAGAATAAACTAACTATATATTTAGACGTATTCGGTGTACTAACCTGACTTAACAAGTTCGTATCATCTTCAGAATCAATAGATAAAGAGCTTAATGAATCATCTTGCCACTGTTGTTCCCTGCGTACATCCTCTTGTTTTTCTAATGATTGTTTAGTGGTAGGTTTTGACAAATGGTCCACATTTAATATGCCAGAACTTACTGAATTGGTTACATTCTTCGAGCTAAAATTACTTATTAGAGCTATTTTTAGTTTTATGTACGTGTTTCAATGTTACCTTGCACATTCCTTTAATTGAACTGCAGGACCAACTAAACTAGAGCCAACTGTTAAATTCGAAAGTTCTGACATCATGGAAAAATTACAAGGACTATCTTCCACCAAGTACTTGTTCATTTCGTCTGTTACAGGTAAATATGTCGGGAGTTTATGTCCTCCACTTTTCATCATTGCGATTGGATCAATCTTAGAAACGTTTTCGCTTTGGGTACCGTTCTGATTTGGCTTAATCATACCATCTCGAATACATTGCTGTAGTAAATGAAGTGTTTGACTAGTTGTACCAGTTTCTGAAGCATTTGAAGAAATATCGTCGGATAAATTTAATGAATGCCGGTTGGTTTTATTTATTGTCTGATCAGTTATAAATTCTTCTTTGATCTCATTATTGCTCGAACATATAGACAATGCTGATAAGTTACTGTTGCTACCAACTTTTGATAAGAGGGCTGGTGTGTCTTCAGTAAAGTACTGTTTCGGTTCGTCAGCTATAGACTGAACTTGTTTCACATGATCTCTGATATTAGACACGGTTGCAGCGGTTGTACGATTCATTCCAATATTTATACAATTAGCTAATAGCAAATCATCATTATTTGTACCGGCATCTTCTTCTTCGCCTATGTAATAATAATAGAAATGCAAACTAAATGTAAAATTTACTGAAATATAAACTTACCTTCGGATATAATATTGGTCAACAATGAAGTATTTTCAACTGTTGAGATAGTGGCATCACTTGATGATATTTTTGCAAGAGAATGTTGTTGTGTGAGATCTAGTGTAGTTGCGTTTTCATCATCAATAATGCTAAGATTACTCAAGCTTGTTGCACATGAAAATTGAGCTGGAGTATTCTCAACATGAAATAAATTAATATTATCTTCAAATACGCTACGTAGGGGTCTCTTTGTATCACTATGCGCGCGTATGCTATTTGCACCCGGAGTACGTGGTGCTAGCGGCGATAATCCAGTAGAGTAGGCTGTCTGTCCAGCGTTGCTGTTACGACGTGGCGACTGTGGCATACTTTGTGTTGGAGAATCTGGAATTTCAGAAGGTGATATAACTCCACTTGCCAAACGACTAAAATCACTAACAACCGAACTCTTATCATCGCAAGGACCGATATCTTCTTCAACTAATGAGTCCATTGAACTGTGTCTAGAGAACATTAGCGGGGTTTCTTGCGCTGAATTAATATTAGTATTCGACGTTTGCCCTTCTGGTGAAGTCGAAGTTTCAATATTTTGTTCAACTTGTGAAGTTATATTTTTTGTGGCGGCATTGTTGATAAGCAGCGTCTTGGATTTTTCCTCATTGCCTTCATTTGAAAGCTGAGCTTGTTGTACTGGCGGAGATCCATCCAAACTGCTAAGAGAATCATAACGACTAAAATATCCCGGAGTTCCTTCTTCACAGTAGTTGGTTGGTTTTTCTGGTGTATAAGTGCCAGAACCATAAACTGTACCTCCAGTTTGTTGTAAAGGTGTGGACTGTGAATACTTTTTTGTTGACACTACAGAACTAGATGGCTTGCTTGTTTCTTGTACAGTGTCTAATTTATTTTGTCTTAAATCTGTTACAGATGCGGCATTTGATATCACGTATGGAGTATCTTCAGTTTGATAACATTTAACACTGTCTTCTAGAATAAGTAGTATTTCGTTGCCTTTATTAATTTGTTCAACATTTTTATTTTCATTTTGCAGGACTAAAGTGTTACCAGGATGAACTTCTGTTGATGTTATATCCACGTCAGACTCGATGTGATTTTCTGCATAACGTAAACTGAAATCTGTGGGTTGGTCTAAATCTGTTTCTTGATATGTTGCAAAGTTCGAACCAGGAACTACATTGTCTTCGTTTCTCTGATCGTTAACTTTTGAAGAATTCAAGTTTTTCTCAATATTTTTAGGCAGGTTTTCATTGTACTTTACCGAATAATCAATAGGTTTGTCTTCAATAGTCTCAGAGTCGTTGCTTAAAGCAAATGCCGCACGTGGTACTGGCACACCAATTGCATACGATATAGATTTTTGTGTTTTACGATTTGTGTCTGATGCTGAATGAGATCTCATCACATTTTCATAAGCTGAATCCGATTTTGCTGAAAAGATTGAATCTCGACTTTCACTTTTAGTTAGCATTGCTGAACGTGTCAATCTTATGGTACCATTACTGGCTATCACTGCCGAATTTCCTAAAACAGGATAACGTCTCTGCGTATGGATTATTCCGTTAAAATTTTGACTTTCTTTTAATGTACTTGGTCCAACATCCAAATTATCGCAAGTTTCTGCATGATCTTTTGCTCCAAGTTCTAGCTCTAATGCTTTTTGTTTTCTTACGTTAAGTGAGGGCAACTTTTTCAAGCCCATTGATCGTGCAATAGGATCAAGATGATTTTGATTTTGTATGTTAGGTCTAAAATTCAATAAATTTTTAAGAGCTGACGAACTTCCCTCTGAGATCATTGTATGCTTCGAGTGTATTAACGAACGTAGCATTGGAACAGCACCATTATCCCATAAAAACTTTTGATCTTCTGGACAACGTGCCGATAAATTCCACAACGTTCCGCAAGAATTACTTACTACTGTAAGACTTTCAGACTTAAGCTGTTGCAGCAGTATCATTAAACAATTGTGATCTCTTAAAATTTGCCTATAATGTTCGTTAACTGCAATATGACTGGACACATTTCGCAATATTCCACCAGCATTTTCAATTATTTTAAGCGTTTTACTGGGACCTTCGTAAGTTAGCATGTTAACCAAGAATGCAAGTGCACCATCAACAGCGCAGAATTCTGCTTTGTTCGTACTGCAATGAGCCGAGAGATTCCATAATGCAGAGAGTATTGCCTTTAAGGTGTTTTCACACTTATTTTTCATTGCTGCATGTGCTAAAGCAGTTACTGTACCAATCTCATTAAGCACAGCTTTCATATTGCTATCTGCACGCCAAGAGAGATTTCGCAAAACACTCGCAGTAACTTGTAATAAATCATCAGGTGCAGAATCGAGTTGTGCAACAAGTGCTTCCATAAAAAGCTTCTGACTGCACAAGAGTGCTTTATTGTTTTCGTCACCAAATGTAAGATTCGTTAGTGCCATTAATGCATATCGCCGAAGTGAATTACAACACTGATCTTCAGGTCTGGGACCATGCACGGCATGATCTAAATGTACTAAACTTGGTATGGCATGAAGAGCGCCTAATTCACACATAGCATGTCTATGCTCTTCATCAAAACTGACTTTCATTAATGAAGAAATAGCTGCCAAAGGATGTCGGTCAGAGTCATCAGCTATAGCTTCACCACCACTTTGTAAAAGCGTTTTTAGGAAGTTGCAGTAGTCCATTATTTGGTCGAGCAATCGCAATACTTTTGCTTCTCGGCGTCCAGCTTTCTCATCAGGATGACTGTGCACAACATTGTGAAGAGCCATGCCAGCACATTTTCGGACATTTTCCTCACCTTCAGAGTGCATCATTTGTACAAGTAAAGGAATACAACCTGAACGCCTTAAAGTAGCACATGTTTCAACTGTGCGGGAGAGTTCCAAAAATTTTTTAGACATCTCTAAAGGATCATTTGAACCAAGCATTGATAGAAGAGAATAAACACATTCCACTTTTGGACCGAAATGATCGATTTCCCCTGATGTACCAGAATGGTGTGACAAATTTAATTGTAAGCTTCCATAATGACTGTCAAAACTATCTGTCCAAGCTGCACTCTTAGGAAATCGAAAGGGTGGCAAAGAAGTAGGACTACCTGCTCCCAGCGCATCGTTGTCTAAAAAACGGGAAAGTGTATAAGAAGGTTCCTTAAACCTTTCGCGTGATGAACGTGAACTACTTTTAGAACAATCTAATGAGCTCTTACGTCCACTCAATAAACTAGAAGGAGAACCAGTGCGTTGTTCATTTTGGCGTTCAAAGTTTCGATCTAAACTTCGATGTTCGCGCATTTCATGTTCCAACATATAGTCGGGTGGTATAGGATTTTCATCAAGAAAATGTTTAGGTTTATTGAAGGCTCCTTTTTTTGGCGTAATTGAACGAATTTGACTATTACTACCAATTATATCACCACCACAACCAATTAAATGTAATGTGTTATCATCTTGTGTGAATTCTTTTTTCGTATAACCACAAGCAGCCAATTCATAATCGCTGACCTCACCATCTCGTTCATACCTTTTGTCTAATTTTAGGTGTTCACCTGTCGTAGATATTGTAGCTGTAAGGCCATTTTTATTTTTTGATTGCGAGTGATAATCAAACGACAACGCTCTATTAAAATTTTCCTCAAAATCTGATGGTGGCACTGCATCATAGTCTAGAAAATGTGGTTTCTGTGTTCGTACAGCATCCACGTCGACATCTACATCTTCAATAACTTCAATTTCTACCTCAACATCTGCTTCTTCGTCCAGAATTATGTCATTAACTAAATTAGTATCCCTTTTTGTTAGAGACATGCTGTTTGTGAGATCCGAAATTTATAATCTCAGTTAATAAGTGATGTAAAATACGAAATCATCCTATGGTCCAGCATATCTCTGATCGGCATTTGGAAACTAGTAACATAAAATAAATGAAAAAGTACACATTAAATGAGATTTTACAAACAGAAAAAAAAAACAAATATCGTAAAAACCGAATGAATTTTAATCAAAAACAAAACAACTACAGTTAAGTATTGTTATTTATTTATTTAGTTTTTTATTTTTTATAAATAACTAGTATTATTATTATTTTTTTTTTTTGTTAGCTGTAGTTATTTATATGTTTTCTAAAAGGTTTCTGCTATTTGATATTAATACTGCAAATAAACTAACGAATATTAGCAGTAGAAGATAATGTGTAATAATAATCATATTAAATCGAAGAGTAGCCCCGGTTTAATATAAGGCTTTTTTCCATGTGAATAGATGAAATTTGAGTTCTGATACTTCCAATGATAGCTACAGATGTTGTGGCGATGAGGAAAAAGAACAGCAAATATCTTCTTTGTTGTTCTAAAACGCTTATAATTGATAAAGAATCGTTTCGGAAACATGTAGTATCACAACATGCCGATTTTAATACAAAGAGTTCATGTATTTTGATCAACAAATAAAAAAAGCCGATCATCACATGTATTTTAACTACATACGTATGTATATAAATCGCTTAGGCGGAAAGAGCCTGTACCATAGTGTTGTGAAGATGGCATAAAATGGAATGATTAGCTTAGACATCTTGGTTGTAAAATGATATTGCAAATTGCTGTAAACATGTGACCCGAAATTATTTCAAACAATTCTAATATTCGTTAATATATACATATGTACATATATATGTATATATTTAGTGTAATTATAAAAAAATACAATATTTATAATTTAAATACTGCAGTGGAATATTGCAATCCGTTAGATGCAGTTAAATTGCGGAATAAAAAACGTACCACATTGAAGCAGTCGAAAGGTAATGAAAGTACGTTTTAAGACAATATTTTTTTATTTGTATATTAGTTAATTAAGATTAAAGTTAATGTTCATTAGCGTCTTGGTTTTCTTTTGCTCTTCTGTTGTAATTTGGTTAGTTCATGTTTTTTGCCGCTGTTGAAGAGGCAATAAAATTATTAAAGCGAAATGTATCTGGCATTCGTTGCCAGCTACACCATTAGAAAGTTACTTTTAAAGAATTTCCAGTGCATGACTTACGAATATGGTTTTTTGTTTAAATATATATTTCTGTCTTAAACTGCATTTGATTACACATGTCTGTTTTATTTGAGTTCGTATGAAACCGCTTGAAAGTATACATATCATATCTCATGTAAGAAATAATTAATTTGATGAAAATTGCTTTGAATTTGATTCAAATATTTTGCTCAAACAATTCCGAATTATACTCGTATATCATTTTCAGAAGGAAGGTTTAGTCACATTAGCAGTTTTTGTTTCCCAAAGTAATACAGATATACTGTACATATTCATTCCGACAATAATCGCGATACGGTTATTATCTTTATTATCAAACCATTTTATCTAGAGAGATTGGTGGGTGCGCCAAATTTTCAGTCTCTTGTGCAGGTAGCAAAATAAGCAATTACTTGTTTCTGGTTATAAATGTATAATTCAGAGAAAGGAAATTGAATAAATAAATTAAACATAATTTAATAAATATGAAATTATGGTGGCTGATAGGACTTTGATGGTGACTAACATATTTCCCTGCTTTTTTTGCTTAATACTGTTCTTCACATGTGTCTTGAAAGCTAGAAAGTGATCAAATATGTCACATTTATTAAAAATTAGATGTCATAAATTTTTTCTTTTTTTGGCACACTCAAATTAAACTATTAGTAGTGTTTGGATCATCATCTTGCAGTTTAGAATTTATTATTGTTGTAGTCAACATTTTGGGAGAAACGTGGATACCTCCAAGAGCTAGACTTGGTCACTACTAAAACTATATACATTTGATTTGAATAACTGTATATAACAACAGTTAGCTTAAGAACAATGCCATAGGACTCCACCTTTTATATATATGCATATATATATACTACGTGTTTACTTTGAACTAAATCTAATATATATAAAAAGATATATGATATACACATATAAATAAAATCAGACCAGCACTAAGTTATTCTATTTGAAATAAAAGTCAAAAAATATATCATTGAACACCAATTTGGTCAAACATTTTCAAGATTTTTGAACAATAATATTTTATATTTTGTTTCTTTTTAAGTTTCGTACCTAATTTGCTAATAATTTAATAAGTATGTACACAATATTCATTATAGAGCAAAAGAAAAGATTCTAATAATGTTCAAAAACTGACAGTAGACGTACTCAGTAGACAATAGGCGCACCGACATGTCACCATGTGTTATATGTTAGTAAATTATCTGCTTTATAAATATTTGTGGCATATAGAGATTTGAAGGTACATACACATACATATATAATGTAATATAAGGAATATTCTGATTTCCCTTCCTGATTATTTTTACAATGTTAACTCAGAGATATATCTCTGACTGTTATTCAAAGGTTCCCCATTTGTATTCGAAACCACCAATATTTTTAATAAAACCATTACAAGGTAATGTTACTGTTGGAATTAACATAATATTTCGGAATTGCAATAAAATAGAGATATAAAGTTATAAATAAGAATGCGAAGATATATGGGGAATATTAGACTTAACTGAAGATCTAGTACGACCGTTAAAAAACAAAATCAATCTGAGGTTAATGTATGCGAATTATTTCAATTTGAAAAAATAAAGTAACAGGAATTTTTTTTTTATCATTTTTATCGTCCAAAATTATATTTATAATATATTATTTATGGAATTATATATGGTACAAAAAGACAAACATAATATATATTTTAAAAACTAATCATATTTTTCAGCTACAAATAAAAATCTCTTAAAACCTAATCAATAACAATTTTTAATAAATTGTTATTTATTGATTTTCGTATCTATATAAGCACACCCATATATCTAAAAAGTAATGCTGCTAAGATTATAGAGTCTATCCATCATTCGCTCTTGATATTGAATTCTACTGAATTTACAATATGGTGAGGCATAACACCATTTAAATTATCAGCAATTAATTTATTTTTAAATTAATAATTTAATTAATACAACGATGTAAATGATTTTTTTCTACCCACTGTCTACTGCCTTCTCTTCTTCTTCCATACATAAACACAAACTATTGCATAATTTAAAGTAATTTAAATTGAAACTATTTTTGGGCGCGACATTTCCTAAAAAGTATTGAAGAATAAATAATTTTATATGAAGATTTTGTACAAAATTAACACATAAAACATGTGCTTACATGTGTACATACGTGAATCAACGATCCACTTTATTATTCTTAGCATGCCACTCTATGCCATTTATAATTGTACTTACAATTTGCATATATCATATATAAATTTGTGCGTGCATAAAAAGCAATAGTGCTGTTGTATAGCAACAAATATTTAAAGAAGCTGCCGAGAATAGCCGGGACACAGTCCGAGGCCACCGGCAACAACATTTGCTAGTAAACAACCACAGTTTTTTCCCCTTAGTAAATGTATATAGAAAAGAAAAAAATTAACGAAATTACAAAAACAATATAAACTACATAAACTTGTTGGCTGCCGCTATTCAAACCAAATAAACAGAAAAGGAAAAGGAAAAAAAAAAAACAAAAACAAATAAGAATTATTTTTTATTTTTGCAACAGCACTTTACGTTGACGAACAAAGCAGCAACAATGCAGGCAAGTTAGTTATGTGTGTCTCATAGGCAAGGAAGGAGGACAACAAATATAGTTTTATTATGTGGGATGAGAAGGGCGTAATGTGCTTCAAAATGGAATAACAAAATGAAGAAAAATTAATATGTGAATAAATGATTGTTGATCTTATACAATATTAATTTCATCAATTATGTATATACATACATATATTCTGTTCGATTATTTAATGTAAGGACCGAATTTTTAACTAAAATTATAAAAAAAAAGAACATTGCAACGCTGCTGCGCACATTTAGTGACATTTTTTTTCTTGTGTGAGACTTCTTTGTATATTGATTTTTCACTACTTAAGATTGATTTTACAAATTTAGTTATTATAAATATTTCCTAAATTCTTTTTAAATATTACATACCATATTGTGTTAAGTATTCCATTAGTTTAGTTCGAAAATACTTATAAATTTATTGCCAAAACTTTAAGCAGTTTCTTAAAATCTGCCTCCCACATATACACACTACGCACAAGTTACTCCACTGTCTGATTCAGTGAACTAAAATTTCGTTATAATTTCCGTTCAATTGCTTACTACCAACGTTATCAGTAAAAACAAATAACGATGCAATTGTTTAATTTAGAATTATTACACATTTAAATTTTTCTTCTTTTTCGCAGAAAATAAAATATTGTAAAATTCTCCAAAGACTAACGTACACCAACAAAAACACAGCACAACTGAAATGAATTTGATGGTTTTATCAAGTCAACGTTGCCAGACCACCAAGACACGATGAACTACTCTGTATTAAGAGTGTAATACAGAAATTTTAAAAATACACTTTATTACTTAATGAAGAGCAAGACAAAGAAAAATTTTTTATAAGTGTATTCTTTTGACATGAATACTCCAATAGAACAACTTTTGGTATTTAAAAATAACTTGATATCACTAGTAAACATATGACAACTAAAAAAATTCAAACTAATTTACGGTTGAATTTTATACATATACACATATAGGCAATACGAGAATGCGAATAAAACTGTCTGCTATTTCCGCAAATTTTATTAAAAAAAATTAATTTTTTAAAATATTTAAATTCGCTCATCAACACTCGTAACAGTTGTAAATAATAAACAGCTGATTGGTATTTTCCACTTTCTTCTAAAAATAATTCACAATAGATCAGTTTTAAGGTTTGGCACCATTGTAGTGCGAGAGGCTTATTCGTTAAGCACTTTCAGGAAAGTGGGTTTATTTTTGCGAATTTTGTTTTTGTTTTGCATGTTAATTTTTAAGTGACACGTGTTTTATTGGAGCATTAGCGTCAAAAGAATAAACCTTATATTCATACATGGGATTTAAGTTTATATAATATAAGTACATAAAAAATTTTTCAATAATTATTTTTATTTATCAACAAAGGCTGATATTAAAGAAAATTTCAAATGCAACTATGCGAAAGATGAATTATAAACAACAAACAAAAATGTGACATTTATTTTTAAAAACAGCTGACTAATAAAACCGGGAAAATATTTTTAAAGCGGTCCAAGTTTTTAAATTCGAATATATAAAAAAAATTGTAACTGTTATGAATTTAAAATAGAGTGAAAAATAATAAATGTGTACCTAAAACCCACCAAAGGTAATAAAACTACTGAATGCTATCCCTTATAGTTATAATAATCGACTTTCAAAATTGATACAGATACAAATGGTATGTTGAGTATGTAATTTTTAACATTCGATTTGTGAACAAAAAACATATGATTTCCTTAATTTGGGGCAGTATGAATACTTTCCAAATTAACTTAATTTCATTTTAACGAAATGAGGGTTTTTTGGCTGTCTGAACACAGTATATCTAATATATAAATCATTTATATATATTTTATATATCAATTACATATTCAATTAATAAGAACAAAGATTTCAATAAATACTTATTTCCTCAGTGGAGTTGTTTAAAGTTCAGCTGTTATTTGTTTACATTTTACATATAAAACATATACCACAGAGTTTAAATTTTGGTAATTTAGCTTGTGGGAAATTTATTTTTAAGAGTTGGATTCGACATTTTTCGCCTTAAATGAGCTGATTTATTGAAATTGAGCTTAATTATATGAAATTTCTTAATATCGTGAATTATCCTCATTACTGGCTATAATGAACAAACCCGCATAAATGAGATATTGTAAATGTGATATTATCCATTAAAAAAAATATTTATGTATATTTTTTTATTTATATACGATAATATATGTTATAAACAAAGATAATATTCTGATAATTTAATAAATATAATATTTAATATATTATATTTCTATTCAAGCAATTATCTATCTTGTTTTGTATATATATCTTTATACAAGAGGAATAAATTTTCACATAATTGAAGACTATATATGTACCTACTCTATATTTAATATTTATTATTATATCTACGTACGTAGCTAACCTTCTTTGCGAACACCTAAAGCTGAAGATATATATAGTAAATTATGAATCAACTTTTATACCTATGTAACAAATCCGTAAGAAAACATTAAAATTTGAAATTTTAAAAATAATTATTAATTGTTGAAGTGGAAAGCAACTAATAATCTACAAGCTCATAAAGTAATAGAACATATTAAATTCATTGATATCCTAAGTACGGATAAAAATAACGAGATCGAATAATATACTAATATAACCCTATGACTTAAAATAGTTTCCGGTTAAAGTTAACAACTTGAAATTTACTTAAAAATTAGCTTTCAAATACTGATTGTTGTTGTTAAAATTTTGTGGGAAGAAATCAGTTGGTTATATTAGAATAGTTTTGGACAAGTATTGGATAAGATAGGAAGTACTTGTTTTATATATGAATGAGGAACATGAGATTGAATAAGTACCATTAAAGTGAGAGAAAGATTTAAGCATTAATTGTATAAATTGGCGATATTTCTTTACATTAAAGAAATGCAAATGCAATATTTATAATTTTTAGCTTTGTTGGGAAGTGATCGTTGATATCTATACATACAATAAAGATTTTATGAAAAAATAAACATATGAGTTCCTTGCTAATTTTTACATATACCTATTGTAATGACTAAAAAGGAATTATATATAATTATTTATATGACTTATATTTATTATAGAATTTATAACAATTTCATTTATGTACTAAGTTTTTATTCAAATATTTTTAAATTTCATAATATTCATCTTATATAGTTATACCTTTTTCTTATCCTTAATAGTGTACTTGTCATAAGATTTCCCTGGTTCATATGGCTCCCATCGACTTGCAGGAAATATGTGCTTATTACGCTCATACCAAGACCGTAGTAGCACTTTGCCAGCATGTGACTCTTCCTTTTCAACAGAGGCGTCACTAACCATACGCACATCTTCATGGACATCAAATTGAAAAAGTGGACCACTTTTGCCGCGGGCTTTTGTAACAATAAAATCATAAAAGGAATAGTGGTGTGGTAATATTAAATCTTCTTTAACGTACATCAATTGATCTGCCATTACGGTCTTTAGTTCATTGAATTCCTTACGCAACAACTCTAAGCATCGCTGTAAAAATTGATAAATTGTATTACCTTTTTTCATGATAACACTACGCCTATGACCTGAGCCATCCCAATAACTGAATGTTATTGTTATTTCTTGATCTTTGAGTGTGGCTTGCTGCATCACCCATTCTTGACGAAGTTGTTCACGTAAACGATTTTCTTGTTCTTCTCGCTTACGATCTGGTAGGAAGGATGTATCTACTTCTGGATTTTTAAATATTTTTTTTTTTGGTACAGGTTCCTCACTGATATCAGTCCATTTGTTCTTTTTTGGTACTTCGGCGTTTTTTACAACGATTTCATTATCATCATCAGATTTGTCATTATCATCAGCATCTCCCTCGTCCTCATTAAAATTAAAAGATAATGCCTGAATCTGTCTTTTTTGTTTAGTTTTTTCAGCTTGTATTGCTTCAAGTGCTTTTTGCTTTTCACGTTCCTTTTCATCCTTCTTTTGAGCCAATTTCTTTTCACGTTCACGTACTATATCTTCTTGCTTGGCTTTCATTTCGTCCAACGTAACCAAACCAATGGTTGATGATTTAAGTTGCTGTTCCACTGCATCATAATGTGTAGCGAATTTATTTTCAATCTTATCTAGCTTTAGTTCCTCCTCAATTTTCTTTTTACGAAACTCCACTTCTTGTGCTGCGATTTCACGCTTTTTCATTAGTTGAGCAGCACGCCCAGCTTCACTAGCTGCACCCTTATAAAATGCCATTATTTATATAAAAACTAGACTCTTTGATAGTTTTAGTATAAATATATGTTTTGTAAAATAATTTGTTTTTTTTTTTATAAATACCGCACGTTTGTTTAGACAAAAGTGTTTTTATTAATTTCGTTTGTTGTTAAAGAAACATCACGGTCAGCTGTCAATGTTCTTTGACAGTTACCAGTTTGCTGGGTTGCCAGGTTCATAAAATAGTTAACATAGCTAACTTCACATAATTTAGCGTGTAAAAATAAGCTTAATATTTAGTAAAAATACACAAAAGCTTTCTGTTAAAAACGAATGGGGTTGGGGGCTGACATTAGTTGACATTTTAACATTTTAACATTTTTTGCTCTTATGCACTTTTAACTTATGTTAAGGACTTTAGTAGCGACAGGATTCTCAAAGGTTACGGTACGCGTTCTATAAATGCGCTTAATAAAATGTATACAAATTTCAGAAATATTGTAAACGAACAAACAAACAAAAATAAATAAGCCTAATCAACTTTTAAGAAAACTTGCTTCAAGACATAATTGAATGTTATATTAATTCAAATTTTTCGAAGTACTTAAAAATACACAAGAAAAAAGAACATTTGCTAAAATGAAACAATGAAATAGAATAAGTGTTTATGGTGTGAGAAACAATGATGAGTGTGGCAAGGACATTAGGACAAAGTTGAAGTCAAAAAACCAAACCAAAGAACGGAAACGGAAACACCAAATTGAAATTCTTAAATGGAATAACAATTTTATGATTTGTTGTAATAAGCAGTGACTCCAACTGTGTACTATATGCCTGAGGGGTATACACGGGGAAAATCTAAGAAGGAAATTGTGTAACAATTTCAAATGATGCCAATTTAAGAAATTCGTACCATTCAACGAATCATTTTAACTTGTGCTCGTTGTGTAATGTCTATGATTGCTACTGATGATGGAGTAATAAATAACCTTTGCTAATGTTATTCTATCTTAGACTAGGGGAATTTAAGACTCAGTATTTTGTTCACTCTACTAAATTAAGCAGTCAAATTCAAATTAAAAAAAATCGCTCTAAAAATTTGAGAGTAAAAATTTAGTTTGCGAAATGTAACAAAAAAAATTTAATGCTCTTAATCATGATCATAAACGCAATAGTAAAATGTTGTTTAGTACGCTTCACTTCATACTTGTATACTTTTGTGTATATATATGTAATATATTGTATGTGTTTGGGATATCCCTTGGTGGATGCAATGCTTGTTCATAAAATTTGTTAGAAATTGCTTAGAAACTATTAAAACGCAATTAGGGCAAACAATATAAATCCTACAATGCGCTTAAATTAAACACGACAGCGAATTTATTGTCGTTAATTTACAACTAAGACAACTGAATTGTCTATGGCAATACATCCCACATTGAACATTCACACGTTCACACATTCATCTATGTCGCTGAAGAATATTGCACTTAGGATCTTTGGCTGTATCAATAGTACTAATTAGTCAATTCTCAAGTTTATAATCATAAACTTGTGCTAATAATTAATTAATTTCTTACTTTACTTAATTCACAGTTGAGCCATTGAATTATTATTACTGGTGCTATTTATTGTGTAGATTTTTTGGGAGGGTGCATTAAGGAGTTCACACATACTTAGATAAAAGGTCAAATGTTAAAACTACGATAATGTAGAAATGTTTGAAGTACCAAATATATTCTCATATATGTATGGGAGATATTTATAAATTTGAAAGTAATAGTATATGCATAAATTACATTTATTTCAATGATCATTAAACATTAATATAATATGATTGGTATTTAATTTATATGTATTAATGTTAAAATTAATGTTATAAATTGTTGTAAAAATAATTACTGTATAAGTTAGAACAATTGAAATAGAAAAAGATAAAGTATTTAAATAGTGTTAATATATGCGAAAATACCATTTAAAATAGAAATCAACTGTATAAAATTTTACCACTATATTTTTATTGAGGTCAAAAATATTATTCTAAAATTGTTATGCTCTAATATAAATTTTTTATTTTTTATCAAAAACTTTTATTGAAAGCAATTTAATTTAAGCAATTTAAGCGATTTTAATTTTAAAAAATTGATTAGAAATAATGCTTTCTTTATTTTAAAAGATTCAAATTTAAAAAATTTATGAAATTATTACGAAATTTGTGATTGAGTTCTGCGGATTACTATAAAATCGCTTTTTAACATCAGGAGTTGCTATTTGTCTTAGGGGTTTCAGGGCAGTAAATCGAGAAAAGGAAGTAGAAACATTTCGTACATCTGTGATATTGTCTAGATATTTTCTATAAAATATTGTTTAGAAAATATTGTTTTCTGGTAAAGATAATGAAACTTTAACAACATCTTTAAATTATTTAAAATTGCAAGAGTTTCTTTTAAATACAAATAAATTGTATCTTTAATTTATATTTTCAAACTGACATAGAAAGTATGCTTAATAGACTCTTTTTAAAAGTCATTACCATAGCTCTTTTATTTATATATATATATGAATAGAAAGACCAATGGTAACCTGCAATATATGAGGTTTATTGTGTTATTCCTGGAGAAAATTTCTCAAGATATTTCATGCAATTTAATCTATTATTGATAAAAGTAAAAACAAACAACATTGGTTCAAAATCGCTGAGCACATTCAGTTCGAGAAAATTATTCTTACTTTCTGAGAATCGCGGTGTATTTGTGTGTATAATAGTTTTAAAACTATTAAGAGGTAAAAATAAAAGTTTAAGCATGTATATTTATAGAAAATGCAGGTGCCAATACTGTTTAGATCTATATTTAAACGGTGGTAGGTAAAAGGGGGATGTCGAGTTAAGAAGCCAGTGAACAATATTACTTCAGACTTATTTAGATTGAGAAATTAGTTATATTTGATGCCGGATTGAATAAGAACTCTCGATTCCTTAGGCATTTTTAATTAGCATGGTTTTTAAGCTCATTGTTTTTTTTATGTATTATTTAGTCGCTCTTGATATGAGCTGAAATTTCATAAATTTTTAAAAAAGTTTACGGCAAATATAATTAAGTAATATTTAAATGTGAACTGTATAGTTTTATTTAACTTTAAACAAAAATTAAACTATATACATCTGTGCGAATTTGTAATGCATTTAAAGGCATTGGTAAAGTTACTAAAGTTGTTCTTGCTGCTATTGCTGCTGGTCTTATGTAGATAAAGTTAGAAACATCTGAGATACACAATACATAATCATGTTATTTCAATACGTACTAGTGATCAAATTTTTGCAATAATTCGAAACCGAATCAGTGTCTTAAAGTCATTACGCTCAAGCCAATTAAGGTGGTATACAATATATTTCAATATATGGAATAAGGATTAACCAGAAGTACAAAAACAAATTCAATAGATCACTGATAATTATTGGTTTATTTTTGTTTACAGAATCTTTCAATGCAAATTCTCGGTAAACTAAAGATAGGTGATTACACAACAACACAACAATACCAGAAATACGGTAACTATGACTATTCAGAATATCCGTTCTATAATGAGATACAATAGTTTTGATAATGAATGCTAATACATGGCCAGTGCACCTACAAGCTAGCAAATTGGTTACTATCGATGTAATAGAAAGTCTATATGAGTACACAAACCATTATTTTACACAAATTCTGTATTAAATTCTGCATCTGTTTTTATATATTTAGCTACCTGTTATTTTTAAAGCCTAACTGAAACTTTATATGAAAACATTTAATTCAATCAAATCAATTATATTTAATATAAAATAATCAGAAATATTTTAGGGGATATATGGACACCAAAGCTCTTTGACCAAATTCGACCCACTGAATTTATTTGAAAACAGCTAAAGTGTAATACTCGTACATATAAATTTTTTAGTCAATTTTTTAATCATAATCCCATATCGGGGTTAAAAAAAAAATATATATACATACTTTAATTTTAAATTTTTTCTTTTAACTATTCTCTTTAACTGTTTAACATTTAACTTTTTTAAATGTGATAGATTATTTGTCAAAAAATTTGCAGGATTGTCAAAAGTATAAACGTAACTCACACCGATCGATCTTACATTTGATTTGCTTTTGGAACTAAAGAATATAAACTTTATTGTCTTTAAAATGTAAACTTTTTTTTTGATAATAACAAAGCTAATATAATTAAAGTACTCTTAATTAAAATTAATTACCTTTTCAGAGTAATTGTAGCTTGTGAGAAGAGAAACTAAATAAACAAATCAATTGATGTTAATTAGTTAAAAGCAGTTGGTACAACTTTTCAATTATAAACTTAGAAAAACTAAAAAAACTTCAATATTTCTCGGAAATCAACAGACGACAAGATTCACTTGTAACATTAATAAAATAATTAATCAGATATGTTCACACAATAATCAAATAAAGTTAAATAAAATTTTGTTTACTTTAAGTGAAGCAATAAATAAAGTTGTATACTTAATTTTTATTTAAGCGATTTTCATATTAATGTCACTATTATTACTGCACATTACTCTAAATACATTTTGTGTTTAATGAGCCGTAACAAGCACTGGGCTCGGACCAAGTTAAAAGCATATAAATATGACAGAAAAGGTCGTTCGCTGCTAAAAAGCCATTAAGAAATGTTGAAGTTAGGTTTTTGATTTGTTGGCATTCTTTGGTTCCCTCAATTTAATATTAAAAATTGAATATTTTATTTATGATACACATAAACAGATAGATATACATACAATAATAATAAATTAATGAATGTTCATATATACATATATACATTTCTTTATATGTATAAAGCATTTTTATTTATGCTATTCCTAGTTACATTTTATAACAAAGAAATGAATTTCTTGTTAGTTTTTTGCTATTTCATTTCATTTTCATTGATCCTAAAAGCAGACTTTAGTAATTTAATTAAGTTTGCATTTGTGTGTGATTTGAAATCAAAATATTCCTAAAATTTTTGTATACTCTTTCCTTCACCACATTTGTGTTATTTCTATTTGACTTTTGTGAATTTTTTATTTGTGCGTACACAAAATCCTTTATATTTTTTTTCATTTTGACATGTTTTGGTTAACACAGGTTGTTCTGGTGAAAGAAATTGTATGGAACCACAATAATATACATGTGCATATGTATTTGTGAGCATCTATCATTTAGATAAAAACAATGCTATTAGTACCAAAAAATAACAAACAAAAAAGTCGAAAAAGAGTTAAGAGCTTGAGTGTCCTTTCAAAACAGTTTTAGTTGTGTTATATGGCGCAATAAGATAAGAAATAAAATAAAAGTATTTACCTATTGCGTATAAGTATTTCTGACTGCCGAATAATGGTTATTTACGTTATATATGTTTATATATGTATAGTCGTATATAAATATATTATACTAGCTCGCAAAATTTATGATACTATTTATTTTACTCTATTGTGGTTAAGTGGAGGACGCATTCCTAGTTTTATCCTAAGTATCTTTTTCAAAAAGTTCAGTGGTTGGTTGGTAGATACTTGCTTCAGGTTGAATTGTTAAATTTTGTTAATGATTTTCTTCTTCTGCTTTGCTTTATTTAAGTTTATTTAGAGGTTGAGCTCTTTAAAGGTTAAACAGTTGGTACTGTTTTTTAAAAAATTTCGATGGAAATAAGTGCAGCTGCTTTCACAAAATATTTTCAAACACTTATTCCCTCACTATAAATTTTATTTATTTCAAAAGTAAATATTTTGAAAATGAAAGATATAATTAATTAGTTTTGCTGCTTTTATACAATATACGTTGAGGTATAGATATCAGCGGCTATCCGTGCCACAAGAGCACTTAGCTCGCTTTGATCCCTTATGTGTGCCCATTTTGTTAAATTTGAATTCTATATCTTTTCCTTTTTATTCTCTGTTTACTTGTAATAAACTATATAGATATGAAATAGAGTTTATTATATGCCTACATTTTTTAAAC
This sequence comes from Teleopsis dalmanni, assembly GCF_002237135.1. NCBI lineage: Eukaryota > Metazoa > Arthropoda > Insecta > Diptera > Diopsidae > Teleopsis > Teleopsis dalmanni. The sequence goes on from NC_051847.1 coordinate 224,426,139, forward strand.
CATTAAAACGAGTAAGGATAATACAGCTAAGTAACGTAAATGACAAAAAAAGAATCAGCATTAAATCCTATTTTCAATTAAAGTAATAGATTTTCTCTATGCCTTTTTGTATGGAATATGGAATAGAAATGGAATAGCAAAAGCTTTATTTCGAATATACCAGATAATGCTTTAATTAGAGTTCCGGAATTAACAATCCTGCAATTTTTCTTTTAAGTACGTTTCCAAAGATCAATCCATTATCAGTTTAAACAAAATAGTTGGAAGGGTGATCCTCTTAAGGTTCAAAGAATTTTTAATCATCAACAAAACCATTCCATGGAACTACAACTAGCAAGTCTTCTTGTGTTTAACATAGCAAAAGCGTGTGACGCTGTTTGGTATGCATGGCTAATTGTCAAAATGAATCGTTTCCACGTTCTAACTACATTCCATAAGTTCTTTTAGCTTCAGATTTTTTAAAAGCCTCACGTTCTTCTATTCTCTTTTTTACCGTTCTAATTATTAGGGATGTATATATGAATCAAATTTTTCTAAATTATTTAAGTTCAGGTTTTTTGTGACATTTAAGGTTTTGTTTAATTTAATAATCGTTTGCATGTTTGACTTTTAATGTCGTAAAAATGTTGTCATATATTCTATCTATGCTGATTAAGTCTATTAAATCCTAAAAATGTGTATTGCTTTTTTTGAGTTAGTTAAGATATTATCTTTAATTTATATAAATTCAAGCTTTAAGAATCTTAACAAGTATCAAAACTAAGACAGCAGCTTCTGTAAAGTAATATTTATTCGCCATTCTCGTTTCTGTCGTTAAACTATTGACCTAGACACGTTCATGGCACAAAAATCCTTTTTATGTCCTTACACTTTGAGACAAACTACATTTGCGAAATTTGATTTGTACGAGTATGTAGAATATAAAGGTACTTTCCCCAACTTTATTTCCTTAATAAAGTCGCAAGTTTCTGTCTATCTACTCCAATCGATAGCAAAATAGAAGCTGTACGCTTACATATACATTTGGGTTGATTTAAAGGATTTGGAGTGATTAACTAAATGACAGTATACAATATATGTAAGGCGTTTTGTCACAACAGCTCTAAGGTCATGTTAATAAAAAAAGTAAACAAAAAAAGGAATAAAACCATTTCTTCGGAAACTTTTGTGGCTTTTTGTGTTGACCGCAGGAAAAAAGGTTAACACAATAGAAATAGAAAAAATATTCAAACCGGAAGAAATTAAATTATTTGCATAAAATCACAATTTCAGTTGTGTCATATGTATCGGTATCTGTATTTGTATCTGTATCTGTATCTGTATCTGCATCTACGAGTATTGTAGTACACACCCACATCAAAATTATTGCGGTTTTTGGTTTTAAATTAAGCGTAAGCTTATGTTGTATGAACGTCATGAGTTAATGTACAGTACGGTAAGCAATTTATGTATGTGTTGATGTTTTTTAGCGTGAGAGCAACATTTAGCTGTGGCTTTATCGGAATTTCAGATCGATTTTAGGTTTGTTAAAACGAAAGAAGTATATGGTTTACCGTAATCGTTTAAAATATTATGGTGTAAAAGTATTTAAATTGAAATGTATATAGTACTTAGATTCTTAACTACCTAAAAAATATTATCGTTAGTTTTGTTTTCACTCTTTAAAATTATTATTGATATTATACATACACTATAAACCCACTTCAATAAAAAAAAGTTAGATTCCAAAAAATATAATATGTTTATAGAAATAGTGTCATTCATCACGTTATTCAATATCTGAGCACTGAATGTACTATATAGCTGTAAAATATTAACTAAATAGATGGCTGTTTTCAATATTTGTTGCTCAGTATTCGAAGCATAGCTTTTAGGTTTAAAACTCTTATTTTGCATGGAGTTAAGCACATGTAAGAATGTAAAATAAATTAAAGCTGCTGCGGAGGTAGTCACAAAACTTAAGCTAGTTGAACTTTTATAACGGGAAATGTCAAATGAACTGTGTGATAACCACAAAAAGTTGCGCGGGTTTTAATGTGCTTTAGAAGATATTCAAGTTGTATGTCTAGATAACAAGTTGTTATATCTAAAAAAAAGTTTAATACGTATTAATCTGAATTACAAACTGTTATGATCACAACACAAAGTTGAGATATTTTAAGGTAAGAAGTTTAAACTCGACATTCACGCTGTAATTTTGCTCTCAGATTTGCTGTAATCAACAATTTTAGTGAAATATGCAAAATAAGAAAAGGTGATATCAGTGGTGTATGAATGTATACCAGCAAGGTTGTTAGATTCAAACCCGCCTACTAAAGAATCACCATTTTTATAGCAATTTCTCAAAGTTTTAACACAAACACCGATTGTAAAATAACTCATATTGTGAAATGACAACTTTAAACTAAACATATGTCACAGATCACGAAATGCATAAGCATAACCTTTTATGTCTTCTACATATATAATTTTTTCGTAACAATCAATTGTAAAACTGAAAATGATGGATTAAGACTCCAAAGAATTGTTAAGGAAACAATAATCGCTATACTCGTATTGTAATATGTTTTCACAATTATATTTGATATTATCACAACCTCTTAAGAAAAAAATAAATAAATTCTAATGAATTTGAGAGCCCTAAATATGTGTACTACAAAAAGTAAAGAATAGGTTATACATATTTCTGTTATTATATTTGTTATATTACTAACAAACTGATGATAAGTCTCCACACAAGTATCGCAATATCTCTTATTATCTCACACGACTGATGTGACAGTAAAATTTTATTAAAGTACTTTTTTTTCGAATCAAAAGCATAATTTAAAGGTCATTGACTAAATTGGGATTAAAGTTATTGTAGAATTTAGAAGTTTCTACTTACATGATCTATATCTAGTTAACTTATCTGTATAAAACTGTGAATCAAACAATTCTTTATTTATGAATAAGTTTAGTTCCAAAAAATGTATTTATTAATTTTGCTTCTTTTTAATAATCATTGCAGCTTTATTGATTTATCATTTCTAAAATTAAATTTAATTTAAAAGTTTTCTAAGTATTGATTCACATTACTTTTTACATTAATTTTCTTACGATTTAGTAAATGAGTATTTACATCTAAGTATATTAATATATATTACATTTGCTTTTCCTTATTAAAAATTTATTGCCATGTTTTATTAAAGTTTTTAACACTACATTTTAACGTTCTTTAGAAACATCAAAGATAGACTAAGTTACTAATTATTACAAATTTATTTAAGCCTATTATTTCGGTATATATATTACGCCTAATTAAAATTCAGTCCTATTGAGAAAAAGTATACTTTCATTTAATAGGCATGTAATATAGTATATATTATACTCTATTGTATGTATGTATCTTCCATTTAAATTAACTGCTTGTCAGTAACTGCATGCACTGATTACTATTTTAACAACAAAAGAAAACGTATCTTTTGAACCTTACATAACTGAATAGAGATTTTTTTATTTCGTTTGCTATATTCTATATGCTGTCGTATAGCCTAAAAGCAGGTTACACCCCACCCTGCTGAAAATAGTTAACGGTGTATATTCATAATATAATATTTTTCCCTAAATAAAATTTCAACTTGAACCATTTTTTATAAGCCATAGTAATATTTTTCCATTTTATGACAGCAAAAAAAGTTTAGAAACTTTCACAACCGAAAAAAATAAAGAAAACAAGAACAAAATCAGTCCAATATGAAAACCACACAACAACAACAACATCATCAACAAAAACAACAGCAATAACAGCAACAACAAACTAAATCTATTATAACTTCAATAGGCACAAGTAAAGTGGCAAAAACAGCAGGATTTAGAAAATGTTTAAGTGTATTACCTTCACTTTCGGCTTAAATAGATATATTTTTTTTCTCATATAATCCTAATAAAATACCGTAACTGGTAACATACATACCAGTCTATTTATTTAACATTTGGTATCGACTGCTGCTGCTGCTACTGCTGCTGCTGCTATACATAATTCGTAAAATTTGTGGAAATAATACGTATACGTAGTGTAGTCAGTCAAGTGTTTGGTAGCTGTTGTTCAAGCAACATAACAAAATCATGAATAAAATCTGTGTAACCTTTTGTCTTTTCTTTGTACTTTGTGCTTTGTGCTATTGTGCTGCTGTGTGTTATTTTATTTTGTTGGTGCTATTGGTGTTGTTGTTGTTGTTGTTTTACGATTTGTTCTGTGTCTACATGGAGTGGCTGTTTTGTTTCATTTTGTGCTTCATTGTAGCCAGCAACTCTTCCCACTTTTCGTACTGTTCCCTGAATTGCCATTTGCAATGTGAGTTCTTTTACGTTTAGACGCTCTATTGCATTTACACTTTGCATCATCACTATTTGGCATTTGTTACGCTAAATCATCTGCATGTACGAATTTGTACATAAGCTTGTGTTGGTATTGTTTTTCGAGTGACATGAAGTATTAGAATTTCAATTTTATAATTTCAAACACGTAACGTGGCGATTAACTAAACTCGTGAGTTACGAAATATGTGGACCGCTGTAAACTGCAGGCAAGTCGAGACGATTTCTTACGCATAAAATGAACTAAATTTGCTTGCCAATTTTATTATGAATGAAGCTAAGGTGGCTATTTCACTGCTGGACACTAGGGTTGAAGTAGCAAAGGACCACAACACGTATTCAGTATAATTTGCTTTATTCAATTTTTTCCCCAAAATTTGCTAGTTTAAATGAGTATTTCCTCCAGGGATTATCAGCCACAGTCTACGTTGTTAACTGTTTAATTTGTGAAAGTTCGTCTTAAGTGCGAGTATTAAGGACGAGTTGGCTAGCTGCGCTAGTATCAAAAAAAGCACTTAACAATTAGTCTAGCATTAAATGGGCGGGGTAGTTGATGTGGGGCGTTTGCATATTGCGAAAATGTAGGTGGATTACTCGGTTGTATTGTAAAGTAATGTATTTCATTTTAATTCACTTTTTCGTTGATATTTTGTTGCTACTTCGCAATGTTGTATTTTGGATCGTTAAATTTGTTGTTATTTGCTTATTTGAACTTTTAATAGAATCCTTTGTTGGCTGTTTACATCAATAAAGACAGACATAAAGTTGCTTTTGCGGCAAATGGAATTAAAAGTTTAACACTGTCGAAAGGAAATTAAAATAAAACAAAATCTGCATGGTTAAAGCATTCTAATGAAATATTTACAAATGTAAATTTTCCTTAATTGCGTAAAAGTTGTATGTGTGAGTTGAGGGATGAATTGAGTGTTGAAACAATAATAATAATAATAATGAAAGGCGTTGATTGATTTTAATGAAAATATAAAAGAAATTTAAATTGAATTGAATTTGTATGTATTTAAGCAATTTAAGTTAAAGGGTCATTCGAAAGTTTGAAAAGTAAATAATAATGTTTGTCAAAGTAGGTATATTTAAGTTGGCATTCATCGCGGTGAAACCGTTTAAGAAGCATGTAATTTCCTAATCATTGAGAACAAATATTACAAAGTAACTATGCCGCATACATTTAAGGATAGATTAGGTTAGGTTAGAGTGGCTACGTTGCTCGCAAAGCCCACCTTAGCTCAAATAACGAGTTCCCTATACAAGTGAAAGTGTACCAATCTGACAAGTTGGTTGACAGCTCTGTCAGATGGATAAGAAAAGCAATTCCACAGACTCTAAAACTACTTCATTTCACTTTTGCGCATTCAATTTAATTTAGTTTCTTTTCCACTTTCTTATGATTAAATAAATCTCAGCTACTATCTATTGTTTCATAATCTCCACTAAGTAGTAATATTAATAACTCTAGATAACT
>NC_051847.1:224432077-224464569 GCF_002237135.1 Teleopsis dalmanni
GTGCAAAACAAACCCTAGTTCAGCTGAAAATTGGTAAAAGGTTTAGTGTGTACGTTAACTAGGCTTAAAAACGACTTCTAAAACATTGTGCTCCATACATTAAACTTTTTTTAATGGGTACGTTTTCCATTCTGTGCTATAAAACATAATAAAGAAATATTTTAATTATTTAAATAAAAAGTTTAATTTTTACACATTAAATTTTTGGTAAAAAAATGGACGAAGTAAAATTCATACAATACATTTCTATATTTCTCTAATAAGTAAAATACATGCATATGTATATGCTCGCTTATGGTATATATATGGCGTTTATAAATAAGTGGTTTACAGGATTTATAAAGTAAAAGAAGAACATATTGTCTTGGATTTAAATGGTTACATTTTATTAAATAAATAGTATAACAATACAATTTTATATATATTTTAAATATTTAAAATTCTTGATGTTGCTGTTTAAGCGATCATTGTTGTTTATCAGTCTGTTTCATCTCTCTCACACTCAACTTCGTCTTCTACTTCCCCTTCTTGTGACTATTTAATAAATTGAATATATACATATTTTTAAAAATGTTTTGAATTACTGCTTTCCATAATTCTCTGTTGCTATATAGCTAACACACAAACAGTACTAATGCTTGATTCCACTTATCATGTTTATTGTTGAATTCCAATAATATCAGTTCAATGAACTGGCATAATGCGTGGAGATAATTTTTTTGTTGAACGCCGTCTTCTTTGTAGAAACATCTTCACTGATTCTAATGGCAGCTGAAAGTGATAGTATGCGCAATACGGTAAAGGATCCCAGTACGCAAATAGTGCTTCACGCTTATCCAATGCAGCCAATGCACTGTGTCTTTCAATAGCGGACCAACGCCAGCTCGCACCAAATGTTGCAAGCGTGGATTCATCTTGGTTATTATTAGCCAAATTGAATTGCTTTCTATGTACACACTTCATAGTCCGACAAAGGATTTGTGCATGCGATCGATTATAGCAGATGTAAGGAAGCGACACTCCAACACGTACGCCGAAAGGTAAAAATTCTTCCGTGCCTTGACATTTAATCAAACGAAAACTAATATGTCCGTTAATGCTACGTTGAAAACGTATTTTTGCAAAAAAGTTTTTTAACCATTTATCAATTTGATTCTCTTCCGATATTTCTGAATTGGTACTTTCCATTTTTCCCACAGGTAGTAGATTTTTAGTATCGTGATCTACTCTACATGTGACATTCGCTACTACTCGAGAATCCTTTACTGTGGTACAAGTTATATAATGTTCACCAGGTAAATCTCTGACTAACAACCACTGATTACGCTCACTGATATCGTGATTAAATTTGAAATCACGTCGGCTGTTGGGTAAAATATATTTATAACGTTCGATTAGTCCCTGCACACCAACTGCTACCAATATATTTCGGAAATTACTGATGAAGCCACTGTCGTACATATTCCAGAGATCGTTGCTTGACGACAGCAGTGAATGTGGAGGTAGCGGTATACTTTGTGCTTCACATTTTTGATATAATTGTAAACAGTCATCCAATACAGTTGTTTCTGCAAGTCCAGGTATAAAACTAGCACATCCTAACAGCTCCATATGCGGTTTTGCCAATGCATCATAATAAGCAGGACTGGTGGCACAAACAGGTATATATACAGTGGGCTTCTCTTTTTTAATAATGTGACATAATGCAGCTATGTAACTGTCAACATTATTTAATGATGGTCTAGGTACCACATAAAATTTATCCACTGCTGTTGAAAAACGCGCGAGTCCAAATAAACCATCGAACTCAAATACAACAACACGAGCACCTGATGAGTAAAAATTTCGTGCCAAGTGCAATGTTTGAATTGTACTACCACAACTGATGAGAATTGTACGTTTATTATTTGATGATGCATTTTGTACAGAGACTGCGTCAGAATTTATAATCCATTTCACTAATCCAATGGGTATACGTACCAATTTTAAAAATATCCACAGTAGTGCTGAAAGCCAAAAACTTGGTGCTGCTATGGACAAAGGAATGTAGAGTATAAAACGAACCAGAACCATTATCATGTTAAGTAGCAAATTTGGCCAAAAAAGTAGCACCTTTCGCATGCCATTTGATATGGATAGTGTGGATTTTTGTGCAATTAATTGTCGTCTGTCATCTTTGTTAACTGCGTTGGAGTCCATATCACTTGTTTCGGCTAGACTCTCTTGACTTGGGTCTTCTGGAATTAAGTCCAATGAATTAATACGTCTAAATTTAGAGCGTGTGAAACGCATTTGCCGCGTTTGATCCTGTTTAATTTGATAATCCTGTAACATTTTATAGTTGCACCAACTTTTTTTAATATTATTCGTCTTAAATTAATCCAGTATTTGTAAAAGCTATTCTCAATAATCTGACAAGATATTGAAGCGTTGATTCGCGCGATCACAATCCACTGAATTGTGCAACAATAATCAATAAGACACTAAATGTTATTCTATGAAGAGCTCATCTTTTAAACTTTGATTATTGGTAGCGAAATTCGTATAGAGCCATTACGGACACTGCTGTACCGCACTACACTGCAAACACGACTACAACTGCTGCTCTCAAAGCTGATAGATTTCTGAATTCCGAGTGATTTCTGGTTTATATATGCACATAATACACATTTTAAGATATTTTATGTATATATAATACATTTAAAAATATATTTAATTACGGACACATATACCACGTCTGAGTCTACTTTATTAAATAATTTCGATTTACAGACGTGCAATCATTAAATAGATTATTTATGTTTATATAAACATTTATATATATGTATTAGCATTAAAACTTTTCTTCGTTATAAGTCTGGGATTCATGCAATACTGCAACTACAGAAATTGCACATTATACGAGTCCGAAACGAGCTCGCAAAGACAGTTTAGTTTCGTCGAACAATATCAGTGCCTTAAAATTTCAGCGATTCGCAGTCTATAATCTCGTACTTTGATCCTAAAGCTTGTGTTGTTATTCAAGTAATTATTTTGCCTAAATGATTTTCTTTTCTTTTTTGTCTTTTGTCTTTGTTTTGTATTTTTATATTAATTTGTGTAGTCATATATGGACAGATAGTATATTGTATCACCGCCTTAGTTCCAGTATGTGTTGCTGATAAGACTTTCTGTTGTATCATTTAGCAATTTGCAGGAAAAACACTTGATGCCGTTTGAATAAATAAATAAAAAATACACTACTTCAAAAATCAAAAGGAAATGTAAATATGAAAATTATAGAGAAAGTTAAATATATATATCTCCTATGAATCAGTCGCAACAGGTGCTTTAATGTAGATTTGTTGTCACACACAAGTCATTATTAGATTACAGGTCTTGAGTTTTATATTTTTACAAATAGTGAGATTAACACATTAAATTTTATTCAAAGTCTGTTTTGACTTTTTACACATAATCACCTCTATAGTTAACTGATGCTTAAATAATATATAATACTCGTTATGTGATTACAAGTCTATAAATGAAATTTAATAGATAACCTAAATCATAGCTCTTTTCATAGTATAAATCAAACTAATAAACTCCTACAATTTTTTACTTCAGTTGGGAAGTTCGTTATGGATACGGTATGTTATATTGCATGTATTCAAAGTCGGTAATAATGATTTACACTTACCCACCTTCATACTTACTTATACGAAAGTATGAAGTATTAATGGTATTATAAACACTTTAAGAATATAAAACGCACAATATGCAAAAAATACGTAAATTTGGACTACAAATTTGAATAGCGAGCTTTCTCTATTCATTACTGTTCTACCAACCTTGTCTTAGATAGGGAATTGATGCATTTATGCGTGACCAGTGACTGCTTTTCATATGGCTACATCCTGATTTCAATCTTGCTGCTCGGTGATTGTGTCGATCTTTCTGGGAAATGTTGGGCGGGGTCCTATTGATAATTTTGTGGTATCCGTGGTATCGAAGAGGATAGTGCATCAGTGTAGTTCAGGCTTATATTCGACCTCACTTGTGTTAGCTACATTCCAATCGGTGTCGATATATCATGTGCTTACATAGTTAACATTTATGTTGTCGGTTCGGAATTTAACAATTAAGTTGGAAATATTTTTTTTAAAAAATTGAGTTTTAGTGTATCGCTTCAATAGCTTGACCATTGCAGTTCCTTTCAGGCAGAAGTAATGGCAATTCACTGAGCAGCAGTAAAGTGGGTCTTGAGCTATAGCATTTCTAACATGATTATCACAATCTTTTCTAATAACCACGCTGCAATTAAATCTCTGATAGTTATTTCAGCGGCTTATCTTGAGTTCTAGAGTTCTAGCTCTAGAATGCCGGGCTTCTCTCAATGAGTTGTCTAGACTTGTCGGTTGTCTCGAGCAACTGTGAAGTAAACGACCTTGTCGATTTAGGCACACTATTCTGTGATATTCACACTGTTAACAAATAAATAAAGTAAATGCTTGCGATAGATATCAGTATTCTAAATATATAAGATATATTAAGCGAATAAAATGAACGCAAACAAGAAGAGTACTTTTATATTTAAAATACATAATAATTTTAACAAAATTTAACAAAATAATTTAAAGTAATCTTTCTAATTTCTCTTCATAGAACGACCACAAATTTACAATATAGAGTGGTGTCTGTTTATTTTCGCAATTTTGATTGTAATAATTTATTGAAATTTCTTTTGATTTTCTCCCATATTCTAAAATAGGGCTTATAATATCTTAAATTACTTCTTGTAACTTCATATACTTTAAAAGGGGATCCAAAAGGGGACTCAAACGCATACAATTTTCGGTACATTTACAAAATATTTATTTTGTTAAAGAGCGAATAAGTTTTATAAAGTACTTAGTGGTACATAAAGTATTTTTTAAAAACTGCTATAAACAGTTTTGAGAGCCATCCAGGCCGCACTGGCCTCTATTTTCTCTCAGCCAGATATAAAAGACTGTATTTTATCATGGATCTTTTTTATGATAAATAAAACATAAATTAAAAATATGAAGACCTCATTAAATAAATAATAAGAAAATAAAAATAAATATGTAAACATTGTTAGATCGATTTATGCTTTTACGATTAAATATACGTCTTGGAAGTATATATCTTCTACATTTCACATAATGCGTGTTTTTCGATACACCAAACTTTTGACTTATATATTTTGAAAGCATATTGGAAGATTGTAAATAACGTAGCTGCCAGAATGAATTTTTAAAATTTATACCCTGGCTGTTGTTTCTATCCACCAATCTCACGAAAACAAATATAAAAATAGTTCTATTTAAAGCTTCATCTTTTATTATTCTTAATATGTTTATTTGTACACAAAACGACATAATAAACCCAAAATTCATTAGTTCGATTACAAAATTTTAGACTTAACATGAGGTACATATGTATAACAAAACGTCAAGGTTGCCGAGGTTACAAATTTAGAATTCTCCAATGTGATGATTCTATTCATTTATATTAATAAAATTTTTATAATTTAACAATTAATTTTTTTTTTGGAGAGATAAGAAAAAGCGAAAATATACATACTATATAAAAATTACCTTTCCATATAGACAGAGATACAACTTTCTATACATTTGTATGGTGTGCATAAGCATTATTTTAAGACATTTGATAACCTTGTACTAAATGCAGTTTTTTTTAATTATAAATAAGTAATCAAATTACAGTCGCAATAACATTTCAACCTGTGCAGCAACAGCACAGTTGTATAATTACCAGATTGGCATAATATCTACCAGGGTACTTATTTTATTCAAAACAAAAAAAAATTAATTAATTTATATATTATACTATGTTCAGATATACCTTTAATTCACAAAAATCTTGAATTCATCTTCATTTCAATGAAATGAAGTTGTTTTTTTCATACAAAATTAAGTTTTGAGGTTAGGACGAAATTAAGGAAAATGTCCTTAATTTCGTTGAAACGAAGGCTGAAATTAGGGGACATTTCAAAAGCAACTATACGGAATATAAATTTTAAACAAAAGAGAAAGTTGAGATAACGAAAAAGTGAAGTGAATAAAATATTACGGTTTATCATTTTTTAGATTTATCAGAAATCTTGATTTGTCCAGATTAGGTTAGGTAACTTTTTCTAGGAGTAGTGTATTACAAAGATAGCAGTATATTTTTGTCTCTTTTTAAATTAAAAAACTTTTACAGCAATAATGTTTGTATTGAATATAGGTAAAGCACATAAAACAAATGTTGTGTTATCGTTGTCTATTGAAAATACCTTGGACAGATAGAGTTACCAAATAAGAAGTGCTCAGAAGAATGCAGCAAGAAAGAGGACAGCTAGAAACTATGAAAAAAAAAATAGCATGAATGGGACACATAATACGTGCACCCAAATACGAAGTCTTGCAACTTTTACTTCAAGGCCGTAGATAAGATTGCAGAGGTGTTGGGCGGAAACAACTCTCATGGTTAAGGAATTTCCACACTTGGACAGGACGTCGAACTATTGGCGAATTTATACACTCTGCGTGATCGAAAGAGCTTTACACAGCGATAGTAAGCGCTTTTTGAATGATGTATAGATTGTAGTTTAATTAAATGTTACCTTTTATTAGTGGTTATAAGTCTTATCAAAAAAAAATTTGTAGTATTGAAAATTTAAATTGTAAATTACTTGAAAATAAGCTTATTGTTAATAAATGCGACAGTGTGCACTAGAACTACTCTAGAACTTACTAAGGCTTAGTCTAAAATCATACTTTAAAAAATCGTTCAATAGAGATTCATTCTATCAGGTGACGCTACTGAGAAATAGATCTAAGCATGGCATACGGTCAGCCATAGTAACTTAACTTAGTCGATGGTAGGATCAAGAAAATTATATGTTGGAATAAAAGCTTACTGCATGCAATAGCCCTTAAATTATAAAATTTATAAAATTTTTATGCCTGCCACTGGCACTAAACTTTGGGGTGTAGCATGTCTAAACAAAAACTTTTTTTCATTTCCAAAAATTTATAAACGGATGTATTAGAAAAAAATAACAGTTAACATAAATCAAAAAAGTTGGCAAAAGTATTTCCGCACACATTTGTTGCTTATGCGCCCATTTATTTATGATTTTGGAGCATAAACATTGCCTTAGATGTGAACAAAATCAACCGAACCGAAATCAATTGCGGTGTCCTTGGATACCAGAAATTTGTTAATTCAATGCTTAGTGTGGCCCTATCCTGCGAGTTATCTATGCTTACAAAATTATGTTACCATTGTAATTTGAATAACTCTATTTGTTACTCTGTTACTTCCTTTTACGTACATATATAAAAGTTGAAAAAGTTTCTTTATATGTCATGACGGAAGAGTTTTGTTCGAGAGTTCGTTGACAAAGGTTCACATCAAGTTGGCTCGCTTACAGCCAAGTGTGTGAGGTTCTGAAGGAAGGATTTCAATTTGACAGGAATTCGTGCATTATTACAATTTAGGCAAAACTTAATGAATTCTAATTCTTTATTGGATTTCTATGCCAACATTAACAACTCTTTAAAAAAATCAACGGATTCTTTTTATTCGAAATAAATCAAATTTTCAATTCATCCATTCGAATTTATTCGCAGACAAAGTACGGAGTGTTCAAGTTATAAATTTAGCTCTTAAGTGCATTCGATATATTCAATTGCAGTATATATAATATCTAGACAAAACAAAAAGTAAGTTGATTAATAAAAACTAAATAAATTAAAATTTAACAAATAATCATTTCTACACCCACAAACGTTGAAACTTAGTATTTTTAAATTAAAATTTCATTGTTTTTGTTAAAACGTTTTGAATCTGATAATCAGTTGGTCAAAGTTTAAGTTGAGCACGATGAATATTGTTTTTAACTGTCTGGGTTATACCTTGTTTTTATTTGGATCAATTAGAGTTTATAAAAAGCGCTTTAATTGTTAATGTGTCTGGCTTTACTTCCGAAGATAACAGCTACTGATACTTTGTGACTAGTTAATGAAATAATGCAAATAGAATATGAAGTGAAAAACTAGTAAATTATGTACATACCATATATATATAAGCTCTGATTCTAAAAATGCTTATATAGTAATATAGTATAGGGGCAAACTGCAGCATGAAAAACAAACAAGCAATGCACATATAATTGTTTGTTATTTTTTATTTTGATTATTAATAATATTTAATATATTTTTATTTTTTTTTTTAATTATTCATGCTGGTTTTTGTTTCGTATTTTTAATGCTGTTAGCTGGTACTGTGACTTTTGTTTAAATTAATATATATGGTATATTTGAATGAAGTAAGAATGAAGTAAATGGATTTCTTAATTAATATTAATTAAATTAAGATTATAGGGATTATTGGGACTACTTTTTCTAATTGTACAATATATACACTTGTATATAATCAAATATGAAAAAAAAAACATATTTAATATGAAAAAAAAACAATATTATATATATTTTTCTTTATTTTAAAATTATTCATATTGTTTTTTGTTTCGTATTTTTAATGCTGTTAGCTGGTGCACTGACTTTTGTTTATATTAATGTATATACCATATTAGAGTTGAGTTGAACATGGATTGCTTATGTGAGAATGAAGTAAATGGATTTCTTAATATTAATTAAATTAATATTATAAGGATTATTGGGACCATTTTTTTCAATTGTACATTATATACAATTATATATAATCAAAATGTGTTTTATTTGGTATAGTTTATAGCATCTCTAAATTAATTATAGTTTTAAAATTATGTGCTTAAAGCTCAGTGTTTTTTTTTTATCAATATATAGATATCATATAAGCATCCAAAAGTTTTTTTAATAAAGTATAAGTGTTAAGCAAACCATAACTGTTATTCTTAAGAGAGAGACCTAAACTTTGTGCTAATCTACTTTGCTTGTAAATCGAATAGTAAAATACCTTTCCAGTAAATTGTTGTATATAAGTTATAAGGTAAATAATGTCTAGACGTTTTGAAACAGTAATTTAATATTTGTAAACGGTCAGGTAGTGGTTACAAATTTTGGTGTTAAAGAAAACATCTTCACTAAAACTTAACATATTGTAAAGAAAAATAATTGTTAATTAATATAATTATGTAGTTTTTAAGGAATAGTTTGTTAGGTAACTGGTTGTCTCAATATTTTTACTTATTTCAACTAGATTACTGGCTTGCATAAGTTTTCAAATAATTTATACAACATATAGATATATATATATAGGTATATATATTAAAAATTTCATCCCAAGGATAATATACTTAAACAAAATCTAGTGTTATCGCTGAAGAGCTTATGTCAAACAGTAGTAACGTTATTTCTACTTATACTATATATGTAATATATGTGTTAAGGAATTACCAATATTAAATATTTTATCACTATCGGACACTTAAAGTTTTACTTTTATTATCTAATATCGTTGTGTTTATTGACTACTACTATTAAATATTTTATGACCATAAGGCACTGATAGATAAACTGAACATATCAACATACTTTCGGCATATATTATTGTTGAATAAATCTAAAATATCAAAATATAAATACAATCAATGAAATATATTAATACTTTGGTATTATATGAACTATTTCTGTACGACTTGACTTATTTAAATAATTATATATTTTATAACCAAAAGCATTAAACGCTTTCATTTATACATAATATTACATTATTGAAATTCAAAAGAGCTAGAAAATATGCAGGTTGCTGTGGGAAACAAAAGTAGAATAAAGCTATATACTCGTAAAATTAATTTGAATAAATATTTCATATATACCTATGATATTTGTACGTCGGATAGCTCCAAGATGGTGGCAAACCGTGCAATGCGTGTCACAAAACATCAAAATCATAGAGAAGCATAAAAATATTTATGTATTTATTTTGCATAATATTGAAAGAGAATTATTTTCATGTTTAGATACATTTTGTTTGCTAATAAATAGGTAATAATTGGGGTGTACGGTTTACCTAACCGCTTCTATAAACGAAACATAATTGGTTTAAAAAAGTTCCTTGACAACAGAAATTATTATTAAATTAATTTACCATAGTACCATAGTAGAATATATACCATAGCAGCAATTTTAGATAGGTATGTTTCGGAGCACGATATTTATAATATTTCAATATATCATAATGTTTAAGTTCAGTTTTTAATACTAGTCGTCAAGTACTTATATCGTGCAAAACAATTTTAAAATAGATGCAAGCATATCGGGACAACTTTAAGCAAACTCCCTGTCCATCAGCTGTAGAACAGGTAGCACATACCAACCCTACGTCATCCTCACGCTTACCGTTCTCCAAGTCCGTACGTAGTCGCAGTGCAACGCAGGATAATTGCATAAATAGCATTAACGGTGCAAACGCAACTACACCCAGAATGTTGTCACCTGCTCCATCTATAGAACCAACTTCAACTTCAACTTCAGCTTTACTTAGGCAGAATCAAGAATTAAGACAACGTTTAGCTGAAGAAGCATGCAGTTATAGACGTCGCATAGACACCTATAAACAGGCACAACAAAATCAGGCAACCTTAGTAAGTCGTCTTCAGTCAAAGATACAGCAATATCGACAACGTTGCAGTGATTTGGAAGATCGTATGCACGACACCATTAAGCATACTCCAATTTCAACTTCTTGTGCCCCACCAAAAATAACAACTGGGCCAACATCTAGTCAAGTATTGGTAAGATGTAAAAAATATTCTTAAAAACAATTTCTACTAATATCACTCTATTTTTAAGTGTTCAACTTCATTGACTTTAGGTGGACAATCAAGTCTTCCATGTTCATCATCGCTAGATTCTCCACCCACCACATGTACGCGAGATTATATTGTACATGATGATAGTGGTGATATATGTCGTAAACTGGAGGATGAGCATAATAAATGCGAACAGCTTTTAACACAGAACAATGCACTCCGTCAACAATTGGAAGAATCAAATCGTACAAATGAAGCACTCACTACAGATCTACAGAAACTGACGAATGATTGGTCCAATTTAAGAGACGAATTAGTAATAAAAGAAGATGAATACAAGGAAGAAGAACAGGCTAGTTTTTTTACTATAACAATTATTACAATCACAAACAATTATTAAGTTTTTTTTTTTAAATTTATCTAAATCTAAATCTAAATTACATATCATACATATTTGCATATGCATATTGTTAGGTATAAATTTGGCAACTATATGTTTGTTATATGACGATTCTTATAATATCATAAATCTATTATCAAATAGTTTTTTGTAAAAAAATAATTAATAATATCTACATATGCTAGAGAGATGTAGTTATGCCACTCTAGCACTAAGTCAATAACGACATTCGAGAATCGAAGGACGATTATTTCGGTTAATCCTTCACTTCAGTGGGGCCACTTGTTGGACGGTGTGCTGTCCCAACGTCCCATCACAACATATATAAATATAGCAGTTATAATAGAAGTAAAACATTGTAAATATCGTGATGTTAGTAATATAATAAAAGTAATATAATAAATAAGCTATCTAATAAATAATAAATAGCTATATACTATCCAGAAAAATTTTCATAATTAATAATTATATATTAATTATATATGTGGAATCAAAAAGATATGAAATATAAATAAAAATAAAAAAGATCTAAAAATTACATTAGCCATATTTTGTAAATAATATATAGAAACTTTTGATATCAAATAGGCTTTCAAGGACTACTACAGCAGTGAACATAATCGACTTCTGAAAATGTGGCGAGAGGTTGTAACTGTTAAGCGTGCATTTAAAGATATGCAAAGTGCGATGAAAAATGAAGTAGCCAAAATGGGTTTAGAGGTCAATAGCGTATCAAAGGACATATCTAGTTCATGCAGTAATGTACAATTTATGGTACAACAAGCTAAAAGGACTTCGGATGAACAGTTGATGAGCTCTAAACGTGAAAATGACGACCTGCAAGCCCAAATCGCAACGCTTAAGGTACAATACGAAAGTGCACGTCATGAGATATTGGAGCGTGATCAACGGCTGCTTGAATTAATGAATCAATTGAAAAAACTTGAAGATCGTTGTGCTCAGGCTGAGTCACAAGCTGTACTCGCTAATAGATATAATGACGAAATTGAACGATTAAACACATCGATACGTGAAATTGCACAAGCTGTAGTGCAAGATGCTGAAATTGCTGATCGCGAAGCAGACGCCGAGGTTAATGGTTCAATGCAACACATGCATTTAACGCGTGATTCAGCATCAGTTGCGGGCGGTACAGCACCAACCAAATCACCTCGTCGCAGTTCGACTCGTGCATCACAAGCATTTGCCGAAAGTACTATCTCAGCAGTACAAGCTGCGTTACACAAATACCAATTGGCGCTACATGACATGCAAGTGAAGTTCCAAAACACGAACGAAAGCTTGAAATCAACAAGAGAGCAGTTGGGTACAAGCGAAGGTACGAAAAATTTGTTAACTACAAAAGTACAACAGCTTACTGAAAAGTTGGATAGCAGCAATTCGAAACTCTCTGAATTGTTTAAGGAGCGCGACAGCTTGCAAAAAACTTTGGATGAAATTCGAGCTCAAAAGCAACACGCTGAGTTGGGCCGTGCTGAACTCAACAACGCTGTAAGGATATCTTCTTTTTAAATAAATAATGTTCTGAATATATCATATCTTTTTATAGTTTGACAATCTAAGCACTGATTTTGAAAAGCTTCAATTAAACTATGGAAAACTACAAAAGAAAATTGATTCCCTTGAGGAAGACAAGAAAGCTGTTGAGGTGGAAATTCAACGAATACTGAAAGATAAGAATATAACTGAAATGAATCTAAGGTAAGCCTTTATTTAAAATACACTTATTTATTATATTATATATTATAGACGTTAGAGAATGTTCCTTTATTTCAAAAAAAGTTACTAACTTAGAAACAACTACGTTAATGTTATACCTACAAGAGATCTGTGTGTATTTATAGATCTGTATGTATTTATAGATCTGTGTGTATTTACAGATCTTTTACATATTGCTTTGTGGTAATACATATTCGCCAATATATGTATGTTACAAGTATATTAATTAAGTATCTTGATATTTCCAATTTAAAAATCTATATATTTTATGAGTAATGATTTATTCTCGAATTCATACTTTAGTGTATTTAAGGTATATTCAATTATATATTATTTAAACATATTTCTATTATTTCAACATTTCAAAATAAAATTCAAATAGTAAAATAAGTATATCGCTACATATCTCTATCCAAAACTCCCTGCCTGTGCTAATTTTCTATTTTGTAATTCAATATGTAAATTAAAATAAAATACGTTTTAAATATTATTTGAGATACAAATATATGTCGTAAAAATAATTATTGGTTCTATCGAAGCATACTTATTATTTATGACAATTTGGTATCTAATAAATTATTTTAGATTTACAATCTCTCATCGCTCTTATATATCTTTATATAATGAACTCAAAATATTTTTATATTTTTTTTTTTAATATTACATTTTACTGGTGACAAACTTTAACATAATAAACCATATAATATATATATATATATAAAGAGAATATATGAAGAATATATACATATTGGGGAACATTCTTTTCTATGCACCCAATAGAAATATCTGTTAATATTTACATAATTTTTGTGTGTTTTTAAACAAATTTTAAGATCGGAGGAGGATCGCAGCAGTCGTCTACGTGAAGAAACAATATCACTTCGAGAAGAACTTAATCGAGTAAATTTAAGTCGTGATCTGTTAGAACAACAGCGCATCGAAACAGAAAATATCATAAGTTTAATAGAAAAGCAAAAGTCGGATTTGGAGTATGATCTCGATAGGCTACTGTTGGAGAAATGCGATTTACAAGAACGATATGAAAAAATATCCAGTAACAATAATTCAACAACAGATGAGTTAAAAACAATTCAAAATTGTTTGACTGAAACGCAGGAAGAACGCAAAAAACTCCGCCTCGAAGTGAGTGCACAAAGTGATGAAATAAACATACTTAAGAAGGAACTTTGTGCTGTTGAGAAAACCCGCCTTGATTTGGAAACAGAAAACCTATCATACAGCGAAAAATTAAAGTGTCTACAATTGGAGAAGGAAAAAATATTACAAGATTTAGCATGCGTAACCCGCGATCGTGGAGATATACACAATCAATTAACTGCCATGTGTCGCAAGAAGGAAGCATTGAATGAAGAGCTAATGAGAATACGACAACGTTTGGAACAATCGACAGAAACCAATAATCGGTTGAATCGAAATTTAGAAGAAATAGTTAAAGATGTAGAAGAAAAGCAAATCGTTATAGATTTGCATGAAAAAGAAACACATCGTCTGCAGGTATGACAAAAAAAATGATATCAAATTATTTTACATAATAAATTCAATATTTTATTTTATTTCAGGAATTATTGGCCGCGCTACGTTCTGAGAAGGAGTCTTTAGATGCTGTACTATTTGATACGAATACCACTTTGGAGGCTACCGAAGTTAAAAGAGATCAACTAGAAAGAGATCTGCAAGATGCTTTGGTGCGCGAGGAATCGCTAAAGAATCATATTAGCCGTTTACAAAAAGAATTAGAACAATGCCAGCGAAGAGCTCTAGAAACAAAAACGCAATTAACGAATGCAGCTAGAGCGGCTGAAAATGAGTATAAGCAAAATATAGCAGATATGAAGACTGCTGCGGAGGAGACCATCAAAAAGCATACTGACGAGATAAACCAATTACGCAGTGCTTTGGAGAAACGCATGCAACACGCTCTTCAAGCGCTGCAAACGGCTAAAGATGACGAAATTGAAAAATTGCAGGAACGCTTAGAGGCCTTGCAAGCACACTTGGAGAGTGTAATGCAACAACACGAGGAAGCAATGATACGTGCTGAAAATGAGAAGCAACAGGCGCTACTAATGGGTAAGTTTCCTAAATATCACCTTCACATTATTGAAAGTTATTTATTTTATAAAAAAAATTTAAAGCCCATCGTGATAAGCAATCTATTGCTGATAAGTTAGAATCAGCTGCGAAACAATTGAAATCAGAACAAGAAGCGTTGGATCGTAATAAGCGTGAGAATAATGCAAGAGATGAAAAACAACGGAGTGCGATAGCGCAACTAAAGGATGAGATCGTAGGTATACGCACAAAGGAAGAGGAAAACAAGTAAGATCCCGAAGCTAAATATGAATTTATTTAATATCTCATTCTTTATTTTAAGGATCAAATTAGAAGAATGTATACGTAAACAGGAAATTCATCTCACCACTCTTAAAGAAGAGCGAGACAATCTGCTACGCTTAAGCGAAGAAGTCAAAACAGAAATTCGAATTAAAACAGATAAAATGGATGGAGTCAATAATGAGTTACAAACTGCTTTGCGGTCAGCTAAAGAAAGTATGTTCCAATGAATCAAATTCTTTTTATTGATTTTGTATTATTACAATTTTAATATTATCACAGATGAAGTACATATTGAAAGTCTACGAAAAGAACTTACGGATTGTCGCCGACAACTTGCCGATAGTAACATTGAGCGCGACAAGTATGCAAATAGCAATAAAGAGTTAAGAGACCATGTGAAGCGAGTGGAAAGTGCGAAGAGAGAACAGGCTCGAGCGATTGAAGAAAGTCTACAGAAAATAAGCAATTTAGAGGAAAGTAAAAACATCCTTGAAAATGAGCGAACGCGATTAACAACAGTGCTAAAAGAGACCGAGAATAATATGTCTAGGACTAGTCAAGAGTTGAACACAACAAAACAGACATTGCAAAAGACAAAAATTGAATTTGCACAAAAGGACGAGGGCGGCAAGGATTTGCAAAATAAACTATCTGCGGAAACTGAACTTAAAGAACGCGCTGAACAGGAGTTAGGTCAGATCAAAAAACAGGTAATATTTATTTTGAAATTAAAAGTTCTTTCAAGTTAAATTGAAATTTGTGCAGCTCGCAGATCTTGAACACAATTTATGCGCAACTAGACAGGAATTAGGTCGTGCACGATGCCAAGCGAATCAAGAAGAACACCGTTTCCATAACCGAGAACAAGAGTTAGGTGCGCGTATGGAAGAAGCTCGTGGTCGTGAAAAGCGTTTGGAAGATCAAAAACACAATTTGGAAGTATGCTTAGCAGATGCGACCCAACAAATACAAGAGTTAAAAACACGTTTGGGTGGAGCTGAAGGACGTATTCGTGCACTTGATGAACAGCTAGCTTGTGCTGAGTTACACAAACGTGATACTGAACATAAGCTCAGCTCTGTGGCACACACATTACGTCGTATAGCCGGAATACAAATTGATGGCACAGTAAATTTGTCACATCGTTTAGTTAGTCCCTCAAGACGTTTTAGTCCAGGTCGCAGTGTTGGCGGACCCAGTTGCCACGATTATGATACGAGGAGTACATCGCAATATGCTGAGGCACCAATCGACGTAGACCCCGATCTAGTGCGTAAGGGTGTTAGAAATTTAATGCATCAAGTAGCTCAAATTGAACGTGAGAAGGATGATTATAAAATGCAGCTAGCCAACTGTAAAAAGCAGTTACAGGATGCAGGCGAACAACAATTGCGATGTGATGCCAAAGTATCAAAACTGCAGCAAATAATAAGACATTTACAAGAGGAAAAGAGCAATTTAGATACTGAACGGAATATGAAAGTAACTTCATTAAATGCTTTAGAGGACAAATATAAACAAAAGGTGGACGAATGCCAACATTTACGTGAAAAATTGATACAAGTTGAAATGCAATTGACCGCTACTGCTGAGGAAAACTCACAAAACGAGGTAAAAAAGATTATTTTTTTTAAATTATTTATTACATTTGAATATTTTAAATTATTCTTAATTAAAAAATTATTTAACAAACTATAAACTAAAAATTAAAAATACAAGAAATCAATTTCAAGGCGATTATCTAAGATGCAGTGTCATAATTTGAGAAGAGATCGAGTCCATTCCAAAACCACGTGGTGGTGCTTATTGCTGCCATTAGTGTTATACCGTTTGCAAAGATGGCGGCACTAATCGCTTCCGCTATTTAAAATAAATATCTTTAAAATAATTTTCAAAATAAAAATTTTATTCATATTTTCAAATAAACTTCTAATCTATAATCTTTCCTTCACCCTTTTGAATGAAAATAGCCGCTTTCCTTTATTAAATATAAAAACGATCTCTCATTATTTGTCGGATCCAAACTGCTTCTACTTCGATCCAAATACTTGCCATAAAAATCTTCTTTTTACTCCTTTAAACCATATAATGATAATGATATATATAATGACATTATGATAATTAATGTGCAATGTTTTACATTTTCATAGGATCGGCTTGAAAAGTGTCGTCAGCATGCTGCAAAACTAGAAAATGAGAAACGACACCTACAAGAAGAACTGGCAAAGGCCGATGGACGTGCTAGCAAACTTGATCTGCAACGCGTAGCTTTGGAAGGAGATTTAACACGCTTGCAGATGGCTCTTCAGGAAAAAGACAGCAATTTGCGACAAGCACAAGAACGCCTTGATACCCAGACTCGTGCTTTGGCACAATTGGAGGATCGTTGTACATCGCTTAAAGTTACTGTAGATCAAATGAAAGAACGCTTACAAAAAGCCGCAGTTACTGAAACAGAATTACGCGGAGATATAAAAACATTAAACAAAGAATTATCGGAACAAGGACACTGCAGCCAGGCGAACGAAGACAAGCTTAAACTTTTACAAAAAACCATACAGGCAGCTGAAAATGAAAAACGAATTTTAGTGGAGCGTTTAGATAATTCCCAAGCTTCTGTTAATGAATTACGCCGCAGTCAGCAAGCACAATTGGATAGCTCTCAACGCTTGCAGGAACAAGTGAACGACTTGGAAGTGCAAAGATCTGCCCTAGAATCTCAGCTTCGAATAGCAAAATGGAATCAAGAATCGAATGAAAAAGGTGCAAATGGAGCTGATAAAAATGAAGAAGAAGAACTAAGCCGTCAACTTAAGTCATCACAACGTGAAAAATCGGAACTCCGTAATAAATTACAAGCCTTGCAAGATAAAGTAAAGTATTTAGAATCGGATCGTAAAAGCAAATTTTCCAGTGGAAACGCATATGACAAATCTGAAAAAGCAGAATCACTATATGACGCTGGAGACTATGATTCAAACCGTTTAGAATCATCAAATCAATATAAGACAAAATATAGTTGCGGTTTAGATCATGCGACTATTGAGCAAGAATCGCGTGATTTAAGACTTAAAGTGCGACGTCTTGAAACTCTACTTGCTGAAAAAGAATCTGAACTGACACGCTGTAAGACACGTATCCATGATAGTTCAAAATGTATCGATACCTTAGATTCGGAGAGATACCGTAGCGCACACTTACATGCAGAAAAACTGCTCGATGCACGTGAGCAAGCACACCAACAACAAGTTTTGCGTTTAGAAAATCAGGTATTAATACAATATCTATAAGTTACAATTAATATTTAAAAACTCTTTTAAATAAGATATCCATGTTACGAGAACAATTGGCACAAGAAGCCAAGCGTCGCCAGCAATATATACTTAGAAACACTAAGGCAAATAGAGAAATGCAACATTTGCGTAACACTTTGGGTGACTCTTTGAGACTAGTCTCACAGCATCCTTTGGACCCATGCGTATTAGAAAATGAAACAAGACGGTAATATATTAATTTATTAAATAAAAATACTTTAATTTTATCGTATTTGAATGATATATCTTTATAGTTTGGACTCTGCACTTTCAATGAGCTTACCGCCAACTTCATGTCGCGATTATGAACATGACTGAAGATAAAACTATAAAAAAATTATTAACAATTAAAACTGCCATTGAAAACTTTACGCATTTTATATACTACGCATTTATCGAATATATTTATATATGTAAAATATATAATATATATTT
Organism: Teleopsis dalmanni; assembly: GCF_002237135.1. Lineage (NCBI taxonomy): Eukaryota > Metazoa > Arthropoda > Insecta > Diptera > Diopsidae > Teleopsis > Teleopsis dalmanni. Next base: position 224,451,093 of record NC_051847.1, read on the forward strand.
AAATTATGTGTTAATTACAATTACATATAATAATTTGATATTTTAACACTACCATTTAGAATGAATACAATCACGTAGTTATCACACTTGGATCCACAAATATAAGTACATAATAAATTTTTGGCTTATTTTATATTCTTTTTTAGATCTTTTTTGGTTAACTTTATATATATATTAATATATATATATTTTGTTGGATCTGAAATTTATGAAGCATGTTTCATATTCATTATTTTATGATTCTAGCTTTTCATTGTCTGCTAGCCTAGACAATAGAATATAGTGTGTTTACCTTAAAATGTAAAAAAAAAAAATTAATATTTTTTAAACATACATGAATCAAAAAGAACTATATAAAATAATTGGAGTTCTGCTTCTCCTCTTCTAAAAAGAGAAACCAGAACCAAAAATCTTACAATTCATATTCTAAACATCACAATGACAAAAATTTTCAAGTTTATACATATATAAAAACAGACTTTTTAATAAAGCAAACACGTTTCAAAATATTTTAATAATAAAAGTTTTTTATTTAACTTTAAGAAGTTTTTCCAAACAAGTAACAACAGATTTCATATTCGCCTTATTGTTGGATAGCTCAGCTACTGCACCCACAAGCGCGTACAAGACTTTTGATTTGCCCTTTTGATATTGTTGAACAGCTTTAGGTAGCTTCTCAATAACCTTTTTGCATAATTCCTCAATGGCAACGGGATCAGAAATTTGTTCCAAATCGTGTTTAATTATCAACTACAATAAAATCAGACGTTTTAATAAACAATATTAAAAAGCACCTTTAGTACACTCACCGTTTCTATATCTGTATCTGGATTGTTATGTACTATCTCTACAAGACTTTTAGCTGCTAGTAAGTTTATTTTTTCAGCATGTAGATATTTAAATATATCTTTTAAATGATTTTCTGTGATATTACTAAAAACAATATATAATTTTTTTTATTTTAATATCGAATTTGTGGTGTTATTCCAACTTCCTGGGCACGCCTATGTGACAAGGGATTTCAATAAACGCAGCTATTTTGAGCAATATTTTTCACTACCTTTGTCAATAGAAACAAGTTTTTGTAATATCTGGCATTAGTCTGAAATGTTTACAATTAAGCTATCAACAATAAGTAGACTTATTACTAGTTGCTTATTGCTTATTTAATAAAAATTACAATTGAAAAAATTGCAAATACCAGTAAATATTAAACAGCGTATGTTGTTCTTGTAATTGCGACCAATATAAAAATTTCGCAACATGTAATTATATATTTCGTGTGCCGATATTTCGAACAGTAAGTTACATAGTGACCGGCATATAGTATAAAGAAAAAAAAAAGCTCTGAATATTTGATTTTACTAAATTCCGTTCTAAAATCAGCGTGATCAAGAAATTGGAATCACCACGAATTTGATATGCATCAATCTATAGTGCTAGAAATATATTCAACAGTTAATTTTACAATAAATAATTGATGAATTTATAAGCTAAAGTACTATTATGCAATAATATATTATGAATTCATTTGAACCGCATTCATTTTGGATTTAACAATTAATTAAAAGGACATTCACACATTCAGTTCGTTAAAAATTAAAATGAATTAATTATACTTGAGGTGGATTGTAAACATATAATTATTTGTAATAATCTTATACCTCATTGTATACTATATAAAATTGATTACTTCTCTACTTATTTATATTTAAATTTCGTAATCTTTTTAAAATAATATGGATTTCAAATGTGGCTTGAATGAGGAAAAATAATACTATAAAGATATATTGTATTTATATCAATATTCAAAATTCTGTTATAGCAGTATATTTCATATAAAGGAATTTACCATTGGTTCAAATCGATGTTAGCTTTATTACAGAACGCCAGTAAGTCATTTATTAAAAAGTTAGTAATTGTCTTGTTTGATATGGCAGGAAGACTGTTTATAATACTAAAAAAATAATCCAAAAGCACAGGCTCATTCTAAAAATATCAATAAAACAAATGTTACCATTCATTTGATTTGCAATATATCTTAAACTCACAACTAATATTATAGCCGTTTCATTATTAAGCTTGTAGGTATCCTTTAATTTTGTTCTAGTTTCCTCCGGTAGTTCTGGTAATTCATTAGTTATTTGATGAACAGAAACTAGTCCATCATTACTAGTTTCTGCCATAGATATGCGTAAAGGTGGTAAATTAGGCTCTGGCATAAAACGATAATCTTGCAAAACTTCCTTATCACGCATGCTTATTGTTCGTTTGTTTTCCGCATCCCACGCTCGAGTTTCATTTGTGACGGAATTTCCCTGCGTGACGAGTGCTAACTGACGATTTATTTCATATGTTATTGCATGCGCAATGTTGCGTACTGAGCCAATATTTTTTACTTCTGTACGCATACCATATGGATCTCCTTCTTGATGTATAGATATGTTTGCATCAACACGTAGTGCTCCCTCTATATTATATACATATTAATACCTAAGCTTACGTACATCTACATATATTACCTTCCATTTTGCAACTACAAGTTTTTAATTTTCTTAATATAAGTATTAATTCCTTGACTAATGAAGCAGCTTCTTCTCCAGTTTCTAGGTCCGGTGCAAAAACAAATTCTATTAATGGAAGTCCGGCACGATTAAGATCAATAAGGCTTCTATTAATTTTTAAAAACTTTATAAGAGTTTTGAGTAAAATTTTGTATTATGTACCTCTTTAGTATATCATCATGCAATGATTTTCCACTATCTTGTTCCAACTGCAGTTGTAATAACCTCGCAGTTTTGTAATATACTTTCTTGCCTGGCACTAAAACAGGAAAGGTTATTTTTCCATTATTAGCTAAAGCAGATCTCTGTTGAGTAATTTGATATCCGGCCTGAATGTATAGCAAAAGTATTAATGTAGAAGTATATTTACTATACTAACAATTCGTATATATTGTTACCGGTAAGTCAGCATAAAAGTAATGTTTCCGATCGAACATGGAAATTTCATTTAAACAACACTTCAGTGCCAATGCCGTCTTAACACCGTATTCAACACATTTCCGATTTAACACCTGGGAATCAACATTTTTGACAGTGTTTTAAAGAGCAAGTAATTACTTACAGGTAGTGTGCCGGGAATAGAAGCATCAAAATATGAAACCGCAGAGTTCAATGGTGCACCAAATGCTGTTTGGCTACCAGAGAATAATTTCGATTCCGTTGAAATTTGTGCGTGTACTTCTAAGCCAACGACACTTTTCCATTTTCTTTTTGTTGTTTATATAAATTAAACAAATTTTATGTTAAGCCTCAGTTTGCAGTTCACCATAATGTGCAATAATTTTACAAACCTTTTAGTTAATTTTGAGAGTTCAGGTTGTGTTGTAAGATTGCGTATAATGCGATTGTTAATAATATTTTTAAACATTTTCTTATTTACAGTCTCACTCAAATTTCTTCTCAAATTACCAAAACAATAACATATGTTCAGGTACGATCATATGTGTTCTCTACCAGGTTTGCCATATTGTCGTAAATGTAAGGGGTATATACCGCAACGTAGACCCAAAGTTAACATTTAACTTAGAGATTACATTACACCTAACATATTATGTTCAGTAGTAGTACGTTTACACAGCTCCAAATGACTGACTTGATTCAATAATCATAAATGAGAAGCAAATGACTGATTTCTACATACAAAGTCTCATATACTCAATTGACTATTTTTGTACACATAAGTTCCAAATACATTCCAAATGCAAATGAATGCATTGAACACACCCTACAAAAATATTTCATGGCATTTTGACAATTTGAAAAAGTTGTTTTTGACATATTGACACAAAAAATGTAAACAAATATTTGATTGTTGCATTTGATTTTGGATTGTTTGCAGTAATGGGTCGCGAAAATTTATTGAAAAGAAAAATTTGTTTTTCCTAACTAACGCAGTTGGTCTGTAATAATCTATTTTTTATTTTGAATGTAAACAAAATAAATTACGTCTCTTCATATAAAATATACATTGACAAATCAGCTGTTTGAAATGAAAACAAATGAATAACCACCAATGTAAACACTTTCAAATCACTGACTTAAAATGAGTCATTTGAGGTCATTATAAGCGCCATATTATATAACTTTATTACGTGATATTTGTTACGTATTTTTGTTTCTAATTTTTTTATATATTACAACAGATTATATAGCAAGAATAATTTGTTGTTAAAGCCAATTGTGGAAAATATTTCCCCAAAAAAAAAACTGTAATAATATTTTACATGCATGTTATTATTTGTGGTTAATTTTTATTTATAAAATATATATATTTTCAGAATTTTAGGGTAAAGTGAACATAAAGAGAAATTATTTTTTAAAAATCTATAAAATAGAAGCTATTAAATAGTAAGAATATCCATTTACCGTTTTTTTTGTGAAGAAAAAACAATACAATATTCTGTTGAACTTTCTTTTTTTTTTAGATATCTGGATTGAGTTTTTGTCAATCAACACTTTTATGTCAGTGAACTAATTAATTCATTTGTTATCGTAGGAAATGTCTTAGTAGGCATATCTTTTTAAGGTTGCTGGGTTTAGTCTAGTGTTATTTTAAAGTACCTATCTTTGTTTCTTACAAATTTTTTAGCAATTAGAGCCTTCAAAACTTTGTGAAACTTTGTATTTCTCATATCCCGCTGAGCGTTGACCATTCTTTTAAATGCTATATTTTGATACGTTTGAAAATTTGATAGTTTTTTAATTGCTTTCCGATATGACAATCAACCATATAGCAGATTTGACTTTATGACTGTTTTGTACAGTAATGTACAATTTATTTTACATGACGATTTCTAATACAAAGTTGCCTTGATTGTATAGTTGGATTTTTGACTATAAGATTACTTTAGAGAGGTTTTCGAGAGCAACATATGTAAGTGACGTATAGAAAAAAATAAATAATGTGCAATTTATAATTCACACATTTAAAAATTAGAGATATTTTATTTTGTGTGTTATAATACTGTTGCGTTTATAACTTTTTCCATCGGAAGTTTAATTATTAAAAGTCGGTGGTTATGGCAATTTAGCTCTCAAAATTTGTACTTCATGTATTACCACATTACAGTTTTCTGTTATACAGCAGTTCTATTGGACGCAGCTAGCTTGAGTATGTCTGGTGTGTGCATGACACTGTTTTGTCCTAGCTGATTGCTTGCTTCATTGCATCATTGTTTACAATACATATGACAATAATATTAATATGGCATCTCCATCTCGACGACGAACAAAACAAAAACGACGATAACATAGTCCAAAAGAGACTGTCACTTGTTAAAATTTTCGCTAATTCTTTTGCAAGAAGAAGGCAATGATGTACACGACTAATCGGGAATAACTCTTTTAATATGTTTTAAAAACTCCTTTGCAATAAATTTAATATAACCAAAGGTTACAAAAAAAATGAAAGAAGAAGGGGTAATGTTTTTTAAGCGAAAAACCAAAGTAATTTTAGTACGGTACTATTTACATTTTGTTCTTTACTTAGAACCTGGCAACAGCACGAAACGAAGCAATTTATAGAGTTGATTTGAACTCCACTTGCCGAAAGAGCAGTAGCAAAGCACTAATAATAAAAACCAAAAGTTAAATAGTACATAATATCAATATTGAGCAAAACTGCAGCATGGACTTCGAAAAAATCTTCACCGATTTAGAATCAAATCAAACTCATGAATGTGAAGAGGCCAAAAGGAAATTAGTGGATCTTTTTAATCAAAGTAAGTAGTTTTGTTTTTATATGTATACTCCTCTCATATGAGATTCCTAAAAATTAAAGATTATTTTTATATTTTTTAACATACAGATAAAGAGCAATGGGTTGTTAATCTAATGATGGACTATTTTCTAAAAACAGGCTCGCAACGGATTAGAGAAGTACTAGTTAAAGTTCAACCTCCTCATGACACTTATATCTTCGACAATTTGTCTGAATGGCTGAATAAACAACAACATCGAGTTCAAGCATTAAATTTATTCTCGTTTGTGGTGCGAAAACACCCTACTTGGTTGTATAAGGTCGAAAAGCATCGTTTGATTAAGGATGTTATTAAACTGATATCGGTAACATTTAAAATTAACATTTAAAATTATGTAATAAATTGTATTGTATTATGTATTGTTTTAAAATTGTGTAGAGTGAAAGAGAAATTGAACGGGATATTGTTCCATTAATGAGTGCCCTATTATGCATAATTACTTTGTTGCCTATCATACCGAGCTTAGTACCTAGTTTTCTTAAAGATCTCTTTGACGTTTTTGGCCGTTTAGCGTCTTGGAACTGGCAAAATTTAATGCGACCGGTCGACTATAAATTTGTGCATTTACAGCTTGGTTTACAAATGTTATTTCATCGTCTCTATGGCATGTATCCTTGTAATTTTTTAGCGTATTTGAATGAGTTCATCAAAAAGGAAAGAGGAGCAATTTTTCATCACACAATTAAGCCACTACTTGAAACCGTTCGTGTCCATCCAATGTTAGTTACAGCAACAATAGAAAGTGAGAAAAATCATTCACGTTGGAAAGAGATGGAACCACACGATGTAGTTTCAGATTGTGCAAAACTTTCGTTGCCTAATTTATACCAGGTAATATTTATTAACATTTGATTTAATAGAATTCTACATACTTAATATTTTAGGATACAAAAACTGAGCACATGTATCAGCTATCATCAACTAGTTTACTTGATACACCCAGTGGTATGCACTCGTCTACAAGTATAAGCAGTGTCAGTAGCAGATCTATGTCTGAGTTTAATCAATTAAAGGGTACACAATATCGTAAAAATTATGCTTCTCGATTTGATTTTGGTGAACATAGTATGGTAGGTGGTAATATATGGAGTCCATACAACGAAATAAATTTGCCTGGATCTGTACCATTAACTCCAACACCGTCTTGCATTAGAACTAACATACCTACTCCTTCCAATTTAAACAACATAATAGGGGTAACTGGTTCTTCACCTCCAGAAGCAGCTGTGGAGGCCACTCCAGAAACTACTCCTCTCAAAGATATTAAAGAACTCAAAAACAATGCCTTATCCGCCACATCAGCTAGTGTTAATCCAGTTGCTATTCGTGCCATCTTTCCTACGAGTCAACCGTCATCTCCCATGCGCAAGGAAAATAATCATTTTAATTTTTCGGATGATCAAACTAATTGCTCAACAATAATTGATCAAGAATTAACTAGCACAACTTTTCGCAAAGTGACTCACGTTACAAGGCACGATCGTAGATTACAGCAAATATTACAAGATCGTACATTTTCACAGAGTCCTTTTCAAACAATTGAACAAGCGAGGCAAGGTTTTCGTTCGCCATTTGATGACAGCTGTAAGTTTTTAATAATTTATCTCGAAAGTTAATTTACCCAAACTCTACTTATCTCATTTAGCCAAATGTGATACTCCTGATATGGATTCTGATTTATCATCTCATTTACAAAATTATACTCCAATTATGACACCAACGCCTATACCCACACCTACAGCTATAGAAGATACAACTAAAGTTTGTGACGACTGCAACGAAACTGAAGGATCATTATGTTCTGCTGGTGGATTGCAGATACCTAACAGCCGATCATTAGCTAAAAGTATCAAACGGCGTAATCGTATGGCAAGCTATTGTTGTAACGATTATAGTTACAGTAAAGGAGGTGCAACCAAAATTTTATCGAATGAGACTGAAATAATTGATTTGAAAGTCAGACGCACGAAATCTTGTTCATCACTAAACATAGTCACAATGAAAGAAATAGATGAGGACGAGGCTAAAATGTTGGCTATTGCAAATGCTACCAAAAAAGCTGTAACAACTTCTTACGCTAATGCCGCTTCCCAAACTATTAAAATAATGCCATGTGAATATGAGGACATTTTGTATGAGATGTTGTTAGAAAACGAAAAGAAACGTAAAGAATATGAAAGGAGTCTGATAAATCCACGAGAGATGTTAGATCAATATATCGTAAATGTTATAAGAGCTCAGGGAAATTTAGATTCTGTTTGCCGACAAGATCAGGTAAATAATGAAATGTATAATGGGAGATTTTATTATACTCTTTTTTTTTTCTATTTTTATTCTCTTATTTATACTACTGAAAATTTATTATTTTTGATATATAGGAACAATTTCAATTATTATACCTATTGTTGCAACATGAACGGAATCGATGTGACGTACTTGATGAACGTATTCGTCGATTAATGGGCCGTAGTCGAGATAAACGTAGTCTAGAATCGGAACGTGATCGTTTGAGAGAGCAGTTAAAAAAATTTGAAACAAAGAACGCGGAACTTATACATCAAATGGAAAAAACTAGAAAAAGTGCGTTTGAAAAAGAAAAGCGACATATAGAAGAGTTAACAGCACTTAAATCAAACTATCTGAATGAACTGGAACAAAATAAGACTTTGCGACAAGATAATGAAAGTTTGCATACAAGGGTTAATGAAGAAATGAATAGTTGTAGAGAAACGAACTATGAATTGGAGTCACTGCGTGGTCAAATCTTTAATATGAATACTGAATTGCAACATTTGCAGGTGCAGGCTGATATTGGGCAGCAATATAAGCATGATTTAGCACATCTGGAAGCAGAGTTCATTATCATGGGAGAAGTTCAAGTGAAGTGTCGTGATAGATTACTTGAATTGGACAATTTCAGAGCACGGGATGAAGAACAGCATGTATTGCAAGATAGCTACAATATAGAGCTTAAAAGTAAATAGGTTTCCATTTATAGGTGTATATAAATAAAAAAAATTATTCTTTTAGGTGTAAAGCATAATTTGGAAGAAAAGTCATCTCAGCTCGAAAGCGCTAAACACAAAATCGGAGATCTACAGACACAACTAACTAACAATGAGAAGGTTATAACAGAACAAAAACGGTTGCTGAAAACTGTAAAAGATGAATATGAAGAGAAATTTAAGGTATAAAATTAAGAAGCAAAAAAGTAAGAATTTTTCAATTTTGAAAAAATCAATTTTAGGCATTAAATAAAAAATATGAAGTACAAAAGTTTATTGTCATGCAAATGGAGGAGAAGATAATGATGTCGCAAATAAAACCACAAGCTCCTGTGGCACTTAACACATGCTCACCGGATACAGATAAGACAGGTACGTTCCATATATTGTATATAATAGTTTTAAAATATTATTTGTTTTGATAACATATATTAATTAAATTTAAATTAATTAGATGTAGCTTCTTCAATGGATCGCAATTCTCCACTTTCAACATCACTTGCTTCTAGTGAAAGTCTTTCCGCTAGTCTACGTTCAACAGAGCTACGAAATTTACAACAATTAATTGAAGTCCCATTACCTGAAGCTAGCAATAGCATAAGTATAATTGGTGCAAACGCTAACAACACCATAGAAAATACACGCTTGGCAACAGTAGATTCTACGGCTACAAACACTGCCAATCTGCCTATTGTACTTGCAATCAATCCGGCCGCAATAGCAGGGCATAATCTTGATATATTCACACAACCCCACCCACATTTACATTTACAGCAACAGCAACAGCAACAACAACAAGAACAGAACCCACAACTGCAGCATAAGAGATAAACAGTAAAGAAATGCTGTCAGCATATATTGTGGAAATCGGATTAAATAATTTACAATTGTTGAAGCTTTTTTTAAAGGTTAAATTAATCGAGTTCTTTTAAAAAAAGACCTCAAATAGCAAATCAATAAAAAGATATTTAATTTAATTACAACTTAATGTTATGTCAATTTCCAAATTTATATTTTATAGTGAATAACATCATTACAAGAAATTTAAATGTTTTTTTTTTAATAAAATTTATTAGATTTATCAAAATTGCTTATGAAAATTGTTTGTGGTTAATTTTAATATGTTTTGCTTAATATGTTGTTATATATATAAATATTTTTATTAACTATTCAATTGTATATTTTTAATTATTAAATTGTAATTATAAGTACTGAGTAAACTCAAAGAAGGTAAATTTATATAAATATGTAAGCAGACTTGAGAAATATTGTGAAAAGTGGCATGCATTGTAAAAACAAAAAGGAAAATAAAAATATTCTTGTAACTTTTTATTGAAATACATATTTTTAACAAAAAATAAATAAAATAAACATATTGCCGATGCATAAGATGTGTATTAATCTAATATAATATTTCATTATTGATCCTTTTATTACATACATATGCAGACCGATACTTAAAACCAATGTGGTATCCTTTTTTAGCTAATGATATGTAAATATATAATATAGGTAAATTACCAGATTCTGTTTTTCTATTTTTTCAATGTAGTAAACGTGTGCTGGACGTTTCTTGCGACACAGTTTTACCTTTTGTAAATTGCTGTTGAGTTGAATTCAATTCGTTTTCGCACTTTTGTGACCTACCTAGCGATCACTGTCCTTCACATGGAAATCACCAGTTTTAAATTGGCGAAATCATGTTTCGCATGTCTTAATCGATGGAGAGTGTCTACCATTGCAAGCCACAAAAATGTAGACTTAATTTGTGTGTGTTTGCAGCTCAATGTCACGTATGTATTAAGTTAATACGCGGCGTAGTTTTTTCTGGTACCATCTCTTAGTTAAACCAGAAAAAACTTATGCATACACTTAGTATAGTATAGTGAATTGTGTACTATCCACAATTCACTAGACAAACATATTTTCACAAAATATATCCATAAAATATAAAATACATATAACTTATGTATATTTGAAAGATACTAAAAGGTGCAATGTATTATACATTTTAGTCCGATGAATCAGTTACCTTGCCATGCATTATATTACAACTAATCTATTTCAAATATTTTAATTTAAAGCGATTAGAAATTGATGGGGGCACAGGAATTTTAAAACACTTAAAATAAATAGAATAAATGATAGATCCAAAATTTTATTATAAACTAAATTGAGGTTTAGGCAAATTAAAAAATGGTATTTTGAGTTAAATTTTTATTTATTTAGTTGCAATTTGAAATAACAATCGCATTTCTGACTATAAAAATGGTGATACTTGACACGAAAATAATATATAATAATTCAACGTTTTATGATATGACCTGCAAACAGTTCAGATAATACTAGGTGGATTGATAATTACTTGACTTCACAACAGGTGGCAACGCCAGAACAAAATCAATTATATTTTGTATATCTGGCAACTTTTAAAAGACAGCTGTAAAAGTTTTGACTTTATCAGATGTTTGGTTAGTTTTTTGCAAATAATTCCAATAGTTCACTTTGTTAATTTTATATAATATGGCAAAAATTGAATATAGTTCAGTCATAAAATTCCTCAATCAATCCACCTACTATATAAAAAAAACTTTTGTAATTTTTAAACTGAAGGAAACACTAGACAGTAGATAAAACTAAAATTAAAACTGTTAAATATTAAATGAATATACAAAGTATTTATAACATATTAAATTAATATAAAAAAATATTTATAACAACTATACAGGTAGACTTATTGTTATTGCAATTATAATAGACGTAATTACAACATTTCCTACATGGTATTAACTGCGAAATTGAATTGTCAAATGTTATGACGTCAGAAGTAAGGATCAGCTGTTACAATGCAAGAAGTCAATTTTGTGTTTACGCCTTTCTTTTAAGTGTAAGAATAAAATTTAAAAGAAAATGTTATCTCAGTACATGGAAGAATTTGAACAGGTTGATAATTTATTTAAAAATTAAATAAAAATTTAATTCAAATCGTTTTGAAAATTTAAGGAACCTTTTGAAGTAACCGAATTTATTGAGCGGCTCACTTGGCGTACCAACAATGAAGTAAACAGTGGCACTGGAGGAGGAGATGAATTTAATCCAGATGCTTTGCGTGATACTTTCATACAAACTATTAAGGACTTGAAAATACTGCAAGACAAACAACAAACGAAGTGTGAACGCTTGGAAGATTCATTGAAGCAGGAGCAATTAGCGCACACAAAACAGATAAGTAAACTACAAGAACGACATCAGACTGCAATTGACTGGTTTGGACAATTAGATGAAAAGATAAATTCAGTAGCTGGAAAAATTATTCACCTTGGTGAGCAATTAGAAAATGTAAATACGCCACGTAGTCGTACTGTTGAAGCGCAAAAGTTATTAAACTATATGTCTGAGTTTTTAGTCGCAGGACCTATAGTTAATGACATATTCAATGATCCGAATCGCTTGTATGAAGCAGCTGATGTTATACAAAAGTTATATGCAATATCACAAGATTTGCCAACAGAAAAATTTTTGGACTCAAAACGTAAAATAGAAAAGAAATATGATGAAGTTGAGCGAAGGTTGATCGAAGAATTTGCTTCAGCACAGAAAAGTGAAGACATTGAAAAAATGAAAAAATTAGCACAAATATTATCACAATTTAAAGGATATACACAGTGTATCGATGCATACATCGAACAAAGTCAAATGGTAAGCGGTGAATATTAAACATATGTTATATTAAAAATAATTCTTATATTATATTATTAAGAATAATTTTGCTATCTATAATTATTTATATAGAAATATATATATATATAACAATTTTTACTTTTGTAGACACCATATGGAGGTAAAGATATATTTATTGGTATAGTTCCTATGTGCAAACATCATTACGAGATCATCAAAAAAGTGTTTGCAAATCCAACACAGGTCATGTCCAAATTCATACTTAATATATATCAATTAAAATTACATCAGTACTCCATTACTAAGTTGGACGATAAAAAAGATGAGGAGAAGTATTTACGTACTTTGTATGAACTTTATTCGCGGTACATTCATATATTACTATTTATTATTTACTTTTATTGCAATATTTTAATTATGATATGTATTTTAGCACATTAAAATTATCGGCAGACTTACAGGTTTATATGTCTCCCATAGACGATGATCTACTTAATAAATTGACGCAACAGATTTTTACAAAGCATCTTGCCGGCTATGCTGAAATTGAATCTAAATGTCTTACAGCTAAATGTTCCACTGAATTGGAGAAATTTTATTTAAGCAAAAAGCATCAAAAGAAACAAACAGAACGCTTCCAAGAATTAAGAAGAGATATGCAGGCATTAATTGGCACGCGCGCAAATATAAACATAGCACAGATTGAAGATTATGGTGGCGAAACGTTCCTTTCTGAAGAATTAGCTATAAATATGTTGCAAGAAGCCAAGGGTTCATTTAAACGCTGTCGATTACTGTCAAGTGAAGCAGAATTGGCTGGCAATGTTATTAAGTTAAACGATATATTATTACGTTTTTTAATGCATGAGCATGTTAATTATGCCTTAGAGTTAGGTTTGCAGGCAATTCCTATCGCCGAAGGAAAATCTTTTCCACAGATGTATTATTTTGATGTTGTGCAAAAAAC
>NC_051847.1:224464669-224475792 GCF_002237135.1 Teleopsis dalmanni
TCTTCCGTGCCTTGACATTTAATCAAACGAAAACTAATATGTCCGTTAATGCTACGTTGAAAACGTATTTTTGCAAAAAAGTTTTTTAACCATTTATCAATTTGATTCTCTTCCGATATTTCTGAATTGGTACTTTCCATTTTTCCCACAGGTAGTAGATTTTTAGTATCGTGATCTACTCTACATGTGACATTCGCTACTACTCGAGAATCCTTTACTGTGGTACAAGTTATATAATGTTCACCAGGTAAATCTCTGACTAACAACCACTGATTACGCTCACTGATATCGTGATTAAATTTGAAATCACGTCGGCTGTTGGGTAAAATATATTTATAACGTTCGATTAGTCCCTGCACACCAACTGCTACCAATATATTTCGGAAATTACTGATGAAGCCACTGTCGTACATATTCCAGAGATCGTTGCTTGACGACAACAGTGAATGTGGAGGTAGCGGTATACTTTGTGCTTCACATTTTTGATATAATTGTAAACAGTCATCCAATACAGTTGTTTCTGCAAGTCCAGGTATAAAACTAGCACATCCTAACAGCTCCATATGCGGTTTTGCCAATGCATCATAATAAGCAGGACTGGTGGCACAAACAGGTATATATACAGTGGGCTTCTCTTTTTTAATAATGTGACATAATGCAGCTATGTAACTGTCAACATTATTTAATGATGGTCTAGGTACCACATAAAATTTATCCACTGCTGTTGAAAAACGCGCGAGTCCAAATAAACCATCGAACTCAAATACAACAACACGAGCACCTGATGAGTAAAAATTTCGTGCCAAGTGCAATGTTTGAATTGTACTACCACAACTGATGAGAATTGTACGTTTATTATTTGATGATGCATTTTGTACAGAGACTGCGTCAGAATTTATAATCCATTTCACTAATCCAATGGGTATACGTACCAATTTTAAAAATATCCACAGTAGTGCTGAAAGCCAAAAACTTGGTGCTGCTATGGACAAAGGAATGTAGAGTATAAAACGAACCAGAACCATTATCATGTTAAGTAGCAAATTTGGCCAAAAAAGTAGCACCTTTCGCATGCCATTTGATATGGATAGTGTGGATTTTTGTGCAATTAATTGTCGTCTGTCATCTTTGTTAACTGCGTTGGAGTCCATATCACTTGTTTCGGCTAGACTCTCTTGACTTGGGTCTTCTGGAATTAAGTCCAATGAATTAATACGTCTAAATTTAGAGCGTGTGAAACGCATTTGCCGCGTTTGATCCTGTTTAATTTGATAATCCTGTAACATTTTATAGTTGCACCAACTTTTTTTAATATTATTCGTCTTAAATTAATCCAGTATTTGTAAAAGCTATTCTCAATAATCTGACAAGATATTGAAGCGTTGATTCGCGCGATCACAATCCACTGAATTGTGCAACAATAATCAATAAGACACTAAATGTTATTCTATGAAGAGCTCATCTTTTAAACTTTGATTATTGGTAGCGAAATTCGTATAGAGCCATTACGGACACTGCTGTACCGCACTACACTGCAAACACGACTACAACTGCTGCTCTCAAAGCTGATAGATTTCTGAATTCCGAGTGATTTCTGGTTTATATATGCACATAATACACATTTTAAGATATTTTATGTATATATAATACATTTAAAAATATATTTAATTACGGACACATATACCACGTCTGAGTCTACTTTATTAAATAATTTCGATTTACAGACGTGCAATCATTAAATAGATTATTTATGTTTATATAAACATTTATATATATGTATTAGCATTAAAACTTTTCTTCGTTATAAGTCTGGGATTCATGCAATACTGCAACTACAGAAATTGCACATTATACGAGTCCGAAACGAGCTCGCAAAGACAGTTTAGTTTCGTCGAACAATATCAGTGCCTTAAAATTTCAGCGATTCGCAGTCTATAATCTCGTACTTTGATCCTAAAGCTTGTGTTGTTATTCAAGTAATTATTTTGCCTAAATGATTTTCTTTTCTTTTTTGTCTTTTGTCTTTGTTTTGTATTTTTATATTAATTTGTGTAGTCATATATGGACAGATAGTATATTGTATCACCGCCTTAGTTCCAGTATGTGTTGCTGATAAGACTTTCTGTTGTATCATTTAGCAATTTGCAGGAAAAACACTTGATGCCGTTTGAATAAATAAATAAAAAATACACTACTTCAAAAATCAAAAGGAAATGTAAATATGAAAATTATAGAGAAAGTTAAATATATATATCTCCTATGAATCAGTCGCAACAGGTGCTTTAATGTAGATTTGTTGTCACACACAAGTCATTATTAGATTACAGGTCTTGAGTTTTATATTTTTACAAATAGTGAGATTAACACATTAAATTTTATTCAAAGTCTGTTTTGACTTTTTACACATAATCACCTCTATAGTTAACTGATGCTTAAATAATATATAATACTCGTTATGTGATTACAAGTCTATAAATGAAATTTAATAGATAACCTAAATCATAGCTCTTTTCATAGTATAAATCAAACTAATAAACTCCTACAATTTTTTACTTCAGTTGGGAAGTTCGTTATGGATACGGTATGTTATATTGCATGTATTCAAAGTCGGTAATAATGATTTACACTTACCCACCTTCATACTTACTTATACGAAAGTATGAAGTATTAATGGTATTATAAACACTTTAAGAATATAAAACGCACAATATGCAAAAAATACGTAAATTTGGACTACAAATTTGAATAGCGAGCTTTCTCTATTCATTACTGTTCTACCAACCTTGTCTTAGATAGGGAATTGATGCATTTATGCGTGACCAGTGACTGCTTTTCATATGGCTACATCCTGATTTCAATCTTGCTGCTCGGTGATTGTGTCGATCTTTCTGGGAAATGTTGGGCGGGGTCCTATTGATAATTTTGTGGTATCCGTGGTATCGAAGAGGATAGTGCATCAGTGTAGTTCAGGCTTATATTCGACCTCACTTGTGTTAGCTACATTCCAATCGGTGTCGATATATCATGTGCTTACATAGTTAACATTTATGTTGTCGGTTCGGAATTTAACAATTAAGTTGGAAATATTTTTTTTAAAAAATTGAGTTTTAGTGTATCGCTTCAATAGCTTGACCATTGCAGTTCCTTTCAGGCAGAAGTAATGGCAATTCACTGAGCAGCAGTAAAGTGGGTCTTGAGCTATAGCATTTCTAACATGATTATCACAATCTTTTCTAATAACCACGCTGCAATTAAATCTCTGATAGTTATTTCAGCGGCTTATCTTGAGTTCTAGAGTTCTAGCTCTAGAATGCCGGGCTTCTCTCAATGAGTTGTCTAGACTTGTCGGTTGTCTCGAGCAACTGTGAAGTAAACGACCTTGTCGATTTAGGCACACTATTCTGTGATATTCACACTGTTAACAAATAAATAAAGTAAATGCTTGCGATAGATATCAGTATTCTAAATATATAAGATATATTAAGCGAATAAAATGAACGCAAACAAGAAGAGTACTTTTATATTTAAAATACATAATAATTTTAACAAAATTTAACAAAATAATTTAAAGTAATCTTTCTAATTTCTCTTCATAGAACGACCACAAATTTACAATATAGAGTGGTGTCTGTTTATTTTCGCAATTTTGATTGTAATAATTTATTGAAATTTCTTTTGATTTTCTCCCATATTCTAAAATAGGGCTTATAATATCTTAAATTACTTCTTGTAACTTCATATACTTTAAAAGGGGATCCAAAAGGGGACTCAAACGCATACAATTTTCGGTACATTTACAAAATATTTATTTTGTTAAAGAGCGAATAAGTTTTATAAAGTACTTAGTGGTACATAAAGTATTTTTTAAAAACTGCTATAAACAGTTTTGAGAGCCATCCAGGCCGCACTGGCCTCTATTTTCTCTCAGCCAGATATAAAAGACTGTATTTTATCATGGATCTTTTTTATGATAAATAAAACATAAATTAAAAATATGAAGACCTCATTAAATAAATAATAAGAAAATAAAAATAAATATGTAAACATTGTTAGATCGATTTATGCTTTTACGATTAAATATACGTCTTGGAAGTATATATCTTCTACATTTCACATAATGCGTGTTTTTCGATACACCAAACCTTTGACTTATATATTTTGAAAGCATATTGGAAGATTGTAAATAACGTAGCTGCCAGAATGAATTTTTAAAATGTATACCCTGGCTGTTGTTTCTATCCACCAATCTCACGAAAACAAATATAAAAATAGTTCTATTTAAAGCTTCATCTTTTATTATTCTTAATATGTTTATTTGTACACAAAACGACATAATAAACCCAAAATTCATTAGTTCGATTACAAAATTTTAGACTTAACTTGAGGTACATATGTATAACAAAACGTCAAGGTTGCCGAGGTTACAAATTTAGAATTCTCCAATGTGATGATTCTATTCATTTATTTTAATAAAATTTTTATAATTTAACAATTAATTTTTTTTTTGGAGAGATAAGAAAAAGCGAAAATATACATTCTATATAAAAATTACCTTTCCATACAGACAGAGATACAACTTTCTATACATTTGTATGGTGTGCATAAGCATTATTTTAAGACATTTGATAACCTTGTACTAAATGCAGTTTTTTTTAATTATAAATAAGTAATCAAATTACAGTCGCAATAACATTTCAACCTGTGCAGCAACAGCACAGTTGTATAATTACCAGATTGGCATAATATCTACCAGGGTACTTATTTTATTCAAAACAAAAAAAAATTAATTAATTTATATATTATACTATGTTCAGATATACCTTAATTTCACAAAAATCTTGATTTCATCTTCGTTTCAATGAAATGAAGTTGTTTTTTTCATACAAAATTAAGTTTTGAGGTTAGGACGAAATTAAGGAAAATGTTCTTAATTTCGTTGAAACGAAGGCTGAAATTAGGGGACATTTCAAAAGCAACTATACGGAATATAAATTTTAAACAAAAGAGAAAGTTGAGATAACGAAAAAGTGAAATTTTTTTAAAATAAGTGTCAATGACAGTTTATTTTAATTAAACTGGGAAATATTTTGAAAGTAGTGAATATTTTTAAATTTGAATACAGAAAAAGAACTTTAACTGTTATCAATTTAAAATAGAGTGAAAAATAATAATTCACATACCTGAAATCCACTAAATCTAATAAAACGACTGAATGCCATCCTTTATAGTTGTAATAATAAACTTTTAAATTTCCTACATACAAATGACGTTTGGAGCATGTAAATTTTAATATTCGATTTTTAAACAAAAACATATGATTTCCTTAATTTGGGGTAGTATAAACACTTTCGAAATTAACTTAATTTAATTTTAACGAAACGAAATTAAACATCATATGCTCAATAGATATGGGGATATGATAAGATCAGTAGGATAATTAATTTATTTAATAAACTTTTACTCTTCTCTCAAACAGTTCTATAAGATGCTATTTAGTGTTAGGTTCTGTAATAGGTCAAGGTCCTCAAGAAAGGTGGCTCCTAGAATATTAAGTCGACGCTGTGCATGAGCTGGGCAAAAATCGCAGCTGCGACAGATTTAATTGAAAGGGAGACCTAATCTTCTAGCATAGTTCCCCAGTTTACAGTGACCTATAAGTAAACCTACCAAAAGACCGATATCTCTACGGGGTATATCAATGAGCATTTTGGATTTCCTTTTTTCAAACGTGGCCAGTTTGCATACAGATGCCTGCATATCGTTGAGTCTTTCCATCTTCTATTAAAAATTTCAGTACAGAAAGAACTCAGTAATTATTTGCATGACACATGACATTAACAGATTAAAAGTATTTCAGTTATAAATCTTATTTGCATCGGAGAGACTTAATCGATTAACAACGTCGTCGTTGTTACAATCTTTTTCAGAAATTCAATAATGCTATGCTATCATAATTCAGTAATCATTAAATGGGTTTCTGGACATTTTATAAACCAAATAACGTAAATTAATTAAAGTTATCTCACAAACTCTGGCTGAAATTAAACATGAAAAGTTTAACACAAGATTTTAAAAGAGCAAAAGGACTAATTAAAGAACGAAGAGGTTATCTCAGATTTAAACGGCTTTTTATAAGTTTCAAGTTTTTGTTTCTTTCTATTTTATTTAAAGTATAATTAAAATATCAAAATATTTAAAAGATCAAATTAATCTTAATGCTACTTAAGAACTCCACCGTAGGTATTTCTAGTGAGACTTACATTCATCTTTTAATATTTTTAATTTTCTTGCTAAGAGGTGGATAGGCTGTAAAATTCTTATATCTAAGGTCGCTTGTGACAAGAAATTAAAAGCACTATAAGAAAATACAGGTTAACAACATTCGTTTGGATAACTGATCGTATGAAATTTAAGTTCTTCAACTCTCTTTATAAGATCCAATACTTTCTACTGTGAATACCCAGCAAATCAAATAACAGCAATACTCAGAAATATTGATAATAAATTATTTACGAATCATACGGAAATACTAATTTAGTTAATCCAAGAAGTTAGTTTAAATCAACAATAGCTAGTCTTAGTCTAAACAGATCAGAACTTACATTAATCACTGTGACTTACAGATTCTATGTAATGTAGAGTGAAACATCCATCTGTTCGTGTCTTACGATAATTACAAAATCGATTCAGGTACTTGATTTACTTTTCATTGACTTAAATGAGGTCTGGAATTTTCTGGAAGAAAAGCGTTTTATTGATTTGTCCAGATTAACGGTTAAGACTCTCTTTCCAGGGATAGAATAATAGATATAAAATATTACGGTTTATCATTTTTTAGATTTATCAGAAATCTTGATTTGTCCAGATTAGGTTAGGTACCTTTTTCTAGGAGTAGTGTATTACAAAGATAGCAGTATATTTTTGTCTCTTTTTAAATTAAAAAACTTTTACAGCAATAATGCTTGTATTGAATATAGGTAAAGCACATAAAACAAATGTTGTGTTATCGTTGTCTATTGAAAATACCTTGGACAGATAGAGTTACCAATTAAGAAGTGCTCAGAAGAATGCAGCAAGAAAGAGGACAGCTAGAAACTATGAAAATACTATGAAAAAAATAGCATGAATGGGACACATAATACGTGCACCCAAATACGAAGTCTTGCAAATTTTACTTCAAGGCCGTAGATAAGATTGCAGAGGTGTTGGGCGGAAACAACTCTCATGGTTAAGGAATATCTGCACTTGGACAGGACGTCGAACTATTGGCGAATTTATACACTCTGCGTGATCGAAAGAGCTTTACACAGCGATAGTAAACGGTTTTTGAATGCTGTATAGATTGTAGTTTAACTAAATGTTACCTTTTATTAGTGGTTAAAAGTATTATTAAAAAAAATTTGTAGTATTGAAAATTTAAATTGTAAATTAATTGCAAATAAGCTTATTGTTAATAAATGCGACAGTGTGCACTAGAACTACTCTAGAACTTACTAAGGTTTAGTCTAAAATCATGCTTTAAAAATCGTTCAATAGAGATTCAATTCTATCGGGTGCCGCTACTGAGAAATAGGTCTAGGCATGGCATACGGTCAGCCATATTAACTTAACTTAGTCGATGGTAAGATCAAGAAAATTATATATAGGAATAAAAGCTTACTGCATGCAATAGCCCTTAAATTATAAAATTTATAAAATTTTTATGCCTGCCACTGGCACTAAACTTTGGGGTGTAGCATGTCTAAACAAAAACTTTTTTTCATTTTCAAAAATTTATAAACGGATGTATTAGAAAAAAATAACAGTTAACATAAATCAAAAAAGTTGGCAAAAGTATTTCCGCACACATTTGTTGCTTATGCGCCCATTTATTTATGATTTTGGAGCATAAACATTGCCTTAGATGTGAACAAAATCAACCGAACCGAAATCAATTGCGGTGTCCTTGGATACCAGAAATTTGTTAATTCAATGCTTAGTGTGGCCCTATCCTGCGAGTTATCTATGCTTACAAAATTATGTTACCATTGTAATTCGAATAACTCTATTTGTTACTCTGTTACTTCCTTTTACGTACATATATAAAAGTTGAAAAAGTTTCTTTATATGTCATGACGGAAGAGTTTTGTTCGAGAGTTCGTTGACAAAGGTTCACATCAAGTTGGCTCGCTTACAGCCAAGTGTGTGAGGTTCTGAAGGAAGGATTTCAATTTGACAGGAATTCGTGCATTATTACAATTTAGGCAAAAGTTAATGAATTCTAATTCTTTACTGGATTTCTATGCCAACATTAACAACTCTTTAAAAAAATCAACGGATTCTTTTTATTCGAAATAAATCAAATTTTCAATTCATCCATTCGAATTTATTCGCAGACAAAGTACGGAGTGTTCAAGTTATAAATTTAGCTCTTAAGTGCATTCGATATATTTAATTGCAGTATATATAATATCTAGACAAAACAAAAAGTAAGTTGATTAATAAAAACTAAATAAATTAAAATTTAACAAATAATCATTTCTACACCCACAAACGTTGAAACTTAGTATTTTTAAATTAAAATTTCATTGTTTTTGTTAAAACGTTTTGAATCTGATAATCAGTTGGTCAAAGTTTAAGTTGAGCACGATGAATATTGTTTTTAACTGTCTGGGTTGTACCTTGTTTTTATTTGGATCAATTAGAGTTTATAAAAAGCGCTTTAATTGTTAATGTGTCTGGCTTTACTTCCGAAGATAACAGCTATTGATACTTTGTGACTAGTTAATGAAATAATGCAAATAGAATATGAAGTGAAAAACTAGTAAATTATGTACTTATATATATATAAGCTCTGATTCTAAAAATGCTTATATAGTAATATAGTATAGGGGCAAACTGCAGCATGAAAAACAAACAAGCAATGCACATATAATTGTTTGTTATTTTTTATTTTGATTATTAATAATATTTAATATATTTTTATTTATTTTGAAATTATTCATGCTGGTTTTTGTTTCGTATTTTTAATGCTGTTAGCTGGTACTGTGACTTTTGTTTAAATTAATATATATGGTATATTTGAATGAAGTAAGAATGAAGTAAATGGATTTCTTAATTAATATTAATTAAATTAAGATTATAGGGATTATTGGGGCTACTTTTTCTAATTGTACAATATATACAATTGTATATAATCAAATATGAAAAAAAAAAACATATTTAATATAAAAAAAAAACAATATTTAATATATTTTTCTTTATTTTGAAATTATTCATATTGTTTTGTGTTTCGTATTTTTAATGCTGTTAGCTGATACACTGACTTTTGTTTATATTAATGTATATACCATATTAGAGTTAAGTTGAACATGGATTGCTTATGTGAGAATGAAGTAAATGGATTTCTTAATATTAATTAAATTAATATTATAAGGATTATTGCTGTAGGAATTTTTTTCAATTGTACATTATATACAATTATATATAATCAAAATGTGTTTTATTTGGTATAGTTTATAGCATCTGTGAATTAATTATAGTTTTAAAATTATGTGCTTAAAGCTCAGTGTTTTTTTTATCAATATATAGATATCATATAAGCATCCAAAAGTTTTTTTAATAAAGTATAAGTGTTAAGCAAACCATAACTGTTATTCTTAAGAGAGAGACCTAAACTTTGTGCTAATCTACTTTGCT
Organism: Teleopsis dalmanni; assembly: GCF_002237135.1. NCBI lineage: Eukaryota > Metazoa > Arthropoda > Insecta > Diptera > Diopsidae > Teleopsis > Teleopsis dalmanni. The sequence continues at coordinate 224,474,348 of NC_051847.1, forward strand.
TGTAAATCGAATAGTAAAATACCTTTCCAGTAAATTGTTGTATATAAGTTATAAGGTAAATAATGTCTAGACGTTTTGAAACAGTAATTTAATATTTGTAAACGGTCAGGTAGTGGTTACAAATTTTGGTGTTAAAGAAAACATCTTCACTAAAACTTAACATATTGTAAAGAAAAATAATTGTTAATTAATATAATTATGTAGTTTTTAAGGAATAGTTTGTTAGGTAACTGGTTGTCTCAATATTTTTACTTATTTCAACTAGATTACTGGCTTGCATAAGATTTCAAATGATTTATACAACATAAAGATATATACATTCATAGGTATACATATTAAAAATTTCATCCCAAGGATAATATACTTAAAAAAAAATCTAGTGTTATCGCTGAAGAGCTTATATCAAACAGTAGTAACGTTATTTCTACTTAATCTATATATGTAATATATGTGTTAAGGAATTACCAATATTAAATATTTTATCACTATCGGACACTTAAAGTTTTACTTTTATTATCTAATATTGTTGTGTTTATTGACTACTACTATTAAATATTTTATGACCATAAGGCACTGATAGATAAACTGAACATATCAACATACTTTCGACATATATTATTGTTGAATTAAACTAAAATATCAAAAAATAAATACAATCAATCAAATATATTAATACTTTGGTATTATATGAACTATTTCTGTACGACTTGACTTATTTAAATAATTATATATTTTATAACCAAAAGCATTAAACGCTTTCATTTATACATAATATTACATTATTGAAATTCAAAAGAGCTAGAAAATATGCAGGTTGCTGTGGGAAACAAAAGTAGAATAAAGCTATATATTCGTAAAATTAATTTGAATAAATATTTCATATATACCTATGATATTTGTACGTCGGATAGCTCCAAGATGGTGGCAAACCGTGCAATGCGTGTCACAAAACATCAAAATCATAGAGAAGCATAAAAATATTTATGTATTTATTTTGCATAATATTGAAAGAGAATTATTTTCATGTTTAGATACATTTTGTTTGCTAATAAATAGGTAATAATTGGGGTGTACGGTTTACCTAACCGCTTCTATAAACGAAACATAATTGGTTTAAAAAAGTTCCTTGACAACAGAAATTATTATTAAATTAATTTACCATAGTACCATAGTAGAATATATACCATAGCAGCAATTTTAGATAGGTATGTTTCGGAGCACGATATTTATAATATTTCAATATATCATAACGTTTAAGTTCAGTTTTTAATACTAGTCGTCAAGTACTTATATCGTGCAAAACAATTTCAAAATAGATGCAAGCATATCGGGACAACTTTAAGCAAACTCCCTGTCCATCAGCTGTAGAACAGGTAGCACATACCAACCCTACGTCATCCTCACGCTTACCGTTCTCCAAGTCGGTACGTAGTCGCAGTGCAACT
>NC_051847.1:224475892-224497735 GCF_002237135.1 Teleopsis dalmanni
GAAAGATGTGTTTTTGTTACACCACTTATAACTCAAGAACGGCTGAACCGATTTAGCTGAAAATTGGCAGGGAGGTAGTTTAAGGCCAGGAGAAGGATATAGGCTGAACCGATTTAGCTGAAAATTGGCAGGGAGGTAGTTTAAGGCCAGGAGAAGGACATAGGATACCTGTTTATCCCGTTCACGACAAAGTAGGTTTTGAAATTATCAAATTTTTGATATAAGAAAATATTTTATTGGAATTTTCGAATAGCAAAGAAAAAAATAAAGTACAAACACAAAAATTTATTTTTAATTTTATTGAAGTTCGGCTGACCATACAACGCTGTTTCGAGTATTGCCAAGTACTCTTCAATCAGTGGTCTTTGGGAAATAATCGAAATTTTATTTAATTAGTTTTATAGTCCCGTATATAATTTGTTTAGACTGCAAATGCCAGGCTTAGAACTCGTGCCTGTCAAATTAGAAGCGATGACTAATCGTGTTATCCACAAGAAGTCAAGGCTGCACAAACTTTCAATGCTCAAGTTCCAGGTTTTATTGTCACTTATTTTTATTTAATTAGTGACAACAACCAAAGCACTTGCCGTGCTTTAAATTAGAACGAGCTTAAAAACTACAGCTTTATTTTGGAAACACAAGTTCAACGAATTGAAAGTTTAACTTTTTGGGTTTGCTAATTCTTTATTTCTTTTCAAAGCTACTCTTTTTGTAGAGACATTTTGTAATGCATATTTTTTACTTACTATATGTAAAGCGACCATTCTGGTGCTTTTACAAAGAAGCTATGCTATGTTATTCTAAAAATTCCTCTAAAATTTAATAAAGCTTCTTTGTCCCTATACAAAGTAAGTCTAGCTTAACAGCAATACTAATACTTTATTAAAATATTTTATTAAAATTTAACAGATAGAAATATAACTTAGTTAATGTGTTTTTAAAAGTTGTATTAGATCAATATAAGTTTGTGTTGCAATAAATATCGTTTTTAATCAATAAAACTACCTGGTTGTTGCAAACTCAACAAAATAAATAATTAACAATTTTAATGTATGGTATGGTTGAAAATTTGAGTTTTTAGTTTTTTAATAATGCCGCGACCAAGACGATCGAATCTTTCCCGACAAAGCCGTAATGCAAGAAGAATACGAAATACTGCAAATTTAAGGACTGAAGGTCGAGCGAACAACAGAGGTCAACAAATAGATAATTTGCGATGTGTACTAAAATACACAAATAAATTATGAATGATTAATGTAGGTATTTTTTTTTTTTGTATTTTTTCCAATTAAAAAAAAACTGCTTATTTATTGCCTTTAAGGCGGAACAGAGTTCGCCGGGTCATCTACTAGTATCTTATATATTTAGAATACTGATATCTATCGCAAGCATTTACTTTATTTATTTGTTAACAGTGTGAATATCACAGAATAGTGTGCCTAAATCGACAAGGTCGTTTACTTCACAGTTGCCCGAGACAACCGACAAGTCTACACAACTCATTGAGAGAAGCCCGGCATTCTAGAGCTAGAATTCTAGAACTCAAGATAAGCCGCTGAAATAACTATCAGAGATTTAATTGCAGCGTGGTTATTTGAAAAGATTGTGATAATCATGTTAGAAATGCTATAGCTCAAGACCCACTTTGCTGCTGCTCAGTGAATTGCCATTACTTCTGCCTGAAAGGAACTGCAATGGTCAAGCTATTGAAGCGATACACTAAAACTCAATTTTTTAAAAAAATATTTCCAAATTAATTGTTAAATTCCGAACCGACAACGTAAATGTTAACTATGTAAGCACATGATATATCGACACCGATTGGAATGTAGCTAACACCAGTGAGGTCGAATATAAGCGTGAACTACACTGATGCACTATCCTCTTCGATACCACGGAGACCACAAAATTCTCAATAGGACCCCGCCCAACATTTCCCAGAAAGATCGACACAATCACCGAGCAGCAAGATTGAAATCAGGATGTAGCCATATGAAAAGCAGTCACTGGTCACGCATAAATGCATCAATTCCCTATCTAAGACAAGGTTGGTAGAACAGTAATGAATAGAGAAAGCTATAGAAAAATCAAGACAAAATTCGCTATTCAAATTTGTAGTCCAAATTTACGTATTTTTTGCATATTGTGCGTTTTACATTCTTAAAGTGTTTATAATACCATTAATACTTCATACTTTCGTATAAGTAAGTATGAAGGTGGGTAAGTGTAAATCATTATTACCGACTTTGAATACATGCAATATAACATACCGTATCCATAACGAACTTCCCAACTGAAGTAAAAAATTGTAGGAGTTTATTAGTTTGATTTATACTATGAAAGGAGCTATGATTTAGGTTATCTATTAAATTTCATTCATAGACTTGTAATTACATAACGAGTATTATATATTATTTAAGCATCAGTTAACTATAGAGGTGATTATGTGTAAAAAGTCAAAACAGACTTTGAATAATATTTAATGTGTTAATCTCACTATTTGTAAAAATATAAAACTCAAGACCTGTAATCTAATAATGACTTGTGTGTGACAACAAATCTACATTAAAGCACCTGTTGCGACTGATTCATAGGAGATATATATATTTAACTTTCTCTATAATTTTCATATTTACATTTCCTTTTGATTTTTGAAGTAGTGTATTTTTTATTTATTTATTCAAACGGCATCAAGTGTTTTTCCTGCAAATTGCTAAATGATACAACAGAAAGTCTTATCAGCAACACATACTGGAACTAAGGCGGTGATACAATATACTATCTGTCCATATATGACTATACAAATTAATATAAAAATACAAAACAAAGACAAAAGACAAAAAACAAAAAAAAAGAAAAAAGAAAATCATTTAGGCAAAATAATTACTTGAATAACAACACCAGCTTTAGGATCAAAGTACGAGATTATAGACTGCGAATCGCTGAAATTTTAAGGCACTGATATTGTTCGACGAAACTAAACTGTCTTTGCGAGCTCGTTTCGTACTCGTAAATGTGCAATTTCTGTAGTTGCAGTATTGCATGAATCCCAGACTTATAACGAAGAAAAGTTTTAATGCTAATACATATATATAAATGTTTATATAAACATAAATAATCTATTTAATGATTGCACGTCTGTAAATCGAAATTATTTAATAAAGTAGACTCAGACGTGGTATATGTGTCCGTAACTAAATATATTTTTAAATGTATTATATATACATAAAATATCTTAAAATGTGTATTATGTGCATATATAAACCAGAAATCACTCGGAATTCAGAAATCTATCAGCTTTGAGAGCAGCAGTTGTAGTCGTGTTTGCAGTGTAGTGCGGTACAGCAGTGTCCGTAATGGCTCTATACGAATTTCACTACCAATAATCAAAGTTTAAAAGATGAGCTCTTCATAGAATAACATTTAGTGTCTTATTGATTATTGTTGCACAATTCAGTGGATTGTGATCGCGCGAATCAACGCTTCAATATCTTGTCAGATTATTGAGAATAGCTTTTACAAATACTGGATTAATTTAAGACGAATAATATTAAAAAAAGTTGGTGCAACTATAAAATGTTACAGGATTATCAAATTAAACAGGATCAAACGCGACAAATGCGTTTCACACGCTCTAAATTTAGACGTATTAACTCATTGGACTTAATTCCAGAAGACCCAAGTCAAGAGAGTCTAGCCGAAACAAGTGATATGGACTCCAACGCAATTAACAAAGATGACAGACGACAATTAATTGCACAAAAATCCACACTATCCATATCAAATGGCATGCGAAAGGTACTACTTTTTTGGCCAAATTTGCTACTTAACATGATAATGGTTCTGGTTCGTTTTATACTCTACATTCCTTTGTCCATAGCAGCACCAAGTTTTTGGCTTTCAGCACTACTGTGGATATTTTTAAAATTGGTACGTATACCCATTGGGTTAGTGAAATGGATTATAAATTCTGACGCAGTCTCTGTACAAAATGCATCATCAAATAATAAACGTACAATTCTCATCAGTTGTGGTAGTACAATTCAAACATTGCACTTGGCACGAAATTTTTACTCATCAGGTGCTCGTGTTGTTGTATTTGAGTTCGATGGTTTATTTGGACTCGCGCGTTTTTCAACAGCAGTGGATAAATTTTATGTGGTACCTAGACCATCATTAAATAATGTTGACAGTTACATAGCTGCATTATGTCACATTATTAAAAAAGAGAAGCCCACTGTATATATACCTGTTTGTGCCACCAGTCCTGCTTATTATGATGCATTGGCAAAACCGCATATGGAGCTGTTAGGATGTGCTAGTTTTATACCTGGACTTGCAGAAACAACTGTATTGGATGACTGTTTACAATTATATCAAAAATGTGAAGCACAAAGTATACCGCTACCTCCACATTCACTGTTGTCGTCAAGCAACGATCTCTGGAATATGTACGACAGTGGCTTCATCAGTAATTTCCGAAATATATTGGTAGCAGTTGGTGTGCAGGGACTAATCGAACGTTATAAATATATTTTACCCAACAGCCGACGTGATTTCAAATTTAATCACGATATCAGTGAGCGTAATCAGTGGTTGTTAGTCAGAGATTTACCTGGTGAACATTATATAACTTGTACCACAGTAAAGGATTCTCGAGTAGTAGCGAATGTCACATGTAGAGTAGATCACGATACTAAAAATCTACTACCTGTGGGAAAAATGGAAAGTACCAATTCAGAAATATCGGAAGAGAATCAAATTGATAAATGGTTAAAAAACTTTTTTGCAAAAATACGTTTTCAACGTAGCATTAACGGACATATTAGTTTTCGTTTGATTAAATGTCAAGGCACGGAAGAGTTTTTACCTTTCGGCGTACGTGTTGGAGTGTCGCTTCCTTACATCTGCTATAATCGATCGCATGCACAAATCCTTTGTCGGACTATGAAGTGTGTACATAGAAAGCAATTCAATTTGGCTAATAATAACCAAGATGAATCCACGCTTGCAACATTTGGTGCGAGCTGGCGTTGGTCCGCTATTGAAAGACACAGTGCATTGGCTGCATTGGATAAGCGTGAAGCACTATTTGCGTACTGGGATCCTTTACCGTATTGCGCATACTATCACTTTCAGCTGCCATTAGAATCAGTGAAGATGTTTCTACAAAGAAGACGGCGTTCAACAAAAAAATTATCTCCACGCATTATGCCAGTTCATTGAACTGATATTATTGGAATTCAACAATAAACATGATAAGTGGAATCAAGCATTAGTACTGTTTGTGTGTTAGCTATATAGCAACAGAGAATTATGGAAAGCAGTAATTCAAAACATTTTTAAAAATATGTATATATTCAATTTATTAAATAGTCACAAGAAGGGGAAGTAGAAGACGAAGTGTGAGTGTGAGAGAGATGAAACAGACTGATAAACAACAATGATCGCTTTAACAGCAACATCAAGAATTTTAAATATTTAAAATATATATAAAATTGTATTGTTATACTATTTATTTAATAAAATGTAACCATTTAAATCCAAGACAATATGTTCTTCTTTACTTTATAAATCCTGTAAACCACTTATTTATAAACGCCATATATATACCATAAACGTGCATATACATATGCATGTATTTTACTTATTAGAGAAATATAGAAATGTATTGTATGAACTTTACTTCGTCCATTTTTTTACCAAAAATTTAATGTATAAAAATTAAACTTTTTATTTAAATAATTAAAATATTTCTTTATTATGTTTTATAGCACATAATGGAAAACGTACCCATTAAAAAAAGTTTGATGTATGGAGCACAATGTTTTAGAAATCGTTTTTAAGCCTAGTTAACGTACACACTAAACCTTTTACCAATTTTCAGCTGAACTAGGGTTTGTTTTGCACATTTTCACTCTCTCATCACTCCATTCACCATGGAAACAAACCAAACCTTGATAGAACTGAGTCAACCCTTACAACTTTATTTCTTCTCCAATAAGAATCCTAAAAGAAACAACAATAATAATAATGAATGTATTTAAAACGTTAGTTTTTGTTTTGATTTATATATTATTATTTTATAATTATGTTTTTTGTAATAATTTTAATTCGATGTCTACTATAAATATAGCAGTGAACACCTTAAATCACACTATATTATCCTAAGGATACTAAATTACACAAAAATATTAAGTTTAACACGGCTAATGACATTTTCTGCCTAGTCAAAATCGAAAGAATATACTTTATAGTCAGAAAACAAGTTCCAACATTAGACTTTAACAATTATTGAATACAACATCAATTGTTGATATTCTTATACACTGTAGTACATATATTCTTGATTTTCACAGCAGACAACGATTTCTATCATCGATCAATTTGGAGGAGCACTCAGCTTCTTAATGTGGTGTTCCCCTGGCTTCATGTCACTGTCACTCTCGTATTATACAAATATAAAATCTATATTCTTAAGATTTATCTCAATTGTAATATAGAAGTCTGTCTGAATTTTATTCTTTGACTCGATGTGCGAAACTCATCCCTACAAATTGTGCACTCATTAAATTACACAAATATGGGGGCAATTTTTAAAAATCGAAAATTTAGTGTGGTAACATTGTAAACATTGGAAAACTAGATGAAAATAAAAGAGTCAAATAATAAAACGTCAAAATCAGTCATTTTATTTTTACAAACTGTATATTGAAATTTAACGTACATAAAGAATATATTTTTAATTGAGTTATGGATAATAATATAGGTAATTTAGTGGACAACAATGCTCGACTGAGCAATGCTAGTGATTTTGTGATTGATATGCACGAGAACACATTATCTGATGCCGCTCTGAATATAAGTTTACAATCTGCAAATGTTCGTCGGTCATCAAATCTGCAGCAAAATTTGTTAACATTTATAAACGAAGCACGTTCGCAATTAGGACGACAAAGTGCTACGCAAAGTCCAACGGTACAACAATCACAAATAGAATCACAAAATCTTTTACCAATAACTCCTGTTGATTCAAGCATTTTGACAAACGATCGAAGTTCTGGAATGCCTACAAATATGGAATCGTTGCAACCGCGTTCTTGGCGTATGAATTTAAATAATATGTTATCATTTTCGTCTTCGCCATCAACAGCAGCGATTAGATCTTTCATTACACATTCCGGTGGTTTTCGATATAATTATGCCCCACTAAGCTCAAGTGAAGGCACAGCTGGCCGACGTGATACATTGCAAACCTCAAATCAGGATATAACCGCATCAAATGATGGTGCAAGAGTTGTTTCAAGATCTAATAGTTACATTCCTCCTCGTTTTGAACAGTCCGAAGCAAACGCAGAACAACGCAATCCCATTAGAACAGCTAATGAAAATGAGTCTTCATTATTTTCCACTGCATTACTCGACAGAACATCTCAACATCGCCAACAGATTGAAAATGATAATGAAAATGCCCAAAATCCCCAAAATGGGGACGATGCAGGAAATAATGATTTATTTGGTGCTGACGAGACAAGTGCGATGGCTGATATTGCAGTCAAATTTTTAAGTCAACTTTTACGTTACCTGCCGTATTTTGTAATGCTTATTTTGAAATTCATATATGACCATTTGTGGGGAATATTTGATATAGTGTTGCTTCATATCATCTTAATGAAACTTAATAAATCCGTAAGGAAGCAAGTAGCCAAATTCTCGCAAAAAGATATGAAGGTGCTAATATGGGATTGGAGTATTGTAGCAATTGTTATCTCTTACCGACTTCTCTTGGCTTGGTCAACTTCAGATCCATTAGGTTTACTTATATCGCCACCAAAGGAAAATATATCAATTGATTTATCATCTGTTAAACACCAGCACTTACTTACAACAGATAATCCTGGAACGAATGGAGTGATCAATAACTTGTTTAATAAATTTAGTATCAATTTACAACATATTCAATTAAGTACAAATACAACAAATAACACCTTAACCATTACAAAAGAAATTTCTTTGGGCACCCTCTTGTACTATGTTGCAGTAAACGATCTCGTATTAAAACTAATTACTGTATTAATAAAAGTTACAATTACAATGTTGCCAACCAATGTTATCAGGCATAAGTCAAGGGTAAGTTATATCTAAAGTAACTAAAGGAAAATGTAATCATTCTTAATTTTTCATTTAAAGGCCCGCTTATTGGTCGTAGTAGAGTATGTTTCTCAATTTTACCGCTCCGTAGTACCTATAAGACAGTGGATAATGTTCTTAATGCTACCGTACATTGGATATGAAATGGTATATTAATTTTTAAAGTACTTTACCTTATTAGCTAAACGTAATTATCTCCTAGATTATAGGTATGTTGTTAGCAGCATTTTATGTAGGATCAAAAATGTTTGAAATTTTCGGGCGTGGAAAATCGTTAAAAAAAGCTGTAGTACATTTTGTGCGAAATGCGGTAATATAAATATCACTTTATATTTTTACTTATATTAATACTATATTAATTAATATTAAATTTGTTTTAATTCAGGACTATGAACATAAACCTACTAAAGCTGAAATTGAAAGTGCAGGTTCAATTTGTCCTATTTGTCATGACAACTACAATAATCCCATCGCTTTAGAATGTGGTCATATATTCTGTGATGATTGTGTAAACACATGGTTTAAAAGGGAGCAAACTTGTCCCATGTGTAGATCAAAGCAAAGTGAGGACAAAACATGGCAGGACGGCGCCACAAGTTTATTCTATCAAATATTCTAAATTAAATTTGTTTATATTAGTATTATATTTAGTTATAAAATAGCTATATATATATATATTTTATAAAGAACTGAAAGGAAAGGGATATTCATGTAACTTAGAAGATAACATTTTAAAATTGTTGTGATTATGTAGCTATAATTTAACATAGGAAATTGTAATATATAAATATATATATATATATGTATACATATACATTTAAGTTTTCAAATATATATATATACATATATATATATATATATATATATATTAGTGACAATATCAAATAAATTATTTTTAGGATAAATGGGTATTGTTTTATTTTGCCAGTAACAATAGATAGTGATGCTCATATATTTGTGTTCCCCGTTGTATTTTTCTCAAAATATTGGCCGTCCCGCCGTGTGGCATTTTTGTTTATTTCATTATGTTTGTGTTTGCTTACAATTTCTTCAAGAATTTCACCATCACCTTTAATAAGACGAGTTCGACCTGTAACTGGATCTTCAACGCGACGAATTATATTTTGTCGTTTTTTATATTCTTCTGGAGTTTCTGGACATTGATGTTTACTATTCATTAGTTCTAAAAATGTATTATATGAAACATTTTATATGTATATTACTTTACTCATAATACTTACCAATGGGAATGGCAAAATTGCCGTCAGAAGATGGTGGTGCATTGTCCTGTACATTAGTACGAACCTTCTCTATATTATTTTTCATTCGTTTCTTAAGTTTTTTCTTTTCTTTGTGATCCTTATGTTTTTTGCTTTTCTTTTTAGATTTTTTCTCTTTTTTATTTTTACCCATACTGGTTTAAATATAATATTTATTATTTAAATATTTCAAGGTCTCAGATTGTTTGAAACAGCCTAAATCAGCTGTTAGGGGATGCCATATTGAAAGAATTAAAACAATTGTTTAAACTGAATAAAAAAATGTACTAGTTTATCAATTCGTTTTGTATTATTATAAATTTAGGTAAAGTAAATTAAAATTTTCTAGGGATTTTTTGCACTGTACTTATGTAAATATTTATTTATTTATTTATTTATTGCACTTATTTATTATTTTTGGTTAAAAACTTTCAAGTTTTTTTTATTTATTTATTAATATCTACTCGAAATTCTGGTAAATACCAATATTCGTTTCCATATCAACATAATTTACTATTTCCCTCAATTAACCATCAATTTACTTGAACTCGCACACGGCTATAATAGTAAAAATTGAATATTTGCTAGTACTTCAACTAGTCATAATTTTTTCTTTCAGAATTGTAAAAAACAGCACTTAGTCTGGTTAAAACAATTCGCCTCACTTTTAATATATAGGTGTATTCTATTGACATGAATGCTACAATAGAACAACTTATTTATAGAATAACTTGACATCCATCACTGCCTTGAGTTATACTACGAGTAGCTCGTGAAACAAACCATCTGAAATTACAATTAATTAATTAATGTCTAATCATTGTGTATGATTGTAATAAGGAAATATGAACAAAAATAAATTATATAAAAAACAATATTCACTTTAATTTTACTTTTTCCACATTTTTTTGCCATTTTGTTTTGCGTTTATTTTCCACTGATTTGACAGATTAATTTTACAACTTCAACCAGAAAGAATTGAAAATTGATGTTCAAATTTTTGTCATTTAATCTCTTTACGGAATACCCAGTTACCAAGCTACGCCTGAATACCTTTATAATAATTTAAATAAATTTTCTTTGTACAGGAGGTGTTTTATTCCAAATCACAATGATATCGTAATAAAGCTGCTAACGATTTTAATAAAAATTTCTATTGCATTGTTGCCCTTTAATATATTCGTGCACAAGTACAGGGTAATTAGATTTTAAAGTTATTATATTGTAAAATGATCAATAAATATTGTTATTCCTAAAGCTCAATTATTTGTCATAGTGAAATATATTTCACAAATCATTCAAACTCTTATACCTATATTCCTATGGAAAATATTCAAAATTATATCATTCGAAGAGTTAAAATTGGTATATAACATAAGTATATTAAATTTTTATATTTATTTCTATTATTTTGTCTAAATTTTAATTTAATATTATTATAATGCTACATTTTACATAGGATTTAAATGCTTTGAAATCTTTGCATTGATAACATCACTTTGGCAAGCAGTACAATGTTTCAAGGTACAAAGTCGACATACATTTTTTATTATAATATTGTATATTTGAAGAATTCAAAATGCATCAAAAAAAAAAAAAATGAATGAGTTTGATCTTGATAAATTATTTATTTTTTACGAAAAGTGGTAATAAGTCCTTTAACTAATTTTTAAAACTTTGTGAATAGTTTTTTAACCTATTTTAATATATAAAAAATACTAAAAGACAAACGCGAATATATGTAAGCTATATTTTAAATACTTACAACATATATAGTAATATTCAATTTTTGTCAACTGAAAGCAATTCCATAAATACATTTAAAAAACTTTTGGATAATTAAAGATGTAGAAGATAACATCTGCACACATTTTTTTTTAACGGTTTATTTCACTATTCACATATTTATTTTACGCAAAAGCAATACATTTATGATTATTATTGAGAGAATCGTGTACGTAGTGCGTGATATTAATATGTAGAGTGTTCAATATACTTTTTAAAATTTAAAATGCTTTCAGTTTGAAATGAAAGCATAGTTCAATAGTTCAATGAAGAACTATTGACAGAAATTAAAAATTAAATAAATTAATAAGTTTTATTTTAATTATTTTTTTTTCCTTTTATATACAGCTAACAAATAATTAGTTGCGTTGGCAGTTGAATTTTACACCTTTACCAAATTAGAATTAAAAAGGGCAGTCAGACCTTTGTCATTTTGTCACTTTACCGAGTACGAAGTTACTTTATTATTTTATTTTATTATGTTATGTTATTTTATGCCGTTAATTTTCATATAGACAACGTATAAATGTGTTAAATTATAATACTAAGCTTTAATTATTTATGTACTCAATATGATACTTTCTGCTGTTGGATATCAACCTTATACATTTATTAATTGGTGCACTGCAACACTTGCTCTTTTCTCCGATTTGTTTGTTGTCAGTAGTAAGGTGTCAGTGTAGACGCGAACAAGTACATAGTATAATTAAATTGTGATTGAGTGCAGTGAGAACAAATTGAAATCGGTTCGGTTGGTATATCTTTGTGCAGAAATAAAATTATTAAATTACGGAGAAAGGTTAAATTAGTTTACTTGTGAATTATAATATAAAACATATTTTAATTGGGTTTGGGAAATAGCATAAAAAAATATAAATTGGTTAAGGAGAAAAGTGCCACCTTTTTGATTAAATTATGAAGCGAAGGGTAAATGTCGGTGAAAGAAAGAACAAAAAATTTATTGTTGCTGCAAGCAGAGTTGTATTATTTCAGTATGTATTAAGTTTTTTTTTTTAATAAAGTTAATCCAATATAATGTGCCTAAATAATTAATTACTAACCTTCGGAAATTCTTTAGTATTGTATATAAGTTTGTATTTTACCACACATAATATTGCATGCAGTATTGCAAATTATATATACTCTTCAGTTATATTGACTGCAACTATAAATTTGAAATGTCTATTAATCATGTGCTTATCTGAATAATTAAATAGTGGTGAATATTAAAATTTTATCAAATTAAATTATATATGTTTGTAATATTTGTATATATAATATATATTTTATATTAGGTGATATTTAAGGTAACTCGTAAAAATAACAGATGTAAATCATGCAACTCTGTTAATGCGCGTTTTTTACTTCAACGATGTATATATTTGTACTGCTCATTTTAATGACTTATGTACAAGAAACAACAGTAAGGAGTGCGATGGCAATACTCCCTTTCCCGGTTTGCAAATTCAATTCATTTTGGCATCTCTCTTTTCTCCATTTTTTTTTTGTCATCGCGGCTGTTCATTCTAGTTGATTCCGTTCTGTGTTAATTCTCCTTCCTTGTAATTGTAAGATTTAATTAAATATATGTGAAGTCGTGAATAAATCCTTATTAAACTAGTAAATAAAATGTAAGATTAAACTTAAAAAAATGAAGCTTGATTTAAAATTGATTGTGATTTGCTTTAATTTTGTGACTATGCAAATCCTTTTACCAATGTCATTGTTCTTTGTATGTGGAGTGGTACTCGATATAAAAAGGTTTCCTTGTTAATTACCTACCTACTTTTTTTTAACATTTTTTTTTGTGATTTCTGCCGCAAATTATGCCAGCGATAATAATGTAAACTTGAAATAATTTTTTTTGAAATATCAATGTGATTGCATCGGTATCTTCGCAACTTCAATAGCTATTTAAGGATCTATATTTAACATCAAGGCGTGGTATATTCATTTTCATATTATTTTATAAAAAATTAATTTCTTTTTTTAAAAATTCTGCCATATATATTTTTTATATATATACGTAACCAATATCTTTCACAGTATAATGTATATTCGTAGATTCTCTGAAGACTGAAATTATGTCACAAAACTCTAAATTACGAAGGGCTGCGTCAAAGATTTCAGTCCATAGCCCATCATTAAATTTGGCTACTAATTCGAATCCACATATATAACTAGACCAATACTAAACAACATAAATTTGTAACCATAGCCAAAGTAAAATTGGCTATAATTTTCATACATCTTAATTGATTTACTAATTAAAGTTACATATTTCTCTTATTTTTATATTTGATTAGTAATTTGATATATATTACAAAATCTTTAAATTGGATACACAATATATCTATGATAAATTTATGGATATGGTTAAAACTTTAACTATTTTTTTTAGATATATTTAAGTATACGTAGTTTCTAATCCTTATAAAAGAGAAACTCACTTCAACCTAACATGACATCACACATATCAAAGAATATTTTAAACGTATTGTTTTTTATTTTTATTTTTTAAATTTACTGCTATTATTATTTAATTATTTGTTATTCTTTGCAGATCGAGCTGAATAGGTAATCTGCTCATTAACTTTCGTCGTGTAAAGTAGCAAACGATTTTAACGCACTTAATCAACACAGAGAGTCTACAACGATTGTCGAAAGTACTGACCTAATAGAATTCTATGAGTATTGATAGGAGAAAAAGGCTTACTCCTGCACCAAATAGAAACGAAAGCAATGATAAGTTTCGCTACACTCCATTACCGTATAGATAGAGATTAAAATAATTTATACCATATATTTATTATATAATGTAAAATAGAACATTAATATAAAGTAAGAATCAATGCTTTGGATAGTTTAATCAACTACTCTCATTGAAATCTGACAAAAACAAAGTATTTTTATACTTCAAATATTAAATTTAATACTTAAATTATACTTTTAACAATATATATAATAATATATATCTATATGTATTTTATAAACATATGCAAAAGTATATAAATCAACGAAGTATTCTAATTGACGCAAATATTTCGGACATTGTTAAAACTTTTCGTTTTCATAAATAATATTCAATTGAATATTCAAAATATATAAGACATCAGTTAATTTGAAAGGATTATTTAGCTCCTCACGGAGATAAGCTTATTCTAAATAAACTTTCATCACAAAATCAACAATCATGGATGATTCTCAGCCTAAAACCCTCTACGTTGGAAATTTAGATGCATCGGTTTCAGAAGAATTACTGATTGCACTATTTAGTTCAATGGGACCAGTTAAAAACTGTAAAATTATACGTGAACCGGGAAATGATCCGTACGCTTTTATTGAGTATACAACTTATCAAGCAGCGACAACTGCATTGACAGCTATGAATAAACGTTTGTTTCTCGATAAGGAAATTAAGGTAAAATTTATTGTAATTGACTTTATAATAATAGTATGAAATTGTATTAATATCAAATCAATATTAGGTTAATTGGGCCTCTAGTCCTGGCAATCAGCCAAAAACAGATATAAGTTCTCATCATCATATATTTGTTGGAGATCTTAGTCCTGAAATAGAAACTGAAACACTGAGGGAAGCTTTTGCACCATTTGGCGAAATTTCCAACTGTCGTATTGTACGTGATCCTCAGACAATGAAATCTCGTGGTTATGCGTTTGTCTCATTTGTAAAAAAGGCAGAAGCCGAAAATGCAATAACTGCTATGAATGGTCAGTGGATTGGGTCTCGTTCGATACGTACGAATTGGTCAACACGTAAACTACCACCACCACGTGAAACTCCTAAACCAGGAAACATGCAAGGTGGTATAAAATCTAACAATCGACAGACCTTTGAGGATGTGTTCAATCAGTCAAGCCCCACAAACACAACTGTATATTGTGGCGGGTTTCCGCCTAACGTGATAAGCGACGAAGTGATACAAAAACATTTTATACAATTTGGTCCAATTCAAGATGTACGCGTTTTCAAAGATAAAGGATATGCTTTCATTAAATTTGTTCAAAAAGAATCTGCTGCTCGTGCTATAGAGCATACACAAACATCTGAAGTACTTGGAAGCCAAGTGAAATGTTTTTGGGGAAAGGAAAACGGTGGATACGCACCGCAACAAACAATGGGAAATACTGTAGTAGCAACACATCCTTCCCCACCGGCACAAATGACAAATACACCAGTCACAGCTAATACTACCCCGAACGGAAGTCCATTTTGCCCGTCAACATATCAGCAACAAATTGCTGCAGCAGCTGCTGCGGCTCAATACCCTTACACAGCAGCAGCATACCAACAAATGGGATACTGGTATCAACCAGCGGTAAATTTAAAATGAAATAGTTAAACATTTTCATCCTTTATTCAAAATAAATTTGTAATTTATTATTTTATGCGTTATAGGGGTATCCTGCAGCGCAAATGCCTGCTCAGTATATGCAACAAGGATATTATCCATATGCTGCCGCCGCGTACACTAGTGCTCAACAAGCTGGAGGTAAATTTGATCGTGATACTTTTAACATAAATACTAAAAGCAAAGTTTCATTTTATTTATAGCTGCTGGTTACCGTATGGTACAGCCAAATGTTGCCTGGGGTGTACCTGGAGCAGTAGTACCAGGCGTAACTGCTGCCGCGGCTTCAGCAGCTGCTGCTGCAGCAGCTGCAAATGGATCTTTAGCTCCTCAAATGATGTATAGCACAGCAATGCCACAATTTCAAACCCAATGAAGTTGAGGCGCACGTTGTAATTGTATTAAACATACAACAAAAAGGTGGAAAGAGCAGTATAAAAGGTAGTCACTTAAGAAATGTATTTATGAAGTACAAATTTTTAAGCAAGCATTTTATTTGTTTTAGAGTACATCCAAGACCTAACAACAACAATGCGCCAAATTATTGAAAATTGTTATCACCAGCTCTTGATATTCCTGGGTTGTTCGCGAATGATATAAAACCAATAGCACGGACTTTAAATAAGATGTATAACTCAAGAAATTTGTAATATTCGCCAACAATCTTTAAAAAAATTCAACAAAAAAAAAAAAATATAAAAAAAAAACAAACATAGAATTATTAGCTCGTTGTTAAATAAATTATATTAAAAAGATAAGCAAAGAACCTTAAATGTATTTGATTTGCAAAGTAAAAATATCCCAAAAAATTTAACAAAATTGGTAAGAGAAATTCAAAAACAAAAAATTATTTTTCTAATTTATGTGTCGTAAGATAAAACACCAACAAAACCGAAATAAATACAAAAACCAAGAAGTAATATAGCATTTTTGGGGGGTATAAAGAAGTCTAATCTCTAATGACCTATGTTAAACAATAAGTAATAATTAAATTAACTTGAAAACTGTGAATGAAGATATTCAAAGTTTAAAATAAAAATATAAATGACTTAATAAAAAACTTTGTGTTTAAACGAGAAGATTAATATGCTAACGATTAGTTTATACATTAAAATAATGCAAATTGATATAAAACAAAATATCAATTTATGTAAATGTAATATAAGCGAAATAAAACGAAAAATTGTACCAAAGCTGTTATTTTTCTTAAAATATATATATATTATATGTTCAATATATTTTATATCTAGGATAGGTTGCATGACTGTGAAATATTAGTATAATTTATGTATATAGGTACATCAACTACTTACGATAAAATAGATGGCGACATTCATTGATTAAATTATTGCTATTTAAACATGGATTATTTCGTAAACTCTTTTAATCAGCAAAATGGTCTGTACAATATGGTCCTGTACATTGAGCAATTATGTCCTCATAACTATGGACCATTGAAACGCAGAAGTTAAAAAAAAAAATGATGATCTAGGTATATTTCAAGGTAGTTGCTGTAATTAACACGAAATAAAAATATTTAAAATGATTTACAATAAGTCTATTGCACACACAAAAAAATATGGAACTGCACTGGTTAATCTTGCCCTGCGCACAAATTTGATACGAACAGAAGGAACGTTTGAAAGATTATTCACTAAAAAAGCAAAGCTGTAATTAACAGTGGTACACGATTAGGTTTTTTTGTACATCGAGGTTAACATAAATAAACCTCGGAAAATTGAAGTCTCTTATGTTCATTCAACATAAACTTAAATCAATTTTATAGATAATGGAATGGATAACAAGTGATTGGAATTAACATTTAGAAAAACCAGATTATATGGCGCGCATTAAATAAATTGTCAAAGAGACTAATTACCCCAGAAATAAATTGTAATTAAGTTGTTACTGCGTTCGAAGTGGTGTTAATGATGCTTATGAAGCATTTCAAAGCGATAATTCCAATGGAAAGAATATACATTTTAAATTATACACCTCATCTCCATGATTTAAGTGGTAAATAATAAAATATATATTATATGAAGAGAAAAGAAGTGAATGAATCTTTAACACAATTCATAAACTTTAAATAAAGGAAGGTCAAAATATAAATGTATATTATTAGCAGTGTTCTTTAAGAAAGACTTATGAGGACTCGTAGGAGTGCAAGTTCTTATTTATTGTACTTATATCTTTATGATTTTTCCCATCTGTTCTTATACCACTAACCACACACTAATTAAATCCTTTCTAGATACTATTCTTACCGGTGTACTCGAATGGAATCCATTCGTGTCTTCTGTACTGTAGGTTCTTTTAGCTTCGCAAAACAGCATTGCTAAAGAGCACTTCAGACAAAAAACTTAGATTTTCATTGCAGCCAAATACTGCGATTTATAAAGTGTAATTATTATCAAATAGGTAATTATAAATCAAATAGATACTTTCAGACCAATAATAAATCTATCTAAGTTGACTGTAGAGATAGTGAATAAGTACACAATGGTAAGAAAATAGTTATTATGAAGAGATTGAGGAAATTTAGTTAATAAAAATATGCCAAATAATCGGTTTTCAAATGTAGCAATATAAAGCAGTTGGTATAGTGATACATCTACTCAGTGGCCAGTGAAGAAAAGAGTGAAGATTTGCTATCAGATTTCATATTTAATATACTTAAATCTGTTTAACTATTGCTAATCTGAGTTTAAAGTAGAAAAAATGATTTTAAAAGACTAAAACGAGAAAAAAAAAATAATAAATCAGAATGACGAGACTTCAAACTGTAAGATAAAGGAAGTTCTTTTGCCGTATATGTTATTGAAAAAATCATATATTTTATCTCTACTATCTTCCAACACAAGACAACTTTCAAACGTCGGAGTACGTTGGATAATAGATATTACAAAAAATATGATAATAATGAGGTTTTCTGGAAAAATCAACATTCCGTCATAATTTCCAAACTCAAGTGACATATTAACCATCATATTTAAATAATATTAAGTGAACTAAAAGTTAGTATATATTTTAAGCTGTTTTTATCCATTATTGAGACATTAAAAATTATTTGACTGTTTTTTTTCGGGTACATATCATATATCTCGGTAAATATTAAAAATAAAACACCAAACCAATATGTTTTTTTTTCCTTTTTTAGATTTAGAAATCATCTCAGGAAGTTAAAGGAAGGAAGGATGGTATACAAAGCAACCTATATATATATATATATATATATAATATAATTTCAGTTTTTAAAAATCGACAAAAAGCGTAAATAAAGATTAATTTAATTTTTAATACTAGAAAGTCTTAGAAATTTGTTTCTCATTAACACAATAACTTGAACCGTCGAAAGAATTTATCAAGATTATTAAAATGAAATGCATCTGTAGATCAGAGTTAAAAGTTAAATGTTTTAAATTCAAATTACTACCACAAATATTTACATCATTTGTACAAAACTCAGTATATATATATATATATATATATATATATATATATATATAATTATATATATATAATATTATATATATATATATATACGTGTATATATAATAGAAATGTGTAATATAATTTAATATGAAATCGATAGATCTAAATTCTAATAATTTTTTGTAATAATCAAATCTATCAACATTAACTACGGTCGATACTCATTAAAATATTACATATTACTTAATAACAAAAAATAGTAATTTATTAACAAAAATAACTTGAGATTACTCTAAAGAACTAAGACGACTTGTCATTTAAGGTTCTATTGATTACTTAAACACACACAACTTCAGTATTATTCAATATTATTTAATAGGACTAGAATAAAATTATTAAACAAGATTGATTAAATAAAATATATATTGGAGTTATTAATCATATGATTTCAAAAATAAAACTCTACTATTTCACAACTGACACGTATATACATACATATATACGTAGCTATGTCGACTAAAGTGTTCACTGTTTATAGCTTTCTTAGTGTTCCAAACTACAACTTAAAAGAACTCATTACATAAATTCCGATGTAAAATTTGGTGATTATTCATATTGCACATTTGTTGCAAAATATTGTAACTGTGCGTCTAGACTTTCATCTCTTCTTCAGTTTAAAGTCTAACTCAGATCAATTGATCGTGATATTTACAAAATGTATTCATTGATGTGATTCACTTATCAGAAAAGGACAAACGACGAAAGATATGGGCTATTACTTATGTTCTTGATTACTCTAGTATCAATAATAATTCTACATATCGAAACCAAATTTATAACCAGATATCCATTATAAAATTCAGTTATTTTGTAAAAATAAATTAATACCAAATGATTTTCTTGAAATACTAAATACATATACATATGTACATGTATGTAACTTTCAAGTAAATAAATTTGTTTCTTAGTTCAAGCATAGGGTTAACTAGATAATTACACTAAAACAAAAGCAAACATTTCCGACCTTCCAACTCACATTTTAAATATTTTAATTCCGGTGCTTCTTCAATTCATTTTAAAAGTTTTGCATTTTAATCAGAAACTAGAAAATTGTTATAAATACTTTTTCTATCTGTTAGTAAATTTTATTAGAATATTTATTAGAAGCTCGTTTCAAATATGGAACACCTAATTTATAGCAAATTATCAGTAAACACGCACTATCATATCAATTGAAAGTGCGAAGTGTGAAGAGTACCTGTACCACCATCCTCGCTGGATTACTAATACGAAACTACGAAACATAACCCAAATATGTTGTTGCTGTTATAGCTGTTATACAGATAACTGACCTTTTGATTTCCTAATCGAAGGGATGTGCTGTGCTAGATACGATCGTCCGATCTGATCGACTCAATCGCCCTAGGAACCTTTATATAATGAAAGGCAGTATAAAAGTAGAAGCGTATCTGTTTTAAATTTAATAAATCTTGGCAATCACAGTATTGATATATTTGTCAGATTACTTTTTTCTCATTCAGTCATTTTTTAGTGCTGCGAAGAAGTACAATAAGTGATAGAAATTTAATGGATATTCCCCTTTTTCGATGCAGTAAAATGCTTTGTAAACTATGCTTCATTTGGTTTTATGTTCAAATATAACTATATGTTTTAGAATATATCCATTTGTTAAACCTGCCATGGTAAAAGTTTCGATGAGTCGCACGATATAGTTTAGATTGGAAACTTTCAAGACAATACTCTTAAAATAATGTTTAATATTTTTATTAAATATACTTTTTAAAATGAAATAATATTAAATTAATTAAACTAGTAGTTGACTATTATTGACAATCAAATGAGTAACTGATAACATATATAAGTTTTATGTTATGTATAGGATATTACAATAATAACATTTACAAAGATATGATGCTATGGCTAATGTTTTATTGCATACATGTGTGTGAAAAATGTTACTTTATTACTAAAGTATTATATTAAATAAAATACAAAACAAATAAAAAATTTTATTAAACAAACAATATTAGAATAATTAAATAAAATTAATAAAAAGAAAAAGATAATGGTACGCTGCGATATATATTTGCAATCTATTGTGTTGTTCCTAGCGTGGACAAATAAAGTTAATAATTAATTTAATGATATGCCTCGGCTTCAGAACTCATTCGGTTTAATGAAAGTCGATCTGGAGACATGAGCAGATAATATGGGTGCATATTCAACTCTACAGTTATCAGGGTTCTCTAATACTTGGTAGTTAATAGGATCATGTCTAGTTTTAATAATTAATTTACTAAGTGCAGTTCCACCATAAAATTGTGAAATATATGAAATAATATAGTACTGTATGTAAAAGGGTAGCAAAGATTACCGAAATAATCACATAATATAAAACTGCATTACATTATAAGTCAAGCTCACAAAGGAACTAAATAGCTTGTTAACGATAAGCTTAAATTTAAAAATTAAAATACTCGCGATAAGTTAGAAGTCAGCGCACTTCTTGTCGTGCTCAACCCAAATTGTCGCACATCCTCAACGTAGCACACCTGGGTAGTTACTTGGCACACACACAGGCGTTGAGTAAAGAACTAATAATACATATACTAAGTTCATTCCTAGAATTTTAAATTGTGCGCAGTTTAGCACTGAATAAAGGTCGTGAACAGGCCTCGAAAAAGAATTTCAAACGTTAGTAGAGGCATATGAACAATGGTGCTGCGTCAGGTCGAATCCCGGAACTATTTGTTAGGGTCAAGACAAAAAGCAGTTATTTACAAATTAATTCTTATTCGTCAAAATATACTTTTTCCTTT
>NC_051847.1:224497835-224534825 GCF_002237135.1 Teleopsis dalmanni
GTAGTACCTATAAGACAGTGGATAATGTTCTTAATGCTACCGTACATTGGATATGAAATGGTATATTAATTTTTAAAGTACTTTACCTTATTAGCTAAACGTAATTATCTCCTAGATTATAGGTATGTTGTTAGCAGCATTTTATGTAGGATCAAAAATGTTTGAAATTTTCGGGCGTGGAAAATCGTTAAAAAAAGCTGTAGTACATTTTGTGCGAAATGCGGTAATATAAATATCACTTTATATTTTTACTTATATTAATACTATATTAATTAATATTAAATTTGTTTTAATTCAGGACTATGAACATAAACCTACTAAAGCTGAAATTGAAAGTGCAGGTTCAATTTGTCCTATTTGTCATGACAACTACAATAATCCCATCGCTTTAGAATGTGGTCATATATTCTGTGATGATTGTGTAAACACATGGTTTAAAAGGGAGCAAACTTGTCCCATGTGTAGATCAAAGCAAAGTGAGGACAAAACATGGCAGGACGGCGCCACAAGTTTATTCTATCAAATATTCTAAATTAAATTTGTTTATATTAGTATTATATTTAGTTATAAAATAGCTATATATATATATATTTTATAAAGAACTGAAAGGAAAGGGATATTCATGTAACTTAGAAGATAACATTTTAAAATTGTTGTGATTATGTAGCTATAATTTAACATAGGAAATTGTAATATATAAATATATATATATATATGTATACATATACATTTAAGTTTTCAAATATATATATATACATATATATATATATATATATATATATTAGTGACAATATCAAATAAATTATTTTTAGGATAAATGGGTATTGTTTTATTTTGCCAGTAACAATAGATAGTGATGCTCATATATTTGTGTTCCCCGTTGTATTTTTCTCAAAATATTGGCCGTCCCGCCGTGTGGCATTTTTGTTTATTTCATTATGTTTGTGTTTGCTTACAATTTCTTCAAGAATTTCACCATCACCTTTAATAAGACGAGTTCGACCTGTAACTGGATCTTCAACGCGACGAATTATATTTTGTCGTTTTTTATATTCTTCTGGAGTTTCTGGACATTGATGTTTACTATTCATTAGTTCTAAAAATGTATTATATGAAACATTTTATATGTATATTACTTTACTCATAATACTTACCAATGGGAATGGCAAAATTGCCGTCAGAAGATAGTGGTGCATTGTCCTGTACATTAGTATGAACCTTCTCTATATTATTTTTCATTCGTTTCTTAAGTTTTTTCTTTTCTTTGTGATCCTTATGTTTTTTGCTTTTCTTTTTAGATTTTTTCTCTTTTTTATTTTTACCCATACTGGTTTAAATATAATATTTATTATTTAAATATTTCAAGGTCTCAGATTGTTTGAAACAGCCTAAATCAGCTGTTAGGGGATGCCATATTGAAAGAATTAAAACAATTGTTTAAACTGAATAAAAAAATGTACTAGTTTATCAATTCGTTTTGTATTATTATAAATTTAGGTAAAGTAAATTAAAATTTTCTAGGGATTTTTTGCACTGTACTTATGTAAATATTTATTTATTTATTTATTTATTGCACTTATTTATTATTTTTGGTTAAAAACTTTCAAGTTTTTTTTATTTATTTATTAATATCTACTCGAAATTCTGGTAAATACCAATATTCGTTTCCATATCAACATAATTTACTATTTCCCTCAATTAACCATCAATTTACTTGAACTCGCACACGGCTATAATAGTAAAAATTGAATATTTGCTAGTACTTCAACTAGTCATAATTTTTTCTTTCAGAATTGTAAAAAACAGCACTTAGTCTGGTTAAAACAATTCGCCTCACTTTTAATATATAGGTGTATTCTATTGACATGAATGCTACAATAGAACAACTTATTTATAGAATAACTTGACATCCATCACTGCCTTGAGTTATACTACGAGTAGCTCGTGAAACAAACCATCTGAAATTACAATTAATTAATTAATGTCTAATCATTGTGTATGATTGTAATAAGGAAATATGAACAAAAATAAATTATATAAAAAAACAATATTCACTTTAATTTTACTTTTTCCACATTTTTTTGCCATTTTGTTTTGCGTTTATTTTCCACTGATTTGACAGATTAATTTTACAACTTCAACCAGAAAGAATTGAAAATTGATGTTCAAATTTTTGTCATTTAATCTCTTTACGGAATACCCAGTTACCAAGCTACGCCTGAATACCTTTATAATAATTTAAATAAATTTTCTTTGTACAGGAGGTGTTTTATTCCAAATCACAATGATATCGTAATAAAGCTGCTAACGATTTTAATAAAAATTTCTATTGCATTGTTGCCCTTTAATATATTCGTGCACAAGTACAGGGTAATTAGATTTTAAAGTTATTATATTGTAAAATGATCAATAAATATTGTTATTCCTAAAGCTCAATTATTTGTCGTAGTGAAATATATTTCACAAATCATTCAAACTCTTATACCTATATTCCTATGGAAAACATTCAAAATTATATCATTCGAAGAGTTAAAATTGGTATATAACATAAGTATATTAAATTTTTATATTTATTTCTATTATTTTGTCTAAATTTTAAATTAATATTATTATAATGCTACATTTTACATAGGATTTAAATGCTTTGAAATCTTTGCATTGATAACATCACTTTGGCAAGCGGTACAATGTTTCAAGGTACAAAGTCGATATAAATTTTTCTTATATTTAAATTATATATATTTTATGGGTATCAACGTAAAGTTACAGAAAGAGTAGTTAAGATAGTTATAATAGACCAATAAAGGTAATCACATATTTTGTGATGGTTGTATAAATATATGACTTATAGTGGAATCAACCTATCCCTTGTGTAAAGTGGACAAAGTGGGGATATATGGTAAATTTAGAAAATGATTCAATAAATTTATCATTTCAATGTTTCTGAAAATTACTAATTAAGCGAAATTTGGATACGTGAGAAGTTTATATTGGATTCCGAGGAGAATTTTGTTTGTAATTTTAGCTGTCATGTTTCTATTTTAGCAGTCAATTCTTGTTGCTCTTAATGCAAAATGAAAATTTTTGACAACTTAAATAACAAACAAAACTCTCGTGTGAACCTAGTATTAGATTCATTTACTTAAGATAACATTACAAATAATTTAATCTTTACATACGAATAAATTATTTTTTTTTATTATAATATTGTATATTTGAAGAATTCAAAATGCATCAAAAAAAAAAAAAAATGAATGAGTTTGATCTTGAAAAATTATTTATTTTTTACTAAAAGTGGTAATAAGTCCTTTAACTAATTTTTAAAACTTTGTGAATAGTTTTTTAACATATTTTAATCTATAAAAAATACTAAAAGACAAACGCGAATATATGTAAGCTATATTTTAAATACTTACAACATATATAGTAATATTCAATTTTTGTTAACTGAAAGCAATTCCATAAATACATTTAAAAAACTTTTGGATAATTAAAGATGTAGAAGATAACATCTGCACACATTTTTTTTTAACGGTTAATTTCACTATTCACATATTTATTTTACGCAAAAGCAATACATTTATGATTATTATTGAGAGAATCGTGTACGTAGAGCGTGATATTAATATGTAGAGTGTTCAATATACTTTTTAAAATTTAAAATGCTTTCAGTTTGAAAAAATAATCAATGAAGAACTATTGACAGAAATTAAAAATTAAATAAATTAATAAGTTTTATTTTAATTATTTTTTTTTCCTTTTATATACAGCTAACAAATAATCAGTTGCGTTGGCAGTTGAATTTTACACCTTTACCAAATTAGAATTAAAAAGGGCAGTCAGACCTTTGTCATTTTGTCACTTTACCGAGTACGAAGTTACTTTATTATTTTATTATTTATTTTATTTTATTATGTTATGTTATTTTATGCCGTTAATTTTCATATAGACAACGTATAAATGTGTTAAATTATAATACTAAGCTTTAATTATTTATGTACTCAATATGATACTTTCTGCTGTTGGATATCAACCTTATACATTTATTAATTGGTGCACTGCAACACTTGCTCTTTTCTCCGATTTGTTTGTTGTCAGTAGTAAGGTGTCAGTGTAGACGCGAACAAGTACATAGTATAATTAAATTGTGATTGAGTGCAGTGAGAACAAATTGAAATCGGTTCGGTTGGTATATCTTTGTGCAGAAATAAAATTATTAAATTACGGAGAAAGGTTAAATTAGTTTACTTGTGAATTATAATATAAAACATATTTTAATTGGGTTTGGGAAATAGCATAAAAAAATATAAATTGGTTAAGGAGAAAAGTGCCACCTTTTTGATTAAATTATGAAGCGAAGGGTAAATGTCGGTGAAAGAAAGAACAAAAAATTTATTGTTGCTGCAAGCAGAGTTGTATTATTTCAGTATGTATTAAGTTTTTTTTTTTAATAAAGTTAATCCAATATAATGTGCCTAAATAATTAATTACTAACCTTCGGAAATTCTTTAGTATTGTATATAAGTTTGTATTTTACCACACATAATATTGCATGCAGTATTGCAAATTATATATACTCTTCAGTTATATTGACTGCAACTATAAATTTGAAATGTCTATTAATCATGTGCTTATCTGAATAATTAAATAGTGGTGAATATTAAAATTTTATCAAATTAAATTATATATGTTTGTAATATTTGTATATATAATATATATTTTATATTAGGTGATATTTAAGGTAACTCGTAAAAATAACAGATGTAAATCATGCAACTCTGTTAATGCGCGTTTTTTACTTCAACGATGTATATATTTGTACTGCTCATTTTAATGACTTATGTACAAGAAACAACAGTAAGGAGTGCGATGGCAATACTCCCTTTCCCGGTTTGCAAATTCAATTCATTTTGGCATCTCTCTTTTCTCCATTTTTTTTTTGTCATCGCGGCTGTTCATTCTAGTTGATTCCGTTCTGTGTTAATTCTCCTTCCTTGTAATTGTAAGATTTAATTAAATATATGTGAAGTCGTGAATAAATCCTTATTAAACTAGTAAATAAAATGTAAGATTAAACTTAAAAAATGAAGCTTGATTTAAAATTGATTGTGATTTGCTTTAATTTTGTGACTATGCAAATCCTTTTACCAATGTCATTGTTCTTTGTATGTGGAGTGGTACTCGATATAAAAAGGTTTCCTTGTTAATTACCTACCTACTTTTTTTTAACATTTTTTTTTGTGATTTCTGCCGCAAATTATGCCAGCGATAATAATGTAAACTTGAAATAATTTTTTTTGAAATATCAATGTGATTGCATCGGTATCTTCGCAACTTCAATAGCTATTTAAGGATCTATATTTAACATCAAGGCGTGGTATATTCATTTTCATATTATTTTATAAAAAATTAACTTTTTTTTTTAAAAATTTTGCCATATATATTTTATATATATATACGTAACCAATATCTTTCACAGTATAATGTATGTTCGTAGATTCTCTGAAGACTGAAATTATGTCACAAAACTCTAAATTACGAAGGGCTGCGTCAAAGATTTCAGTCCATAGCCCATCATTAAATTTGGCTACTAATTCGAATCCACATATATAACTAGACCAATACTAAACAACATAAATTTGTAACCATAGCCAAAGTAAAATTGGCTATAATTTTCATACATCTTAATTGATTTACTAATTAAAGTTACATATTTCTCTTATTTTTATATTTGAATAGTAATTTGATATATATTACAAAATCTTTAAATTGGATACAAAATATATCTATGATAAATTTACGGATATGGTTAAAACTTTAACTATTTTTTTAGATATATTTAAGTATACGTAGTTTCTAATCCTTATAAAAGAGAAACTCACTTCAACCTAACATGACATCACACATATCAAAGAATATTTTAAACGTATTGTTTTTTATTTTTATTTTTTAAATTTACTGCTATTATTATTTAATTATTTGTTATTCTTTGCAGATCGAGCTGAATAGGTAATCTGCTCATTAACTTTCGTCGTGTAAAGTAGCAAACGATTTTAACGCACTTAATCAACACAGAGAGTCTACAACGATTGTCGAAAGTACTGACCTAATAGAATTCTATGAGTATTGATAGGAGAAAAAGGCTTACTCCTGCACCAAATAGAAACGAAAGCAATGATAAGTTTCGCTACACTCCATTACCGTATAGATAGAGATTAAAATAATTTATACCATATATTTATTATATAATGTAAAATAGAACATTAATATAAAGTAAGAATCAATGCTTTGGATAGTTTAATCAACTACTCTCATTGAAATCTGACAAAAACAAAGTATTTTTATACTTCAAATATTAAATTTAATACTTAAATTATACTTTTAACAATATATATAATAATATATATCTATATGTATTTTATAAACATATGCAAAAGTATATAAATCAACGAAGTATTCTAATTGACGCAAATATTTCGGACATTGTTAAAACTTTTCGTTTTCATAAATAATATTCAATTGAATATTCAAAATATATAAGACATCAGTTAATTTGAAAGGATTATTTAGCTCCTCACGGAGATAAGCTTATTCTAAATAAACTTTCATCACAAAATCAACAATCATGGATGATTCTCAGCCTAAAACCCTCTACGTTGGAAATTTAGATGCATCGGTTTCAGAAGAATTACTGATTGCACTATTTAGTTCAATGGGACCAGTTAAAAACTGTAAAATTATACGTGAACCGGGAAATGATCCGTACGCTTTTATTGAGTATACAACTTATCAAGCAGCGACAACTGCATTGACAGCTATGAATAAACGTTTGTTTCTCGATAAGGAAATTAAGGTAAAATTTATTGTAATTGACTTTATAATAATAGTATGAAATTGTATTAATATCAAATCAATATTAGGTTAATTGGGCCTCTAGTCCTGGCAATCAGCCAAAAACAGATATAAGTTCTCATCATCATATATTTGTTGGAGATCTTAGTCCTGAAATAGAAACTGAAACACTGAGGGAAGCTTTTGCACCATTTGGCGAAATTTCCAACTGTCGTATTGTACGTGATCCTCAGACAATGAAATCTCGTGGTTATGCGTTTGTCTCATTTGTAAAAAAGGCAGAAGCCGAAAATGCAATAACTGCTATGAATGGTCAGTGGATTGGGTCTCGTTCGATACGTACGAATTGGTCAACACGTAAACTACCACCACCACGTGAAACTCCTAAACCAGGAAACATGCAAGGTGGTATAAAATCTAACAATCGACAGACCTTTGAGGATGTGTTCAATCAGTCAAGCCCCACAAACACAACTGTATATTGTGGCGGGTTTCCGCCTAACGTGATAAGCGACGAAGTGATACAAAAACATTTTATACAATTTGGTCCAATTCAAGATGTACGCGTTTTCAAAGATAAAGGATATGCTTTCATTAAATTTGTTCAAAAAGAATCTGCTGCTCGTGCTATAGAGCATACACAAACATCTGAAGTACTTGGAAGCCAAGTGAAATGTTTTTGGGGAAAGGAAAACGGTGGATACGCACCGCAACAAACAATGGGAAATACTGTAGTAGCAACACATCCTTCCCCACCGGCACAAATGACAAATACACCAGTCACAGCTAATACTACCCCGAACGGAAGTCCATTTTGCCCGTCAACATATCAGCAACAAATTGCTGCAGCAGCTGCTGCGGCTCAATACCCTTACACAGCAGCAGCATACCAACAAATGGGATACTGGTATCAACCAGCGGTAAATTTAAAATGAAATAGTTAAACATTTTCATCCTTTATTCAAAATAAATTTGTAATTTATTATTTTATGCGTTATAGGGGTATCCTGCAGCGCAAATGCCTGCTCAGTATATGCAACAAGGATATTATCCATATGCTGCCGCCGCGTACACTAGTGCTCAACAAGCTGGAGGTAAATTTGATCGTGATACTTTTAACATAAATACTAAAAGCAAAGTTTCATTTTATTTATAGCTGCTGGTTACCGTATGGTACAGCCAAATGTTGCCTGGGGTGTACCTGGAGCAGTAGTACCAGGCGTAACTGCTGCCGCGGCTTCAGCAGCTGCTGCTGCAGCAGCTGCAAATGGATCTTTAGCTCCTCAAATGATGTATAGCACAGCAATGCCACAATTTCAAACCCAATGAAGTTGAGGCGCACGTTGTAATTGTATTAAACATACAACAAAAAGGTGGAAAGAGCAGTATAAAAGGTAGTCACTTAAGAAATGTATTTATGAAGTACAAATTTTTAAGCAAGCATTTTATTTGTTTTAGAGTACATCCAAGACCTAACAACAACAATGCGCCAAATTATTGAAAATTGTTATCACCAGCTCTTGATATTCCTGGGTTGTTCGCGAATGATATAAAACCAATAGCACGGACTTTAAATAAGATGTATAACTCAAGAAATTTGTAATATTCGCCAACAATCTTTAAAAAAATTCTTGAAAACTGTGAATGAAGATATTCAAAGTTTAAAATAAAAATATAAATGACTTAATAAAAAACTTTGTGTTTAAACGAGAAGATTAATATGCTAACGATTAGTTTATACATTAAAATAATGCAAATTGATATAAAACAAAATATCAATTTATGTAAATGTAATATAAGCGAAATAAAACGAAAAATTGTACCAAAGCTGTTATTTTTCTTAAAATATATATATATTATATGTTCAATATATTTTATATCTAGGATAGGTTGCATGACTGTGAAATATTAGTATAATTTATGTATATAGGTACATCAACTACTTACGATAAAATAGGTGGCGACATTCATTGATTAAATTATCGCTATTTAAACATGGATTATTTCGTAAACTCTTTTAATCAGCAAAATGGTCTGTACAATATGGTCCTGTACATTGAGCAATTATGTCCTCATAACTATGGACCATTGAAACGCAGAAGTTAAAAAAAAAATGATGATCTAGGTATATTTCAAGGTAGTTGCTGTAATTAACACGAAATAAAAATATTTAAAATGATTTACAATAAGTCTATTGCACACACAAAAAAATATGGAACTGCACTGGTTAATCTTGCCCTGCGCACAAATTTGATACGAACAGAAGGAACGTTTGAAAGATTATTCACTAAAAAAGCAAAGCTGTAATTAACAGTGGTACACGATTAGGTTTTTTTGTACATCGAGGTTAACATAAATAAACCTCGGAAAATTGAAGTCTCTTATGTTCATTCAACATAAACTTAAATCAATTTTATAGATAATGGAATGGATAACAAGTGATTGGAATTAACATTTAGAAAAACCAGATTATATGGCGCGCATTAAATAAATTGTCAAAGAGACTAATTACCCCAGAAATAAATTGTAATTAAGTTGTTACTGCGTTCGAAGTGGTGTTAATGATGCTTATGAAGCATTTCAAAGCGATAATTCCAATGGAAAGAATATACATTTTAAATTATACACCTCATCTCCATGATTTAAGTGGTAAATAATAAAATATATATTATATGAAGAGAAAAGAAGTGAATGAATCTTTAACACAATTCATAAACTTTAAATAAAGGAAGGTCAAAATATAAATGTATATTATTAGCAGTGTTCTTTAAGAAAGACTTATGAGGACTCGTAGGAGTGCAAGTTCTTATTTATTGTACTTATATCTTTATGATTTTTCCCATCTGTTCTTATACCACTAACCACACACTAATTAAATCCTTTCTAGATACTATTCTTACCGGTGTACTCGAATGGAATCCATTCGTGTCTTCTGTACTGTAGGTTCTTTTAGCTTCGCAAAACAGCATTGCTAAAGAGCACTTCAGACAAAAAACTTAGATTTTCATTGCAGCCAAATACTGCGATTTATAAAGTGTAATTATTATCAAATAGGTAATTATAAATCAAATAGATACTTTCAGACCAATAATAAATCTATCTAAGTTGACTGTAGAGATAGTGAATAAGTACACAATGGTAAGAAAATAGTTATTATGAAGAGATTGAGGAAATTTAGTTAATAAAAATATGCCAAGTAATCAGTTTTCAAATGTAGCACTATAAAGCAGTTGGTATATTGATACATCTCCTCAGTGGCCAGTGAAGAAAAGAGTGAAGATTTGCTATCAGATTTCATATTTAATATACTTAAACCTGTTTAACTATTGCTAATCTGAGTTTAAAGTAGAAAAAATGATTTTAAAAGACTAAAACGAGGAAAAAAAAATAATAAATCAGAATGACGAGACTTCAAACTGTAAGATAAAGGAAGTTCTTTTGCCGTATATGTTATTGAAAAAATCATATATTTTATCTCTACTATCTTCCAACACAAGACAACTTTCAAACGTCGGAGTACGTTGGATAATAGATATTACAAAAAATATGATAATAATGAGGTTTTCTGGAAAAATCAACATTCCGTCATAATTTCCAAACTCAAGTGACATATTAACCATCATATTTAAATAATATTAAGTGAACTAAAAGTTAGTATATATTTTAAGCTGTTTTTATCCATTATTGAGACATTAAAAATTATTTGACTGTTTTTTTTCGGGTACATATCATATATCTCGGTAAATATTAAAAATAAAACACCAAACCAATATGTTTTTTTTTCCTTTTTTAGATTTAGAAATCATCTCAGGAAGTTAAAGGAAGGAAGGATGGTATACAAAGCAACCTATATATATATATATATATATATAATATAATTTCAGTTTTTAAAAATCGACAAAAAGCGTAAATAAAGATTAATTTAATTTTTAATACTAGAAAGTCTTAGAAATTTGTTTCTCATTAACACAATAACTTGAACCGTCGAAAGAATTTATCAAGATTATTAAAATGAAATGCATCTGTAGATCAGAGTTAAAAGTTAAATGTTTTAAATTCAAATTACTACCACAAATATTTACATCATTTGTACAAAAGTCAGTATATATATATATATATATATATATATATATATATATATTATAATATATATATATATATATATATATATATATATATATATACGTGTATATATAATAGAAATGTGTAATATAATTTAATATGAAATCGATAGATCTAAATTCTAATAATTTTTTGTAATAATCAAATCTATCAACATTAACTACGGTCGATACTCATTAAAATATTACATATTACTTAATAACAAAAAATAGTAATTTATTAACAAAAATAACTTGAGATTACTCTAAAGAACTAAGACAACTTGTCATTTAAGGTTCTATTGATTACTTAAACACACAACTTCAGTATTATTCAATATTATTTAATAGGACTAGAATAAAATTATTAAACAAGATTGATTAAATAAAATATATATTGGAGTTATTAATTATATAAAGCTCTACTATTTCACAACTGACACGTATATACATACATATGTACGTAGCTATGTCGACTAAAGTGTTCACTGTTTATAGCTTTCTTAGTGTTCCAAACTACAACTTAAAAGAACTCATTACATAAATTCAGATGTAAAATTTGGTGATTATTCATATTGCACATTTGTTGCAATATATTGTAACTGTGGGTCTAGACTTTCATCTGTTCTTCGGTTTAAAGTCTAACTCAGATCAATTGATCGTGATATTTACAAAATCTATTCATTGATGTGATTCACTTATCAGAAAAGGACAAACGACGAAAGATATGGGCTATTACTTATGTTCTCGATTTCTCTAGTATCAATAATAATTCTACATATCGAAATCAAATTGATAACTAGATATCCATTATAAAATTCAGTTATTTTGTAAAAATAAATTAATACCAAATGATTTTCTTGAAATACTAAATACATATACATATGTACATGTATGTAACTTTCAAGTAAATAAATTTGTTTCTTAGTTCAAGCATAGGGTTAACTAGATAATTACACTAAAACAAAAGCAAACATTTCCGACCTTCCAGCTCACATTTTAAATATTTTAATTCCGGTGCTTCTTCAATTCATTTTAAAAGTTTTGCATTTTAATCAGAAACTAGAAAATTGTTATAAATACTTTTTCTATCTGTTAGTAAATTTTATTAGAATATTTATTAGAAGCTCGTTTCAAATATGGAACACCTAATTTATAGCAAATTATCAGTAAACACGCACTATCATATCAATTGAAAGTGCGAAGCGTGAAGAGTACTAGTTCCACCATCCTCGCTGGATTACTAATACGAAACTAGCATAACCCAAATATGTTGTTGCTGTTATACAGATAACTGGCCTTTTGATTCCGTAATCAAAGGGATGTGCTGTGCTAGATACGATTGTCCGATCTGATCGACTCAATCGCCCTAGGAACCTTTATATAATGAAAGGCAGTAAAAAATAGAAGCGTATCTGTTTTAAATTTAATAAATCTTGGCAATCACAGTATTGATATATTTGTCAGACTACTTTTTTCTCATTCAGTCATTTTTTAGTGCTGCGAAGAAGTACAATAAGTGATAGAAATTTAATGGATATTCCCCTTTTTCGATGCAGTAAAATGCTTTGTAAACTATGCTTCATTTGGTTTTATGTTCAAAAGTAACTATATGTTTTAGAATATATCCATTTGTTAAACCTGCCATGGTAAAAGTTTCGATGAGTCGCACGATATAGTTTAGATTGGAAACTTTCAAGACAATACTCTTAAAATAATGTTTAATATTTTTATTAAATATACTTTTTAAAATCAAATAATATTAAATTAATTAAACTAGTAGTTGACTATTATTGACAATCAAATGAGTAACTGATAACATATATAAGTTTTATGTTATGTATAGGATATTACAATAATAACATTTACAAAGATATGATGCTATGGCTAATGTTTTATTGCATACATGTGTGTGAAAAATGTTACTTTATTACTAAAGTATTATATTAAATAAAATACAAAACAAATAAAAAATTTTATTAAACAAACAATATTAGAATAATTAAATAAAATTAATAAAAAGAAAAAGATAATGGTACGCTGCGATATATATTTGCAATCTATTGTGTTGTTCCTAGCGTGGACAAATAAAGTTAATAATTAATTTAATGATATGCCTCGGCTTCAGAACTCATTCGGTTTAATGAAAGTCGATCTGGAGACATGAGCAGATAATATGGGTGCATATTCAACTCTACAGTTATCAGGGTTCTCTAATACTTGGTAGTTAATAGGATCATGTCTAGTTTTAATAATTAATTTACTAAGTGCAGTTCCACCATAAAATTGTGAAATATATGAAATAATATAGTACTGTATGTAAAAGGGTAGCAAAGATTACCGAAATAATCACATAATATAAAACTGCATTACATTATAAGTCAAGCTCACAAAGGAACTAAATAGCTCGTTAACGATAAGCTTAAATTTAAAAATTAAGATACTCGCGATAAGTTAGAAGTCAGCGCACTTCTTGTCGTGCTCAACCCAAATTGTCGCACATCCTCAACGTAGCACACCTGGGTAGTTACTTGGCACACACACAGGCGTTGAGTAAAGAACTAATAATACATATACTAAGTTCATTCCTAGAATTTTAAATTGTGCGCAGTTTAGCACTGAATAAAGGTCGTGAACAGGCCTCGAAAAAGAATTTCAAACGTTAGTAGAGGCATATGAACAATGGTGCTGCGTCAGGTCGAATCCCGGAACTATTTGTTAGGGTCAAGACAAAAAGCAGTTATTTACAAATTAATTCTTATTCGTCAAAATATACTTTTTCCTTTGAAAATTATGAAAAAAAATATATATGTTAATGTCATAAATAACTTAAAATAAAATAATTAGAACAAACGATCTTATTCAAAAAAATATATCAAATTATAAAAAGTAAAAAAGTAAAAAAAGTGCTGGGAAGAAACATTTTGAAATTACTTTTTATTTAATGGTGTTAACAATAATTTTAAACAATACAATGGAATGAAAATATTTCACTTACAACATAATAAAATATAATACTTAAACATAAAAAACTGGCATAAAAAACAATGATATAAAAATTTTAATTGTGTAAATAATTTCACAACAAAACGTACAAATATCTAAGATATATATAATTTGAGAAATAAAATTTATGGTTAAAATGTTCAATAAGACATCTGACTGGTATTAAAAACTATGAGAACGAGTATATTACATGTCTTTGCTTTATAATTAAATAAACGATAATAATGACGAACGATTAAATATGCGTCTAGTTTATTATAGAAAAAAAATCAGATTGGCTTTGATTAATGATGAAGAAGGTGTATCAAAGGCAGCACTATTATGCTGCTTAATAAATATTATCGTACTCTCTTCAGCATCAATAGCCTAATCAAATATTACAAAATATTTTAAACTAATTAAACATTGATTATAATTATAATTAATTTGATTGCTTATATGTAAGAAAAACTAAATTAAACTTTACATATAATAATGATTCTGAAAGACTAATTTGAGAACCAAATCTAAAATAACTAATGCACTCACATCATAATATCCATTTGAATGAAGCGAGGAAAAGAATATATAACTTTAATTGTTGCTTAAATAGTTATATCGCCATATTCTTGAGACCATTTTACATAAGAATTTAAATTTTGTGGAGCGACAGAACGACGTATACGCTTAAGTGAATTATGGAAATCATTTTCTGTTATGGCACGCATGGCACTAATATCCAAATTTTTAACTTCCTCAACATTAAGTTCGCGAATTGGCTCAAGAGCAGCGTCTTTAGCTAATGCAGTTAAATCGGATCCAGAATAGCCTTCAGTTAATTTCGCTAAACGACGCAGCGCATCAGTGTCTAAAGGGCTACCTTGCCTTTGTAGCAAGTGACGTAATAGAAGTTCACGCGTATCTAAATCAGGCAGTGACACATAAACACGTTTAGTGAAGCGCCGCAAGGCAGCTTCATCAAGTTCTTGTGGCCGATTTGTAGCAGCCAAAACAACAATTCTGTCACCTTCATTATTACCAGGAAGACCATCAAATTCGACAAGAAATTCCGTTTTGAGACGACGGGAAGCTTCATGCTCGTTATTACTACGTTCCGATAGTAATGAATCAACTTCATCAATAAAAATAATGGAAGGTTGCATTTCTCGTGCCACAGCAAACAATGCACGCACAAGTTTTTCACCATCTCCCACATACTTGCTTGTAAGCGAAGCAGCCGAAATATTAAAAAAAGTAGCACTGCACTCTGTGGCAACAGCGCGTGCCAATAAAGTTTTTCCATTTCCCGGTGGACCAAAAAGCAGTAAGCCCTTTGCTGGAGCACGTAAACCTTAAATAAATAAATTTAACTTATATACATTACAAATTAATAAAAATTCATGAGTTTACCTGTAAATAATTCTGGACGTACTGAAGGCAATATGACCATCTCCTGTAACGCTTGTTTAGCCACTTCTTGACCTGCTATATCAGACCATTCCACTTTTGCTCCACCTTCAACTATTTCATCCATTATTATTTGCACTAGTTTTTGTTCTACACCTTTTACGCTAACTACTGGAGTAGTTGCACCACTATTTGCTTGACCACTGCCTGCAGGAGTACGTGAACGCTGTGGCGGTGTATTCCGACCAGATGACTATAAGCATATTAATAATATAAATTAATATTATATGATAATAGATATAATATAACATAATAATAGATATAATGTAATATAATAACAAATATAATATAATAAAAATATGCGTTGAAAAATATTGTAATAAAAATAGATTTTAATTATTAAGTCTTACGAATTGTCTGCGAACTGCCGGTGGTGTAGCTGCCGTTTTTAAAGGTTGACGCTGTGATAAAGTACCAGTAGTAGTCTTAGAGCCCAAATTACGTGGCAAAGTCTGTGATTTATTGATAACGGCTAAATTACCAGGACGTTTATTACCAACAGTGAGTTTGCGTCCAGAAGCTGTTATAAAATAGTTATATAATGACTTAATTCATTTTCAATAAGAAATAGTTATACACTAATATATAACAAATATTTAAGAGTAATATAATAATCAACTGCAAATGATAGATTACATAAATAAAAATTTATTTTTAAAACTTTATATATTTGCACTGCATGCAGTGATTAATTCTATTTGTGATTTGTGATTTGTGAACTATGAAGACATGTTGAAGCAGCTGCCTGTGTTTATAGTTTTATGTACGCAATTATTCTTCAGTGCAACGCGTTTTCTTTTTTATTGGCGACAGATTAAGGCAACACAAAACATTATTCGTTACAAAAAATAATAAATAAAGAAAACCAATGTGATGAAAGGAATATTTTTGCGTCTTGTATGCAAACTGCAATCAGATTAAGCGAATCTACCATATGTTTTATAATCTTACCTGTTGGTCCCGCGGAGCCGTCAGTTGTTTTAGTTAAACGTGAGACAATGGGAACTATATTTCGTTTTTTTACAATATTATTTGGACGTGAAAAATGCGACTTTGTTTGTGTTTGTGCATTCGGAGTTTTATTTAATATCATTGGCTGCACTACTTGAACGTTTGGCGAGCTAACTTTAGGGCTATCTGACTTTTTACCAGGATCTTTTTTTTCGTCTGCTTTTTCGGCAAGTTGCAAAGACTCTAAACGCAACTGTTCCTCGTGTAATTCTGAATTGTTTATACAAATTGCGCAGTAAAAATTATACGACATCACAGGTAATGGAAATGAGTACAAACCAAAAACAAAAAAAACAAAAAAATTATAAGAAATAACAAAAAAAAAAGAACACAAAAATATAGCAATATTAAACACAGAGCAAGCCAACTTCATAAATATAAACACTAAGAAATGAATTAAGTATTCTTAAGAAAATTACCTAGAAAATGCAAGCGATCTCGTGCCATGGATAAATTGGTTTGCATTTTATCATGTAATCTCTGTGCACGATCCCAAACATCACCACGACCACTCCAGCAGTCCACAGCAATACCATCTTCCAGTTCTTTGATTCCTTTACGATATAACTCAATGGCTAACTCTTTATGCCCTACACAGTTAGCAAAAAAAAAAAACAGTAAAACATTTGTATTTAAGAAACCTAATGTACCGTTGTTGCTTTATACAAAATTTATATAGCAAAAGAAATGGTTGCGTACCTTCGTTTTCTTCGTCAATTTTTAATGCTTTGCTTATGTACTCAAAAGCGCGTCTGTGGTGATGTTTTTGCTTAGCCAACAATGGGTCACCAGGTCCCGGACCAGCACTGTTACCCTTGTGTGACATTTCTAGCTGTGGGCGAAATCTATGAGAATGTGTACCCTCTAAGGTGTCCGTTAAGGGGTAACTAACTAAAGCTGAGTTGTGCGCTTGCACCAATTGTTTATCTTTCGCGTTAGAGTTTGAAGTATTTGTGCCTACAACAATTTCAATATTACACTCGCGTTTGTGGGGACGATAGATCACTTTTGTGCTGCCATACAAATAGCGAAAAATACAGAACAGCTGATAAATTAGCGAGCGTAAAATATTGAAGAGAAATATAATGGGAAATGAAACAATATATAGATTTTGTTTGTGGACAGATCCAAACTGCGGACTTCTTCCAGTAGGAGTTGAGATAATATCACCGTCAATGTCACTATCTTCTTCTTCAGGTGAAGTGCGGCGATTGGAAGTTGTCTTCTTATTGGTTGAGTCATCAATTAAAGCTATACTGCAAGTGCTGCTGGTTTTGCGGTGCGTATTGCTCTGCCGGATTGGAGATTTTGTACTACTATTACTGCTAGTACTTCCACTTGCATTATTATTTCCTGACGAGGATGACGAAGATGATTGTGTCTTATTGCGTACCATCGAGGTTTACTTTACTCTTAGGTACTTCCTCCTCCTTTGGTTACTGAACAAACTTAATAAGAAAACTTACTTTTCAAATTTTTATGTCAAACTATATAATATATTATCGCACACTAAATAATTCTAAATTTATTTTAAGAACAAGTGTAAATTTTCAAGTTAAAAAAGAAAATTTTGTAAAGGATTTCCTCCCCATGATTGTATTTCACCCTTAAGTAATCGTCACCTGTACTGTCAACTTTTTAATTTGTTTCAATTCCATTCGTGAAAGGTTGCATTTCTTTTTATGAAAATTTTAACTCTCAAGTTTTGTATAAGACTATACACTGGTAACAGGGACACAATGATCACTAAATGATAAAAATTAGTACATTATTTTTAATATAAGTTGGTACGAGAAAAATTAATTTCTTGCTTCCCACCAACTAATGTAAAAAGGTGTGACTTTCTAAAACAGAGCTTGCGCTAATAATGTAACAACATTATTAGAAAAACCTTCCTATTATAAACCGGCATGCTTTTAACATTGTGTATACAACTTATATGTGTATCCAATTATTGAAGGATATGGGATCTATCTTTCTGCACGGTGGGCTGCAGCCAAAAGTCTGCTTAAAGTGCTTGAATCCACTAAATCCATCTCTTAGGAATATAAAAGGGACAAATTTCAGTCATTGCACCGTAAATTTCGTATGTTAAAACCCTATTCTAGCAATCTAGGGAAATGTAGACGTTAGAATACAGAAGGCTTAGCATTTAGATAACAAATATATCTAAAATTTTTGGCAAACATAATATGAACATATACCTTTATATGCTTACTTTAATTAATAAAAACATTAGCATGCTTAGAAGTTGGTTTAATGCAACGTATACATTGGATAAGTTGTTTGATCTAATGATAAGTTTCACTTGCTGAAAGGTTATAAAATAAAAATCAAAATGAAATTCTTACCATATGCTTGTCATATTCAGTTATACTTTTTTAACGAGTGGCAGCCTAATGCAATGAATATTTACTTTGAACTACGGCAGCATTTAATAATCCATAAAACAGCTGTTTGTTTCATGTTACTTTGTGGGTTTGCATAATAAATATAATACTAAACACTTTTACGAAAATAATAAATTATAATGTCGAAAGCTGCAGGCAGATTGAAAAAAACTGTAGATAAAGTAACACATACTACTAAATTAAGAACTAATATACCGGCTGGTATGGCAGTTGCAGGGCCTCCACTTGGTCCTATGTTGGGTCAGGTTAGTTCAACAAAATATGCGTAACATTTTTAATTTGTAACTTATGTGTTTACAGCGTGCAATAAATATTGCAACTTTTTGTAAAGACTTCAACTTACGCACTGCTGAAATCAAAGAAGGCATTCCGATACCTTGTCGTGTATCAGTAAATAGTGATCGCAGTTATAACCTTCTTATGAATGCACCCCCCGCAACATTTTTCCTTAAGCAAGCTGCCGGCATACAAAAAGGTGCAATGAGCCCCGGCAGAGAAATCTCGGGAAAAATTACTCTAAAACATTTATACGAAATAGCAGCCATTAAAATACAAGATCGTCCAAATTCTCTTCTAACGATGCAGGTTGGTTCAAATTTAAATAAATCTCTAATATCACAATTGATACC
This sequence comes from Teleopsis dalmanni, assembly GCF_002237135.1. Lineage (NCBI taxonomy): Eukaryota > Metazoa > Arthropoda > Insecta > Diptera > Diopsidae > Teleopsis > Teleopsis dalmanni. The sequence goes on from NC_051847.1 coordinate 224,517,291, forward strand.
ATGAAATATATTCATATAGCAAATGTGTGCGATGTTAGTGGGAATAGCTCGTACTTGTGGCATACAAATTGTACGTGACCTAAACGCAGACGAATATGCACAATTTTTAGAAGAAAGAAAAGAAGTTGTTGCCGAACAACGGAGGGAACTGCAAGAAAAACGAGATGCAAAAATGTTACGTACTGGCTAAAAATATTAAATTTTATTAATAATTTGTACAAAAGTAATAAACTACTCTAAACTAAGCTTTTTCCTATCTTTGGTCATGTTTTTCTTGCGCCGCTTTTCCAAATGTTTGTTTAATTTGCCAGTTTGTTTAAGGTGCTCAAATTGTTGTACAAGTTCCTTGGTACGCCGTTCCTCTATAAGAAACAATTTTTGAGTGTTCAAATCAATTTAATATTTCGTTTACGTTTAAACTTACTTTTGGTGACAAAATGTGGCTGCTCACCTGCTACGCGTGCCTTTTGGATTTCAATTTTCTCTTTTTTAAGCATTGTTTGTTTGTCATGCCATTTCCGTTCTTCTTCATTTTTATTTATTAATTTCTGCATTGATTTTTTCATATTAATTCGAGTGTCTTCATCTTCTGTTAACGCCAAACTATTCTTTAACTGTTTTACTTCATTTTTTCTTATTTTAGTTAAAAATTTGTAATTGTCCTTGAAACGTTTTATTTCGTATGTACCTGATCGTTCATCAAAACGTGGGTCACGCAATTCTTTGTCACTTTTAGGTTGAGTTCGTAATTCAGCTCCTAAAAATGGTACCTGTCTCTTTGAAGACAATTCCCTTGGTCTATTTTTATTCAATCGTTTATGGTCTTCGTTTTTTACATTTTTTCGTTTTATTGACTTATTATGACCTAAGATAGCTTCATTGTATACTTTAGAACCAAGTTCTTCTTTCAGTTTTAATATTTCTTCAAATGTCATATTGCCGAGGTCTTCTCGAATTAGATTCTAAAATTTTTCAAGGACACAATTAGATTTTGACTCTATAAAAGAACAAAATTCATTTACCCTTTGCTCAGTTTCATCTTCGGAACTGGAACCGCTTGATTCGTGTGAAGACATCATTTTTGTAATATTTGTTACTCAAATAATTCTTCCATAAAAACTCACATGTAGTATTTCTTGTTTTTATTGTTTTAAGTAATTTGTTTGTAAACAGGGTTGCATTTTCACTTTGACAGCACAGCAAACCCAAGCAGATAGTAAACATATAATCAGTGATTGTGTTGAAATTATTGTATTTTTCACTTTAAAATGGGAAAAGTGCTATTAAATAATATAGAAATTTGCCAAAAAGATTTTAAAAATATTAAACAAATTGAGGAATGTATAGCTGACTGCCTCGTAAGTTTTTAACATGATTTAATTATTTTAATAAACACTGCGCATTATTATGTGCGAGTAGACAAAAGCTGGTGAAATTAATCTTCACTTTATTTTTATTACTTTTTTATTTAAGGCATTGCATTGGAATGAATATTTCTTAATTCAAAATGGAAAAAAGCTATGCAATGATGACATTTTATCTGAGGGCAACATACATTGCCAGTTGCGTTTATTGGGTGGGAAAGGTGGATTCGGATCTATGTTACGGGCCATTGGAGCACAGATTGAAAAAACAACGAACCGAGAAGCTTGTAGGGACTTAAGCGGTCGACGCTTACGTGATATTAATGAAGAAAAACGTTTAAAAGCCTGGTTGGAAAAGCAAGGTGAACGAGAGCGAGAAGCAGAGGAGAGAAAGAAACGTAAAGTAGAGAAGTTATTGTCTGTTCCTAAACACGAGTTCAAGGACGAATGCTACGAGAAAACTCGTGCAACTATGACAGATAAGGTGAACGATGCTGTGGAAGAAGGTCTAAAAAAAGCACATGAACAACAAAATGTTGACACAGAAAAAGTGCCTATTAAACGTAAAGTCAATACAACGACAACCAAAAATAAAAAATCAGCATTATGGATTGGCGATGATATATCAAGTTCTGATAGCACTTCTGAAGACGAAGATACTGTACCAGAAAAAAAACAAAAACTATCAACATAAAATATTTAAATAAAGTAAATTTAAAAGTAATATATATATTTGTTCGAATTGGTCAAATTTTAATGACTATCTATCTTATGAGATATATAAATCAATATAATATTGAATAAATCAGATTGTAGAGAAATGTAATATATTTGCTCGTGATCAATTTATTCATTCCATGAAATAATTCAATAACATAATTTTTTATTGTTGTTAAACTGCGATTGTTAATAAATGAGATTGTTAAAAGAGTGGTAGAAACTATAGTCTTCTTTTGTCTGTGCGTTAAGAACTACAAAAATCTTTTGGAATTTAATCTTAAATTTATTATATTCTAAAATTTTTGAACATATCACTTGCCTAATGTAAATATTTATTTTATTTTTTGTTTGACAATATTGTAGTTAAATTTAAAATTCAAGTCCTCCAATATTGAGATTGAGTTCAAATACAGAACATATTTAAAAATTTAAAAATGAGTAATGCCTCGTTAGTTATATAGTTATTTTATATTTATTTCACTTATTTAGTTTATAATAACCACTAATGCTTAATATTAAGTTATAAATAATATAATAAAAAGTTTAGGAATTGTTATCAAATTGTGAAGATACCCAAGCTAGACCCCATTTTAAGTTAGTGAGCATAAACTTCAGTGCTTTTGTCCACTGTTCTTCTGAATTAAATTGAATTCTATAAACGATAAAAAAAATATTAATGTATTTTTCTTTAAAAAATGTATATAAATCTACTAACTTTATTGAATATGATTGTCCGGTTGATGGATCAATAATTTTGCCCTTATCCATTTTATATGGTAATAGGAATTCCTTATCTCTCTTTTCTACTTCTTGCTGAAATTGTGTTAGACAATCCAGAAATGCTACCATAGCCGCATCAAATTTGGTATCCCAAAAGAATTTAAAGCCACCAGTTCCATATAACGGTAACTCACGGTTTTCACCCAGTACTTCAACATATGAATGATTACCAAATGGTACTATACGGTAACGTTCAAATGTTAGATCAATTTTACGTGCTAAAGCGCAAAGTAGCAATACTGTCTGACCCCAAGCAGCATTTATTTCTGACCAATCAACTGATGTAGAGGGCAGTCGTCCAAGACGAAAATTATTTATTGTTCCAAAATGACCAGCATGCCATATATGAAATGTTATATTAAAAATATTAGCATCTTTAAGCTTTTCTAGTTGTTGATCAGCGTATGCAATTTGACATTCAAGGCTTCGTTTATCATCTTCTGTAAGCATTAATTCACGTCGGTGCTTTGTATACTCTCGCCAATATGATGATTCTTGTTCATTTAATTTTTCTTTTTCTAATTCCTCTTCTTCGATTTCTTTATTTAAAGCTTGTTCTTGCTCTTTTAGACTAGTTAACTCCAATAACAATTGTTCCTCGGTAACCTTTAATTCGGCTAATTCTTTTTCTAACTCTGATACATTAGGTGTCTCAGGATCATTTTCCAAATGTTTTAAATAATTTTTATAATCATTGTATTCATTTTCAGCTATTTTTAATTCACGATTCATTATCTCCAGCATACTGTCAGCACATTCTTCACATAAAGGGTGGTCAATTTCCGAGTTAGAAGACAAACAATCAAATAGTTGTGCTTGCAATTGAAGTGCATCGCTGAGTTTTTTTTTATCACGCCCATCAGAGACAAGCATAAAGCCCGTGCCATTAAATGAATCTGTTATGTGATACGGTGGAATGAAATGATCATAGCTATTCACATCTTGCTGCAAGTCAATGGTATTGACGTTGTTTGAATAAATTGGCACTAAGTAAGACAACATAATTATGATGAGTAAACTATTAAGGCTGGTTAATCATATATTGAAATACATACATAAAAGTTCAGCATGTTGCAAATCTCCAATATTATCCAAATTTTCATCTATATTAATAGGTTGCAAACATCTTTGGCAAGCAAATGATACGGGTGTCTTGCCCTCCTCGTTCATTTTAAATATATTTTACTTTTGTTCACAATTAATACTTCAACAAATCAAACTTCTCCAACAGCTGACAAAAGTAAATAATAATTATGGCCAGAGAATATAAGTGCAAGTATTATTTGGTAATCACGTATACATATGTATGTATGCGGCAGGGTTTCCTTCTGATCTAAAATTTGTATGCGTTTCTATTATATATCATCTGAATTGCAAATAATGTAAATTGGAATATTTTTACAAATATGTAATTGCAAATAATGTAAAAAATAATAAATAATTAAATAAAAATAATAATTAAAAATAATAAAAAGTAATAAATTGGTAAGAAAGTAGTGAAAGCAAAATTCTTGACAAAGTCTAGCCAGTGTAGACGCAAAATGTCACCATACTATTTGGTCGCATGTATTTGATTAAATGGTATTTTTTATTACATGCGTTTATTACCTGTGCTGACTTTTAACTAACTTGACTTTTTTGTATAATATGATGTACTAAGAATAAAAAACAAACAACGCATGAAAACAATGAGTGATAAGTAAAATTTATTACATTTTGTAAACAAATAAAGAGTTAGCAAATATGATGCATTTTCGATTATTTTTATTTGTGATCTTCACCGTTTCAGCAAAGAAGAAACAAATCATAGTTTGCTGTCTAACACCCTTGAATGTTATTTTGTAATTAAATTTCATCGGTAACAGGGCGTTCAAGTATTATTTAACGAAATTTTTGTAATTTGTGTAAAAATTAGTCCCACTTCCTATATATGAAATAATAAAGTTTTGTTAATTATGTTTATATGTATTCATCAATTGATTTGCCGTGATATAAACATTTTTCCAAATATCGGTAATTTTAGCAAAAATTTGGAATGCAGCCCTGGGGAAAATTAAATTTTTGAATAAATAATGAATAATAAGGAATAATGTTTAACAAAAGGCTTTTATGAAGCAAATGCTATGTAGAACAGCTACATATACAGTTTTGCTATAAGTTGAAAATTATTTTGCTTAATTAGAATTATGTGTTAGCATTTAAGTTATATGAATATGTTTTATTGTTTATACTGATGAAATATATAAATTTTGTACCATTTCATATAAAATATAATATATTCAGAATTATTTACTTGCACAGAGAGTGGCCATTAACAAGAAACTGTTGTTGAATTTCGAAGAGTTAAAAAATGTTTTACTCATTAAATTCGTCAGAATAATAGTAATAAATTTTCTTTGTTAGCACTGTGTTTTAAATTTGGTTGCAAAATCTTAAAATTGGTTTCAGAAAGCTCCTAATTAAAACAACCTTGAAAAGTTAAAGAAAACTGAAACAAAAACAAAAAGAGCAACAACGATAAGCATACAAGTTATTGCTTAATATGAAAATAATTCCACCACAATTCACTTTGTTTTGATTGTTTGGACGGAATAGTCGATTCGTTAATTTAAAAAAGCTTAAAATAAGTTCTTTAATAAGTGTTTTTGTTTGTATAAAAAGTAATTATTTTTAAATTGTTTATTATACTTTGAGTAATTTATTTAAGTTTAGGAACATTTACGACTTACGTATTCTGTTCTTTTAACGCAAAAGTTCAAGCCTATTCAAAATGGTTTCCTATTTTGTGCCGCGTGGAAGGTTTTTTCTGAAATCTGGTAATTTTCGACAATCGTATCAGAAACATCAACAACCACATCAACAGGCCCAAGAAAAATGGCCTATGCTGCGCCAATTTCGTCAAAGCTTCTCTACAAAATCTCTAAAAAATTCAAAACAAAAATCAGTAGCCAAATCTGAAATTCCGATGAGAAATACATCAAATAAACCATCAGTTTATAACGGAGGCAGCCAATTAGAGCTCGAACAAAGTCGACGTAATATTTTGCGTAAATGGACGGGGTTTCTATTTCGTTGGGCTCCTGTGGGTTTATGCGTTTTTGGTGCAGTTGAATGGCAATTACATAAGCAAAAATGTAAAAATCAGGAAATTCCTCGCACTGCTTCAAATTTTCAATCGAAAGTGTATTGCTCACTGCCACTGAGAATCTTAAGTCGCTGTTGGGGTTGGCTAGCAGCTTGTTATTTACCGGAATCACTACGTCCATATGTGTACGGTTGGTATACGAATACTTTTAATGTCAATTTGGAAGAGGCGCTATATACCGACTACAAACATTACAATAATCTTTCGGAATTTTTTACGCGCCCTCTGCGAGACGGAGTGCGTGTAATAGATAAGACAGCGCCACTTATATCACCAGCAGATGGCAAAATATTGCACTTTGGTGAAGCAACAAATTCAGTTATTGAGCAAGTGAAGGGAGTAAATTATAGAATAGAATCCTTTTTAGGCCCAGCTTCATGGAAAACGGAAACGTCCAGTGATGATTATGCAAAATATATTAAAAATAAAAATGATGGCTCCACTGCACTATATCAATGTGTTATCTATTTAGCACCTGGTGACTATCATCGTTTTCATTCGCCCACTGATTGGAAACCAACTCTACGTAGACATTTTAGTGGTGAACTGCTATCAGTTAGTCCAAAAGTAGCTACTTGGCTGCCTGGTTTGTTTTGCTTAAATGAACGAGCTTTATATTTGGGTGAATGGAAACATGGATTCTTTAGTTACACAGCCGTTGGTGCAACTAATGTAGGATCTGTGCAAATTTATATGGATGAGAAACTGAAAACTAATCGTTGGGTTGGTTTAAACGTTGGTGCTCATAAAAAATTTAATGAATTCGATGAAATACCGTTGCCAACTAATTCTAAATTAGATAAAGGAGATTTGGTTGGTCAATTCAATATGGGCAGCACCATCGTTTTAATATTTGAAGCACCAAAAAATTTTAAATTTGATATTAAAGCTGGACAGAAAATACGTATGGGTGAACCTTTGGGAAATTTCATAAAAAAATGAAAATGAAATTTTAAATTTACAAAACTTCGGTTTGTTTAAACTAAATTTTTGTAAAGAAATAATAATCTGGAGTGTGAGGAGAGTGAAGAAATGAAATGTGATTTGACTTCGTCTTTGTCTGCCCAATCTTAAGGAATAAATGCACACTACAATTTATAAAATCGAAAGTAAAAAAATTTGTGTCTTACAAAAACTCTGTGCCATTTGAAGAAAAATAATTACTTGTACAATTACATATATCTTTCCTATTAATATTAAATATTTTTACATAGATTACGAAGGTTTTCTTTTAGATATTTTAAATTTATTAAAGTAATTACAAATTATTTTTAAGTTTTTAACTATTAAAATGTATTGATAAATCGTATTATGTATTGTCCATATGTAAAATATTTTATTGTATTGTTTTAGGAAAACATATATATATATATATTCTATATGTAAGTTTTTATTTTGTTATATGAAATTGTAAAAATAAATAAAAAATTGTTTAAAAATCGTTATTCGAATTCGTTTGAGTTAAATTTTACTTTTAATTTATAATTTGCAGGTATTTTTCCGATTATACGGCTTGTGATTTCAGTTGTAGTCAGAATTTCAGGAAGACTGCTTAACAGACTTTCCTTTTTACTTTTTAGTGTTCCAGAATGTGGATTTAAGTTGACTAGTAACTATTACTTATTCAGTTAGATAAATTATTAGTTATTAATGTTTATATACCAAAAGTTAATTGCATATTAAAATAAAATGGTAAATTAAAGAACATTATAATGATTTATGTAAAAATTTGATGCAAGAGATATACCTGTTAGTTTGCTAACGATGCATTGGGCCATTCATTATTCTAGACTACCAACTAACGGACATTCCCCGTAATAGGGACTCAAAAACAGGTTTCCTGGTTATGTTATAACAACAGCAATAATATGCGGAAATTATACTCTTGGAGACTTAGCGCTTTATTCCTATAGCATAAATATTTGAAGATAACTGAAGAATTAATGTCAATAAACTTGTTGATTCAGAAAAAATTCTGCGATAATTACTTGAGATTGTATTTATAGCAAAGATATCACAAAATCTTATATTCTATCGCCTTCTGTTTATTGAAACTGATTCGCTTTTAGGTGATAATAATTTATATTTACTCTTGCACTTATGTGAAAAGTTCTAGACGAGCAGTCTACTATTTTAATTTATTGTAATAATTTAGGGATTTTTCATTTTTCATAAGAAGATTAGAATTTAAGTACAAATATTTTATTTAAGTGTCTCTCAACTTATAGCTCTGCTAACCCAATTTTATTTAGTTGTTGCTCAATTTGTCACCACATTTTTGTAAGTATATATCTATATATAAAAATATCTATATATATAAATATATACATATATATATATATGTTACTGATATTGAAAGAAATTGCGATAATGATAAAATCTTTTAATAATCTCCAATTGTCCCCTATTTATGTGTGTACATATATACAAATTACATATATTATATATATGTATATATTAAAATATATGCTACCTACATAAGTAATGTAAATCTGTACTCATAACGTGTAGCATATATATACATATGTCTGTATTGTGATTTAAATTGGTTGTTCCTGAAATTAGTTCATCGTACGATATATTTTTTATATTTGTGTGGGTTGTTGTACCGGCAAAAAAAACTAAATATTTTAGTCTATATATAACATTTGTTATGTATGGAAAAAAATTGATAAGATAGCTGATCAAGTTCATTAAACTATTTCTGCTTCGTTAAGCTACAAGTGACTACAATATGGACTATTTTATTAAAAATATTGATCACACCTTAATCGCTTGCTGTAAAAGTTTCAGAGATTCATTAAGCTAGAGATCCGGTATTTATAATACGAATTCCGGGTTCTATTTGAATAAAAATCGTATGATTTTTGAAAATTATTTCTTGCAGACTTTTTCAATTTTTTAATTAGACAGAACACATACAAAATCCGGATTTAGTATTTTATAACAAAAATACAATTTCCAAACTGAAAATCATTATGCCATCAAAAACGTATATAGATTAATAATAATAATATATATTTATTTAATTTAAATTTATTTATTTAAATAATATAAATTTTCTTTAGATGATTTTGGATTTTGTTGTTATTTTTAAAGTTAAAGTTGTTGTTGGCAATTGTTCTTAACTGTAGTTTTTCTTCTCTTCAATTAAGTAGTACTTCTTTCGATATTCTTTTACTCGTCGTCCTGCATGTGTGATCTTATAAAGGAATACGTTAGGTTCACTAATATATTCATCTGGAATTAGTTTTTCAACTTCGTTGTTGTTTTGTATCCAGTAATATCCTTTCTTCTGCTATACTTAATCAAAAATTCTCTTCAATACCTTTTTCCAAAAATATTAAGTTGGTTAAGTTGGAAACCTAATATGCATATCAGAGAATATCTTTCAGAGAATATCACTCAATAACTTTGAAGTTAATCGAAAGGGTTATAGATATAAATATACGAAATGAAAGTTTGAAGTCTCCTCTTTCAATTAAGTTAATTTGCAGAATAATGGTATCTCTGATGTTAAAGTTATAATTAATTGTGTAATGCAACCTTTTTTTACAAAATTTTATTTCCGATTTTTTGAGGAAAATTTGTTCTATATTAAGTAAGAACCGATTATATTTAGAAAAACAAACATATTTTTTACTGTTATATGCTCTTTATTTCATAATTTTGGATTAAGTAATAAAGTTTTAATCAATTAATATTTGAAAATGGCATCTCTTCCCTCACCGCGCATTGCTCTTAAGTTATTTCAACAAATTATACAAAACTTTGCATTGTATGAAAGGTGATTTTATTCTCTTTCAAATGAGTTATAAAAGAAAAATCATATCTCTAGTTTAAAAGTTATTAATAAATTAGTGACTCCATCTTTTAGGATTATTTTTTTTCTTTTTTCATATAAATTACATCATTTACACATAAAAGTTGGATGGAAATAGTAAATTAATTTAATTTTTATATAAAAATGCTTTTTACCGCATTAATTTTAATAAAATAATAAATTTTTCCTTAATTAGAGTATACCGCATTTTTCATGTGGCGAAAAATGTTTCAATTCCATTTTGGACTTATCTTCACGCACATCACCTTTTTTTGTAAAAATGTCAAAAACAGCTTCCTCAAGCTGTCAAAATGGCATGAAAAGCTTTTTTTAAATCGTATTTGGAACTCATTTGTACAAAATCAGCAAATGGAATTCATTAGCACATATGGGATTTTGTATGCTGAAATCAGTTTTTTGCTTCTCATTTGTGATTTTTGTCCCAAATCAGTCATTTGAGTTACGTATCAATTTTTTTGTCGTTTCTTGGAACCTTAGAAGTTTATTTCTTTGAGTATAATAAATGAAAATTATTAGTCGAAATGTCCATTTTCAAAAAAATGTGGAATTTTATTTTAATGTAATAAAGCAATGATAATTTATTTATTCCAAACGAATTCAATACACAAATAAAAATTTTTAAAACCAGCATCGCCTTGTGTGTTTTAATCACATGCAACCCTGGTAAATATCAGCTGATTTCGTACTTACTAATTACTTATTTACTAACTAGTATTTCTCAGATGAATTACAATTATTGCATAATTAATAACAAGGACAAATTGAAATAAATTGTGAAAATGTCGAGAAAAATTTGCCAGTCTACGGCTTTCTTGGCTACCAGATATTTATCAAATATTTATAAAAACAATTACAATAATTTAATACTAAGGAACTTCATAGTTCATTGTCCAAATAAATTTAAATACATTGGTAGTCAAAACTCTCAAAACAGAAATTATTGTACCAATAATCAAGTTAAAATTGCTGAATATGAAGAAATTAAAGAACTACCAACGCATCCTGAGAAGTTATTAATTGATGTACGGGAAGCCATAGAATTGAGCGAAACTGGCAAGATACCTACAAGCATAAATATTCCATTGGGAATTGTAACTGAAGAATTATCGAATTCTGATCCTGGACAATTCAAAGCAAAATATGGACGCGATAAACCACGGAAATGTACTGAAATTATATTTTCTTGCAAGTCAGGAGTACGCGCTCAAAAAGCTGCAGAAGCCGCTTTAAGCATAGGCTATAAAAATATTAAAAACTATAAAGGTTCCTGGTTGGATTGGAATAAACATGAAAATCCGAATCAATAAATCAAAAATATTAAATAAGGCACGCTGCCACGATGAGTGATGATTGTAAAATAAAATCTTAAATATATTTCTAATAGGAAATATGTAATTATGAAAGAGATAATTTAATTACTTCAATATTGTATATAATAATGTTAACTTTAATGCCATAGCAAAAAAAATATTCTGTTACACAGTTTATACAAACGTTGAAAGACTTATTCAAAAAATATGACTGAATTCGATTTTAAATACCAAAATACTCAAAACATGATAATTAAACTAATGTTATTAATATTATTTATATAATCCCCACAAATTTGTTCTCATTTCTATTTGTATTTAGTAATAAATAATGAAAACCGAGTATCTTCCCAATCAAGTTGCGTAAACAAAACAAATAAATTCATTTTAATTTAAAAATTTTAGACTTTATTTTAAACTAAATATTGTACTTAAAGTTCACTCTTACACTTAGTTAACAAACTTATTTATTAAATAAATATTTAAACTAGAACACAGTCTTTAAGTAATACAATTTCATCGATAGATCAAATTAACATATACATCTACATCTAAAAATAAGTTTTCACTAAATTACAATATTTACAATTTAAAGTTTACAATTTACAATTTACAAATCTTTGGCATTTAGTCAACTTCTTCAACAGTTGGACCTCTGTAGTTGCCACCACCAAAACCTCCGGCTTGTTGACCGCAACTGGTTGGTTCTGTGCCTGGTTTGCCCTTGCCCTGTTGGTGCATCTTTGTCATAATCGGACTACAAATTTTAGTTAATTCCTCCATTCTATATTCATATTCTTCTTTCTCAGCTGTGGTGTTGTTATCGAGCCATTTTATGGTTTCATTGCATTTCTCAACCACATTATTCTTATCCGATTGATCTAATTTATCAGCAGCATCATCTATGGCCTGTTTAACATTAAATACATAAGTTTCAAGTTGATTTCGTGCGGCGATTCGCTGTCTCGCTTTTTCATCTTCTTCGGCATACTTCTCAGCTTCATTTACCATTCGATCAATTTCACTTTGCGACAAACGACCCTTATCATTTTTGATGGTTATGTTCTTTACGTTACCAGTACTCATCTCTTTTGCTGCAACATTTAAGATGCCATTTGCATCCAAATCGAAGGTGACATCAATTTTAGGAACTCCACGAGGAGCTGGTGGTATGCCAGTTAAATTGAATGTTCCAAGAAGATTGTTATCTTTTGTCATGACTCGTTCACCTTCAAATACTTGAATAGTGACTGCAGGTTGGTTATCAGCATAAGTGGTGAATGTTTTTGTTTGTTTACATGGAATGCGACTATTACGTTCTATTAACTTTGTCATAACACCACCAGCAGTTTCAATACCCAACGAAAGCGGAGCAACGTCAACTAGTAGTACATCTTGTATTTGACTGCTCTTATCTCCACTCAGTATGGCTGCTTGAATAGCTGCACCATAAGCGACAGCTTCGTCAGGATTAATTGACAAATTTAAACTCTTGCCACAGAAGAATGATTGAAGTAAGTTTTGTACTTTCGGTATACGAGTAGATCCACCAACTAATACAATATCATGAATTTGATTCTTATCCATTTTTGCATCTGTCAACGCTTTTTCTACTGGTTGCAATGTGTTGCGGAATAAATCTGCACAGAGCTCTTCAAAGCGTGCTCGACTTATTTTCGTATAGAAATCAATACCCTCAAATAATGCATCAATTTCGATTGTTGCTTCAGTACTAGAGGATAAAGTACGTTTGGCACGTTCAGCAGCTGTTCGCAGACGACGAAGTGCTCTTGGATTTGAGCGCAAATCCTTTTTGTATTTACGCTTAAATTCATCAGTCAAATAATTCACCAATCTGTTGTCGAAATCTTCACCACCCAAATGTGTATCACCAGCCGTAGATCGCACTTCGAACAGAGATCCTTCATCAATTGTCAAAATCGAAACATCGAATGTACCGCCACCTAAATCAAATATTAAAACGTTCCGTTCGCCCTTCAAGTTCTTGTCTAGCCCATACGCTAATGCAGCAGCTGTCGGTTCATTTATTATACGTAACACATTAAGACCAGCTATTGCACCAGCATCTTTTGTCGCTTGACGCTGCGAATCATTAAAATAGGCAGGTACTGTGATGACTGCATCTTTCACTGTTGTACCAAGATATGCTTCAGCTGTTTCTTTCATTTTAGTTAACACCATTGAGCTTATCTCTTCGGGTGCAAATCTCTTCTGTTCGCCTTTGAATTCGACGTTAATTTTTGGTTTACCACTGTCGTTCACCACTTTAAATGGCCAATGTTTCATATCTTCTTGTATTTTCTGGTCATCATATTTGCGGCCAATCAATCGTTTAGCGTCGAATACTGTATTCTTTGGATTCATTGCCACTTGGTTCTTAGCGGCGTCACCAATCAATCGCTCAGAATCTGTGAACGCAACATAGCTGGGTGTTGTACGATTGCCCTGGTCATTAGCGATGATTTCAACTTTTCCGTGCTGGAATACACCGACACATGAGTATGTTGTTCCCAAATCAATTCCAATTGCTGACATTTTCTTTCTTTATATGTATTCTTGTTTATTGATATTTGATAGTAATTTTTCAATTTAATATTTTTAATTCAATTCAATTCAATTTAAGTTTTAATATATATTGCTTATATATTGCTTTGAATAGTTTTCTTTCTTTTTAAACTTTGCACAAAAACTTTCTGACTTCTCCTCTTCTCAGTCAATCTTTTCACTTCAAATGTTTTGTATAAACTGATGCTCTTCGAATTTTCACCGCCTTTTATACAAAAATCTACATTTCAGAGAAGTATCTAGATACTCTTTCAAGAAACTTACAGAATATTCGGGAATCAAATGTTCAAGATACGCGACCAATAAATGAAGAGTTTAAGAGAAAGACAAATTTAAACACAAATTTAAAGAGTTCAGTGTATGCACACATTTTACCAGCTGCACAATAGTGAATATTAGCTTAGTATAATTGTGTGTGTAACGTGACAAACACAAGCACTCTCTTAAAATATTATAAAGGGAATATTAGAGTGCATTAGAGAACTTATTTATATAAAATATGTAAATGTGTGTGAATATGTTTTTCTGCATTGCCTCTAGAAATTTCCAAACAAACGTTATGAATGAAATGGTTTTATTATCGCTGTATATTGACCCGCTACGTCACAGCAACTTCTAGAATTGCCATTGAATTGCTACGACCAGAGACGCACAGCTTTGTACCAACAGTACTACGGTACTACGAAACTACGGCACTACGGCACTACGCTACGACGGTACTTGTGAAGAGAAAATTTTCATTTATAATAACAAATAACAAATAAAAATAACAAATTTCAATTTGTTGTCAATATATGCAAATTCATTTATCAATTCATTTTTGCTTATTTTTCAATCTACGACAAACAGACAAGCTTTCGCATATTGACGTAGGTTAGTAATAAACGGTAATTGTGTTTGACGATAAAAGAAAGCAAAATACTTCTTCATTCTCCTATTTTATATCATAGAAAAGGTACAGCGATACGATTTTGATTGATACGATCTATGTTAAGATCTATGTTTGAAACTAACTAAAATAAATAAATAATTTATCAGTTACCAGCTATCAGCTACCAGGTACGAGCTACGAGCTATCTGTATATCTGCAGCTATTGTAAAATTTCTACTCCACTTGCTCTGACATTGAGTACAAATCCTTAGCGATCTAATGTCATTAATATTAATATTACTTTTTTATAGTAGATCTAAATGCTGAAAAAACGAAATGTCTTATCCTGATTTAGAAATATACGAGAATGTACAGTCCATCATTTATTTGTTGTATACCAGCTGTTGTAGAATCTCTCTTGTAGTATTAAACTTCAAAGTTGAGAAGGGAGCGCACTCAAAACCCACTGACCATAGACTGATCAGTTTGTGATAATTTCTGTTAAAAATGCAGGACAAATTTCTTATCATCCACATCAAGAATACAATTAGTATTACTCTACTCTTTAGCATACTTATACTAAAAGCAAGTCTGTGGAAAGAGCACTTTTTCTATAAATTTTTTGTCTTCAAAGATTATAATTTTGTGGATATCGACTGTGCCTTTACTACTGTATACTTAACGCTATCACAAATTCCCTCTTAAATCTTAAGCGAGATGCAAGTCTGGTCAAAATTTTTAAGATACTACTTATTTCAACCCAATATAATCACCTCAGGTATCAAAACTACACTTGGCACATCTGTAATAGCTGTTCCTATACAGCTGTTATTGAACAGGATAAATTCTGAGTAGGAAGGACAGCTGTAGTACAAATTATTCGATCCTTAGTTTACGTCCCTACGAAAGCTCTTTTTACATCACTTCATTGATTACCATCCAAGTTTCTGATAAAATAATAAACTGGCTAAAGTGGAAATTAAACTAAATATATGTGGTTGGCTATGAAAGTTTGGATATATCAAGTTATTTTTCAGATCAGGAAATCCTCTTGGCCTAAATTGAAGAAATTCGCATCAGTATGCAAAACAAACTCAGTACTACGTTACTCTCTTCTTAATTCGTTTTAATGATCAAACGGCACTAACACATCTATGAAGAATGACAGTTACTGGACGTACACCCGACGACTCTTGAAAACTATCTGTAATCTCTTTGTACTATATTCTTAACCAAACGTAACCTTACTTAAGTTGAAAAGGCTTTGATAAATTTAGGAAAATAAATTATTCATTTCGTCACGGTGGAAAAGTAAAGTCAGTTGCGTTTTAAAATATTACAGTACTGTCAATATATGTATTTACTGAGGCGGTAGATAATAAAAAAATTAGATTATTTTTGTTTTTCATAAATTTTATGAACAATACACAGATTAGCGATGTATTCTATCTTAAACGGAATACATCGAATCCGGATGTGCTAAATATTTAGTTCAGCCAAATTTCCAACTGAGATATGTCATTGTAAAAGTAATAAGACTTATTTTTAATCTTATAGAATATGCCATGCAAGTAGTCACAACATAACATATGCTGTACGCACTGACTTTAAGTGAAGTATGGCAGACTTTTCAAAAGGATTGCTTTCTCACATACCAAAGTTGAGTCGAAACACTTCGTAATCTCAAGCTATACCGAGATGTGAAACTGAAAACGTATATTCGTTTGAATTCCAAACTTAAATAACTATCATGTAAAGAATCTTTCATCCATATAATGAAAATAATAGCATATCAAATGGTTGGAACGTTGATGATACTTTAGGATAGAAGCAAAATACACCTCAAAACAAAAACAAAAACAAAAACAAGAGATAATTCAAAAAATCAGTAGATCAGTAGTGCGCAGTTGAAATAGAACTGAGAAAGATGACCAAATTGATGGCACGACTTATCTGAAGGTACGAATAAATTAGTGATATAAAAAATTTGATAGATTAGGATAGGTAAAATACCAAAAAATCAGAAACATATTTATATTTTTCTCAAAACTTTTATTTATTTCTATTTGTAATTAGTAAGCAAAAATGAAAATCAAGTATCTTCCCAATCAAGTTAAGTAAATAAAACAAATAAATTCATTTTAATTTAAAAATTTTAGACTTTATTTTAAACTAAATATTGTACTTAAAGTTAACTTACACTTAGTTAACAAACTTATTTATAAAATAAATATTTAAACTAGAACACAGTCTTTAAGTAATACAATTTCATCGATAGATCAAATTAACATATACATCTACATCTAAAAATAAGTTTTCACTAAATTACAATATTTACAATTTAAAGTTTACAATTTACAATTTACAAATCTTTGGCATTTAGTCAACTTCTTCAACAGTTGGACCTCTGTAGTTGCCACCACCAAAACCTCCGGCTTGTTGACCGCAACTGGTTGGTTCTGTGCCTGGTTTGCCCTTGCCCTGTTGGTGCATCTTTGTCATAATCGGACTACAAATTTTAGTTAATTCCTCCATTCTATATTCATATTCTTCTTTCTCAGCTGTGGTGTTGTTATCGAGCCATTTTATGGTTTCATTGCATTTCTCAACCACATTATTCTTATCCGATTGATCTAATTTATCAGCAGCATCATCTATGGCCTGTTTAACATTAAATACATAAGTTTCAAGTTGATTTCGTGCGGCGATTCGCTGTCTCGCTTTTTCATCTTCTTCGGCATACTTCTCAGCTTCATTTACCATTCGATCAATTTCACTTTGCGACAAACGACCCTTATCATTTTTGATGGTTATGTTCTTTACGTTACCAGTACTCATCTCTTTTGCTGCAACATTTAAGATGCCATTTGCATCCAAATCGAAGGTGACATCAATTTTAGGAACTCCACGAGGAG
>NC_051847.1:224534925-224552095 GCF_002237135.1 Teleopsis dalmanni
CACGACTAAAACTAAAAGTAAATAGAATAAACAACTAGCTTATAAATAATATATATGTACATACACAGAAACTCGCTTAAAAGTAATTATCTGTTAGCAAGCAAACCATTAGCAGGTGGCAGCACTGCACTCGTCGTTGTTGTTGTGGGTCCATTAAGTTGCAAATTAGTACCCAAAATATTCCCAACTGTAGCTGAATTGGCGACAATGTTTGCATTCGATACCGCACTGCTAACGCTAATACCGCGGTGCTGTGCAGTGTTTACAGCCGAGGCAGTTGCTGTATTCCGGTGATGTTTAGCAACCCCACCGCCCTTGACAATGCCACCATTATTCTTTTGTGCCATATGCGTCTGGTAGTGCTTGGCTAAATGCGCTTTCTGCCGAAAACTTTTGCCGCACAGCGAGCAGGCGAATGGCTTTTCACCCGTATGGGTGCGTATGTGCACATTCACCGAGTATTTATCCTTAAAACCTTTGGAACAGATGGAACAATAGTGGAGTGAGCGCTCCTTACGTTGACCATTGCAGTGTGTGGGACTATTGCTGCTATTGCTGCTACTGCTACCGCTGCTGGTACTGCCCACACTGTTGCCGGTGCTGTTACCGTTGTTATTGTTCGCAATATTACTGCCACCGTTGTTATTGTGATTCATGACATTAGGATTGTTGTTATTGTTACTATGTGTGGCTGATGTGGTGCGTTTATATTTCTTCACAGTTTTTGTTGACGTTGTTGTTGTGCCGCTGACAGATGCCAGTCGATTTCCCGTTGACGTAGAAACTTCCGGCTTTAGTGGTTGAGGCGGTTGTGTCGGCGGTACAGTCTGCATATGCATTGAATTTGATAACTGCGATGGTATCGTTGTTGTTACGACACCACCTGTTGGTGTTGTTGCTGGAGAATGCAATTGTTGGAGTTGTGCACTTTGTGTGTTTGTTGGCGAGAGTTGCATCATGACATCATTACTGCTGTAGTCAGTAGTTGGTGTTGATGAACAAAACTGCTGCACTTCATTAGCGATGCGTTTGATTTTCTCAAAGTCATCGGTGAAGCTTTCTAACGATAGGAACATCTCATCTACTATAATGCTAGAAACACTGTTACTGGCATTTGTGCTGGCATTGGTTAGAGAACCATTGGCTACTGGCGAATGTTGAATTAAATGTGAACTTTGAGTATCATCGAACATTTGTGCGGCATTTAAAGCGGAATCGCCAAAGGAAAGTGCATCCTGTGGATGATAAATAGGAAGAAAAGTTTTTTTTTAAAAAATGAAAGTGACAAAATATTTAATAAAATAAAATTAAAATACAAATTATTAATAAGAATTAATAGAAGGATGAATAATAAAGAATAGTAATTATATGTCATATGGATTAAAGAGTTCAGACTCACTGTGTCAGTTGGAAACAATATGCGTCGCATTTCATCATCCTTAATAGTGGGCGATGTGGGCAGTAACGTTAAACCATTTTGCATTTGCAAACCCTTCGAATATCCTTTACCTTGTAGAGCGCTACGTAGAAGTGATTCTGCGGAGTTCTTTAAAAATAAAAAACAGTAAAAAAAAAATAATTTAAAAAAGCATTCATTAATCAAAAATTAAAAAAAAAAAAATAATCAATTAAAGACATATATTCTTACATATTGATTTGTAGGAAAATTTCTAGAAATATTTTCGGCAAAACTTACCTGTTCCGCATTGTGATTTGTCATATGCCAATCATTATTGTTATTCTGGAACTGTGCCAGCTGCTGATTATTGCCAAGGCGGCTAATACTGCCAGTTCCTGATATGGCTGTTATTAAGGAGGGCAAACTTTGCCCACTAACTGGTCCCGCCGACAGATCATGATGCGTGCCTACTTGTGATAAACTTATGCCATTAGCATCGCTATTGGCATCTTTTGTGCCATCAGTGCTAAAACCACTATCATCATATGGATATTCCGACTTAATATAACCAGGAAAATTGCCCAATAGGCTGTCCAGATCTAATGAGTTTGCCAATTGCGTGTCAGGTTCACGTTTAAGCCATGGCTCATTACCGTTTAATACTGTTAATGTGTAAATTTGTCCGTCACCATTATCAATGCTGCTGACAGTGCCTGTACTGCTGGGTTGGCTAATGCTGCCGCTTGTGGTTGGAGAGGATGTGCTAGTGGCATTGTGAGTAGTGTTACTGCAGTTTCCAACATTGCTCAATTGTTGGGTGGGTGATTGTGCATGCGTATGTGCAGTAGGTGACTGGTGTTGAGTGTTAGCTTGTTGTTGCCAACAATAGCGATCAAGATCTTCGAATATGGTAGACTCAAGGCGACTGTGATCCTTATCGGTATGCCAGAACTGAAAATGAAGAATGAAATTTTTGATGTATTTGTACAGAATGTTATTGATAATACTAGAAATACACATTAATGTACACAAGTATGATTTGGAGATGTTAAGTAAAAATTTGCTTTAGAAGTGATATAAAGAAAAGAGCTGACTATCCTATTGTTACTAAAAAGAATGATTATTATAATTAATTGTTGTATTTAAATTGAAATTTTTAGAACTTTTTGAATTCCTTAAAGTAATTTTTACATTGATTCTTATGTCTTTTGCCATAAATCTGCTTTTGGGTTTTCTGCACCGGCTTTTTGTTTATTTGTATTATTGTATTCACTGTAGGGTGTTTCTATTAGTTTTTCTTAAATATGAAGTAAACAATGGTTTGGAGAATTAATCCTTCAATAGCGATGACAATGTCAGGATGAGTTATTTTGATGATTCAGATATAGGATAAAAACTTGAGTATTTGCATTCGTCCTTAAATACAGTTTCTTGGTTTAAAGCATAGTCAAATTGTAATGAGCTTTACTGCATTTCCCAGGTAGTTGGGCAGTTGATCTAAATTAGATTAACTATCTGTGTTGTTTCATAAACTTTTATTCATTTCAGTATTATTTTTATTGTCTTTATTAGAATTTCATATAATTTAATAGTGATAGACATTCTTAGTTCAGTAATATCCTCCTACCCTAGATTAAGCTCCAACATGTACAATAAAAACGGCTGTAGTTCTTTTTTGTTTCTAAGCAGAGCCAACATTATATTTCTTTAGTTAGATTTAATATTTTTAAATTATAATTCAGACTATATTAACCCTTTAGGTGACCAGTTAATATCTTTTGTTTTACTGAACATGAACATCATACCATAGTTGTAAGGACGAATTTTGACAGTAATTACTCATAAAGTCATATCAATAGCTTTATCTTTTGATTAGAAACAATTTATCTTTCAAAAAGTTATGTAGTTGTGAATCAAGTTATACAGCTTTACAGAATTCAATGGCTGATCCGGTCTCGGCAAGATAAGTATTTAGAAGACTATTTCTAAACCTGTGTCAATTGAAAAATATACTCGATTGGAACAGCATTCACTAATTTTTACTTTTCCTATTGCAAAAGGCGTAGTCAACCTAAACAGTATTTTCTTATAAATGCAATATATACTGAATTGTCTATTTCTTATAATCGATCTGAATTATTTTAATTTTAAATATATATTTATATTAGTTTTATGTTGGATTTCCGGCATATTTCTCTCATCAGACCTGTAATTATTTGTACAGTTTCCGATAAGTCAATAATCAACGTAACATACATGGGAATCAAGCAATAATATCAAATAGCTACTGGTTGCACTGGTGGCGAATGTCATTTTATAAGATATTTAGTATATAACATTCAATTTAAAGTTTTTTTCTGAAACTTCTACTTGTTGAGACCCTTGCACATATTTTTGTATACTTTTATAACAATATTATCTTCATATCACAGACTCTATTAAGTAAATGTGCTTTAAACATTAGCGTTTACCTATTTAACATAGGAGACTAGAGCAGAGATAGATCAAAAAAAGAAAATGATTACGAATTGTTACAGTACTATGATCCATGATATTTTATTACTATTGTGTTAATGTACACGATCTGTGGTAATTGTTGCCTTACGACTTTAAGCCTTTATTCAATACAAAGCAGTGAATTTCAAGGATCCTTGTGATAACTTAACTTACATATACTGAAAAGATGCTTAATTGTAAGTTATAGTTATAGAAATATCATAACTAAGTCCTTCTCCAATTTTTGTTTCTAGTAGTAGTATTTCTTTTATTAAATTTAAGGTTATATTTACATTTACAAAATTAACATTTTCAATAATTTATAATATATAAAACATAAATATTATAAATAATTATAAGAAAACTAATAAGAAAAACCTAACTTCATTTACATAATATCTAATTTTATCCTTATACGATTATGGCATTTGCCGTCTCAATCGGGTTTGGATTTGTGTTTTTTTTTTTTTTTTTTTTACGAACTTCAGCTTATGAGAGTTAAAATGCCTCTAATATAATATTTTCTCTATAACGAGACGCCGTTTTCACATAGATCGATAACATATGCCAGTTTTCACCATTTAGCAGCCTCATTAATTCGTTAATATCTAACGTTTGTTTTCCAAAATAATTTACCCGTAGCTCCATTAAAATTGGACATTTACTAAGAAAATGTATTACATCTTCCTTTTCTCCAGTATTGCACAGCGTGCATCTCGGGTCTGACGAGTTCATATAGGGAGCGCTGTTGAGCTTTAACAGTTCTCCTCGAGTTTTGAAAATATATCCAATTGCTTCAGCGCTAAAGCGATCTGCGAAGTAACTGTTGTTGCCTAGGTCATAATTAAGTTGCCTGTGTAAAACACGAGTTAAGCTTTGTCAACTTTCTGCTACGAACTTTTCTCTAAACGCAATACCGATTTTTACTAATATATTTTGCTGCCAATGCTTCCACGAATGTATGTTATCGATTATCAGCGGTTCACGGTGAACCGATGCTAATTCAGTCCACGTTTTAAAACAGTGACTCTTCTCCTGCATTAGAGATATAGCTAATATTTTAGGTAACCGCGAGCTTTCCATGTTGCAAACTTTTAACATATACTTGAAGTGGATTTCTAAAGTGTACAAGTATAGAGGTGACAAGCCAGTCTCCAAATAAATCATTCGGTTGGGTGTGTTAAGCGGTAATCTCCATATTTTTTTTACAAAAAATCGTAAAAGTTTTTCAACTTCCTCATATTGTAGCACTCCCCATACCTGAGCCGCATAGCACATTATTGATCTAGTAGTAGATTCATAGAGTTGAAATTTTGTTTTGAACGGTATATCTTTATTTTCAAATATATTTTTCCAAGAGCAGTTAATAGCTTTTTTAGCTTCAATCAATTTTTCAGTTAAGTGTCTATTAAATGTAGCATTATAATACATCCATGTTCCAAGATACTTGTATTCCTTAACGATTTCTACATTTTCTCCGCCTAATGTCCATACTTCTTCATTTGTATACCGCCTGTGATGCTTTTTAAATACTAGTGCTTTTGACTTTTCAATATTAACTGTTAATCCCCATAGCTTACAGTAACTGTGTAGCTCATTTATCATAATTTGTAGACAATTGGGACTTTCTGCTAGGAGAACGATGTTGTCTGCATACAAAAGAGCTTTAATATTTACACCATTTATAAATGCGCCTCCAGATAGATGTGTAACCACATCGTCTATATAAATTGAGAATAGAATCGGACTGAGTACGCAACCTTGTTTAACTCCTGAAACAGTAGCAAACCACTCTGACAAGTGTTCCCCATCTCATACAGCAGCACGATTTTCGGTATATAAACTGGATAGAACATTGATAAATTTGGTGGACATGCCAATACTACTGAGTTTATAAAATAAAGCGTTTCTGTTTACTGAATCAAACGCTGCTTTGAAGTCGACGAAAAATGCATATAGCTTTTTTCCTTTTTCCGTATACTGCTTGGCTATACTTGTAAGACAAAAAATATTATCAATTGTTGAGTATCCTTTCCTAAATCCTGCCTGGTATTCACTGAGTAAATTATATTCTGCTACCCAAGCCTTTAGCCTTTCAAGAAGGATTCCTGTGAATAATTTGACAGTGGAGTTTAAAAAGGAAATGCCTCTATAATTATTCGCAATCTGCGGGTTTCCTTTTTTAAAGAGCGGATAAATGATTGCAGTTTTAAAGTCTTTAGGTGTTGTTCCGGCATCTAATATTTTGTTAAAAACCATTACTAACTTTGCGATAAAATTTGACGGTGCATTTTTATAATACTCTATGGGGATTCTGTCTTCTCCCGGCGCTTTATTTGACTTGCTGTTCCTTAAAATTTTATTAATTTCTTCTGTAGTGATTACATTATCCAACAAATCTATTTTAATATTTGATATAGCGAAACTAAAAGCATACCCAACTTGAGCATTCAATAGCGTTGAGAAGTAACATGACAACTGGGTAGAATTTAACTCTGTACTTTTGGTGAACTTTTGTCCATTTAATTTTCGCAACATATTCCAATACGTTTTGCTATCATTAACTGATCTTAAGGAGTTAGCTAACTCCGAGTAATATAAATTTTTTTTACGTTTACAAAGTAATTTAAACTCTTTATTTGCACGTGTATATAACTGTCGGAGTTCCACTTCTTCATGCCGCTTTGCAGTGTGAAGTAAATAAAATGATCGCTTTCGTGCTGACTAGCATTCTGCATCATACCATGCTTGCTTATATTTTCTTTGTAAGTGTTTTGGTTGTAAGGGTTGTGCCGCTCTTTTAATGCAATGAGATAACAATTCAATTCCATTTTCAGCTGTTAGTTGGTTGTCTTCCATTAAAAATAACTTGTGCTCTAAATTTAGCGCAAACTTATGTGTATTTCGATCTGACCATAGAAACAAAATTTTTGTTTCTATAATTTTCTTATTAAATGTGCAAGTAGAGCTTGGTATGTTGTCTTATATGTTGATTTCAAATTAATGTACCACAAATGTACGTGTCATGTTTGTTGTCAACTTACAACCACCGCATATGCCACTAAATCTCCCATTTTGTTAAGGAGAAATAGATACAAAAAAAAGTATTTCCACAAAATCGATCGATGTTTGGAGCAAACGCGTGCCAGTAAGTTAACATGCAGAACAAAATGCATTTTCATGCAGCAAACAATGACACTGACAGCAGCTTACGTTGGCTGCTTCAGTGCCTGCACATCAATAATGCCAACAACAAAAGAAAAGAGAAAACCCAACACAAGAGTTAAATGAGCCAACTTTTGTTTCCTGAGTAGCCATGACAAAACTGGAGCAAGTGCACAAAGCACACCCGTACCCGTACTTAAACCCATAGAAGCCGCACGAAAATCCCACTGACAATGAAGGCACAACATTGACGGACAAAGCACGTGCTGCATGCAACAAATGCTGCATACAATGCGGCACTTAACAACGCCGTTAGCCACACATTGTTAGCCAGCATCGTTTGTGGCGTAGTTGTGGCTTATGGGCTGCTGTAAACGTACTGTACCTTTGAGTAGGCGCACGCTTCGGATGCAATGGATTTATGCCTTGGTTTATAGAATATATAACGCTCGTATTTTGGTATTGAGTAAAATCATTTGTCTGGAAATTTTGTGTAAATATGTGTTTTTATGGATGTCTGGTCCATACAAAGAGTATAAGGAATGCATGCAGTATATTAGAGATTATATATTAGAGATTTTCTAATAAATACTTATAATATTTGATTAAGTTTATTTTGCAATTAAAATATATTTTCTTGCGTTAAAATGTTTGTTTGTGTGTACACTTAAAATATGTATTTAAGCCTTAAAAACTGCTTTCCCATAATTTATTTCGTTTTTCTGTAATTTTCGTTAATAATAATTTAAATACTTTTACTGTGCAATGTCACAGCATAAATAAAACTCATTCGCTGCTTTGCTTTATTGCAATAAATTACCAGTGTCTTACACTGAGAGAAATTTTAACAAAAATGCTTGGCAGTATTTCCACTTCGACTTGCGCGAGGGCATCTTTCACTGCTCATCTGCTGCTGCGCATAAAAGTGTGAGTCTGGCTGGCGCAAAGAAAGGAAATAATAATTTATAATTTTATGCTTAATTTGCTGTGGTAAATAAATTAAGTATATAAAACAAAAAACATTAAAACATTAAAAAATTAGCAATGTTTTTGGCTTGTTTTTAAACGTTGTGACCGCTTTAGAGCTTAAGTCGGCGCAGAGCTAGCAAATATGCCATGGAATAGCAGCATGGAACAGCATGGAGCAGCATCTGCAGCATCTACAGCATCTTCAGCAGTTTCGGTGGTACAATGCGTGCTTATATGTCTGCCACTGAAGATGCGGTAATTGCTAAGCGCATAATTCAACCGCATAAAAACTTCAATTCAAATCAATAAAATCCACAATGTATAAATCTTTTTACACATAAACATAATTGATGAGTTACGATAAAAATGAAATGTCGGCTTAATGAAAATTAATCGTGGTAGCTGATAGCAGTAAACTGGGAATCGAGTTGAGCCGGCTGAGAATAACAAATCTCTTTTTCCATATAAGCCAGATGAGCAAATTAAATTTGTTTATTTAAGGCTATTGTTTAATTGTAATAGGATTTTGCATACGTTATGTTTAATTTGATTTCATTGTATAATAATTTTTTTTATTCACGTTGCAACGTCATCTTTTCATCTGTACTACTCGTATATTATTGATGGGCCAACAGTTTGCAATAGCAGACTTTAAGACGCTACAGTCAATGGCAAAGCAGCATTAATCGTTTTTATCATTCCAGTCGATATTTTATGTAATGGTTTTATAATCAAATTTCTTGGATCTAATTGTAATTTCCTAACATTTGTATTTGGGATGCTGATGTTAATGTTAGCAAATCTAAAATAGAGCAATAAAAAATTAATTATATAGTAAGGAAACTGTTTATAAAAAGTCTTTCCGCAGCAATTTTTCTTTATTTTCATTTTATATTTGTAGTGCAGTTTACGAGCACTGAAAGTAAGAAATATTTATGTGAAACTATGAAAATATTTGTACAAATATTTCTAAAAAATTTTTTTCCATTGTTTTTCAGTGTACTTTAGTTAGCATCTGTTCATTTTTGCTTTTCTGTGCTGTTTTATGACTTATGTTCCTACATAATTGGTGCTGTTAGCTAACTATTTGAATTAACTAGCACCAATTCGTTTCTTGTTTACTATACTATTTTACGGTTTATGTTGTCTCTTTATTAGTGATTTGCTGAATTTTTGTTTTTCATTTTATTTTACGATTTATGTTGTTATTTTATTGGTGCTGTTAGTTGACTCTTTGACTTCGCTAACTCCAATAATGTGTTGATTACTCATTACATGCGTGAAGAGTAAAGATATATATATATATTGTAATTAATATCAGTTTTATTTAAAAGAGCAGTTAGAAATTACAGCGACATTTTTAATGCATAATTTAAATTTAAAGTTTGTGTCATTTAAATTTTAAATTTGAGTTATTAAATGACCGTTCTGCTAACATTATTAACCATAATGTTCATTATAGTGATTGCCGTTAAATTAGATCTATCTGTTGCACTGTAGATAAATGATATATATGTTATGAATTAAATTCAATTTTCCGCTAAATATTTGGAGTGCATTCTGTATTGTTTTTATTGACTGATGTTTTATTGAAGTAAAATTTTAACGCCCGATAATTAGACAAAAATTTGCAAGAATCTTAAATCATTTATTGTTCTTTTAGTTATTATTAAAAAAAATTAAAATATTTCTATACAACCAGCACATCTTCAGAAATGCTTCACATTTGTTGTTTGTAGTATTGAACTTGCAGGACTTGCACTATATGCAGACTAGCATATAGTGCAATCATTTCTATTATGTTGATTCCATTACTTTCAGAACTTTAATGATTCTAATATTTAAAGTGCAAATGCTGGTATCTTAATAGACTGGGATTTTAAATATTTAAAATAATATTTAAATTAATTAAATTTTTATGTTTTTTATGGAAAATAAGGGATTCGTAAGATTATATTAGAACATTATATTGTAAGAGTCCTAAAGTGCAGACTTTCATTTACTTCAAAAACTAAGTCTCTTTAAAGGTAGAATCTCATTGCCGTTTATTGTTTTAAGTTTTCGAGATCTAGTTGTTAGCAATTTAACAAAATTTTACCAGGTATTTATTTGCACATACTCTTCGAAACAGATACGTCCCACGTAGAATAAATACCACAGAGAACAGATGTCTAAGATTTACATGTAAGAACGTATAATATCTCAGAGCTGTCTCAGCGGTAACAGAAAGAGTTGAGCTCAGTTTTTTGAAAAGAATCTTTGTTCAACATAAAGCATTATATACAGTTTTAGATATATTTACAAATACAATATGACTTTTCGCATATTTTGATACTCTTAGGAATAAAAGCTGGGAACAAAGCACCATGACTGCGGTATTAAGAAATAATTTTTAGGTTTTTGAAAATAATCTTTACATATAATAAATATGAATGAAAAAGAACCGGAGAAGAAAATGCAAAGAGCTGGAAATACAGACGAGTAGAGGAAGAATAATAAATAGAGACTGAACATGTTGTTATATCACTCTTCCTATTTAAATCCTTGTGTTAGAGATAAATGTTTTAAATGTGTACCAAGTTTGCATGACTTAAAAATTTATTAAAAAAATATTAAGGCTAAAATTTAAATAAAAGATTTAAATAAAATATGGCATAATATTATTAAAATTTTATAGATTAGTTTGCCACTTACCTCATAGCTCTGCAGCGTAGGATCACTGCAACCATTATTTGAGTTATTGAGATTACTATTACTATTTCCTCCATTTCCTCTAACATCCGTGCTACTTCCACCTCCACCGCCGCCATCATGACTTATATTGGCCGCTGTTGGTATACGTTCATGACTATGGTTATGTGGATGCAGGCTTACTCCAACACCAATGCCAATATCCATATCAGGTGCTGTCACAAAATCGAAAAAATCCGTTTTCGATAAATCCTCCGGTCGAAAGGATTCAGTAATATCCATGCCAGTAGATGACATTTCATCGGTGCCAATCATTTAGTGGGCGGGTTTTTTGTGAAAATATTAATTTTTTTATCCCCCTTTCGTGATAAGTGATAAGCAGTTTTTTGTCATGTGCTAATTTTGAACCTGAAATAAAATAAAAAACATTATATCACATTATATATTATCACATTACATAGACAAATTAACCATTAATTGATATATATAACTAAATTTATTGAATGTAACTTAATGGTAAAGAAACTATAACAAAGTTCATCCAAGGCTTGTGTGCAATTATAAATAAAAACTGATAGGTAGTGATATCTTACTGCGACATCCGTTAATATCCAGATATGCCACTCATAAGAAAAAAAATAATAAACATAAATAGACAATAACGATTAAAGAAGATACTTTCTGTTGACGTAGAATAAATTATGCAAAATATAAAATATATGTGGTACGAATTCTGATTAATACTTGCAACTGCATTGATCTTCATAAGCTGTGGGAAATAAAAAATAACATCCATATATATAAAATATACTTGTCATTGTAATTTTATACTTATAATTACATATATATTTATATAAATATATAGAAGACTATATTCTAATAATTACTTAGCATAATATCTATACATATAAACTTATAGAGACACTGCAACTTATCAACAAGGAATGTGTTATATCCAATGTATTTAAGAGCATTTTTATAGGTATGTTATTTGTAGACCCCCCTCTAGTTCCAATTAAATAAACCAATTTATTTGCTTAGCTAATGGATTCAAAAGCAGCTAATTTATCTTATTTGACTTTTATACTTTATAGCGGTTTTAATAGATGCCCAATTGATTAATTCGCTTTATTGTTAATTGTTGATTCCTTGGTTTAATGATAATGGCTTGAAGCCAAACAAATAGACTTCTTCTAAGTTGATTTTGGACGATCGTAATTTATACAGATACTGATGTGTTTCCTTTTGAGATGCTGTAAATTAAATAGCAATAAACACAACAGTAAACAATTCGAAACTAATAAATATTTTGAATTGTAATTAAGGGAGGAAAATGCCAATAAAAGTAAAAAAATTAATTAGTAATTAAATTGTAACTCTTTGGCAAATACATTTTGGACTCCATGTACACATTGTTGGCAAGTTTACAAGTTTAATGAAGTAACACAGCTGCTGTGGAATGAGTGGCGTGAGGAGCGTGAGGAGCGACAACAACAAGTGCAATGCAATGATGCAGTGGAGCAGTACATAGAATGCAGAAATCTATAAAAAACTAAAACAGTAAAAGTGTCACAAGACACGACGTTGCTGGAATTATCAATTAACTTTTATGCCGCACTCAGCTTTGCTGTGCCAGCAAATGTTTAGCGGTGGCAGGGGAGCAAGCAAGATGCAAAAGTTCCTTTATAGGATTTTCTTAAATAAAATAACTATTAAAAATAGAAAATATATGGTAAAAAAGACTTCCATGCCATAAATTTTGTTTGTGGTACATTTATGCACTTTGGTGCAGTGCAACAAGAAGTGCAACCAATCACGGTTACAAGCTGTAAAAAGCACTTGAGTCGAGCAAACAGCAATCGGTGCTTGTCTAAGCTGTAAATTTGGCTTGCCTGCCTGCGCTTACCTGAGCTTGGCTTCACTTCACTTAACTTGGTTTGGATTGGTTTGGTTTGCTTTGGCTATGGCTTTAGTTTGGTTTCGTTTAGTTTGGTTTGGTTTGGTTTGGTTTGGGTTGTCTTGTCATGTCATCATTGTAAGCATCATCATTATCATTCACATTGACAACAGCATTTACCATATTTTTAATCAACTGCAAATGCATAAAATTTGATGTGTTTGCAATGATGTCTGACCGTGTCACAGTCGCAAAACACGCATTAATCAAATTTAAATTACAGAAATTCAATTTCTGTCGTGTGTGGATGACTGAAGCAACAACAACACCAACAACAACAACAACAACAACAAACATATAAAGAATAGTTTAAGATATTATATCTTAGCTTCTATGTTTTTTAAT
Organism: Teleopsis dalmanni; assembly: GCF_002237135.1. Taxonomy (NCBI): domain Eukaryota; kingdom Metazoa; phylum Arthropoda; class Insecta; order Diptera; family Diopsidae; genus Teleopsis; species Teleopsis dalmanni. The sequence continues at coordinate 224,547,948 of NC_051847.1, forward strand.
TGTTTTTCAAGCATAAATTTCGGTCACAGCAATAATTAAACAATTTTGCCCATCCAAAAAGGCAATGGAAGCCTTGGTGAATTTATGTGTCTCTTGGGTACTTAATGGGTGAAAGATGTGGAGGAGCTGCTGTAAATATCATAGTTAATTGACACTTTATGCTCTATAATTATATATATAGCTTTTAATTAAAATAAAGGGTATGAGCTGGAGCTGCAGTATACCATAGTTACTGACTCGCTCTAAACTGTCGTTATAAATTAACTTTATACCGTATTAATGAAGAAACTGTTATGCAATTATTTTATTAATTAAACACTATTTTCATTTCCAATTTCCATTTAATGTATTTGCATATTTGTTACCAGTTTTTCTTTTTTATTGGCGCTGGAAAGGAAATTGCTTGCCAATTACAGATAACACTGTACTGCACAATTTCGGATGCACAATTTAGTTAACTTATGGCCTTTCTTGCGGGTGCAACGAATCCATGTACAGCAATAAATTTCGAATTTGCACTTAAATTGTAGTGGATCAATTAAGTGGACAGAAAGTAAGTCAATTTGTTCATTTTTTCTACACGAGTGGATATTGAGAAAGGAACGTTAATGTGAAGTTAATGTAAAAATTCCAATCCATTCGTTTTTCGGCATTTGGAAAGGAGGAGTGTTTGAAGCATGCTTAATAGTCAATAAAGTAAAATTTCCTATCAATATATCAGGAATGTCATGAATACACTATAATTAAAAAGTAAGCAGTTACAAGCATTAATTTTATACCATGCATTTAATTTTTAGTGAGAAATTAGATTTCGTTAATATTTAGCGTTATTGATAAGTTATTGGATGGAAATTAGAAACTTAATTATTTGAGTATTATTTTAGAAGGTGATTTTTGTTGATGCGATTTAAGTTTATATAATTGTGATGTCTTCATTTCGCAAGAATCTTTATTAATCAAATCAGATGTTAAAATTTGATTACAAAAAATGACACAAGGGGAATGGCCAATCAATCAATTCGAAACGCAATTTATGACCTTAAATTTTAATTTGCAAATGAGATATTTTTGACTAACAACACAGCTTTCATCGTGAATGACTTTTTAATCCAATATTTTGACTGTTCTTTAGATTCTGTAGTGGTGGAGTATATTTCAATAAAAGCTATGAATCTGTGCGAAATATACATCCTGGTTTCCTTAGTTGGTACAAAATCAGCAAATGTGGTACGGGCATGAGCCGGAAGGTTTTCTCGTGTACGCCTATTAAATATTCACTAAATTTCACTAAATTCACTAAATGTTTTCAAGTGATGATCATGGGACAGAACAGGTAAATGTAAATCATACTAGGTAGATAAGATATCACGGACTTAACATGAACTATTTCTGACATTTGCTGTCGAATATTAAACCAACAGCTTTTTCCAAAGACGATGATATTTGGCGATGTCCAAGACAGTTGTAAAATCATTCCAAAAATTGACGTGTTTGAGGATTGGAAAGTGTTTGAATTTGAAAATGTCCACACCATCAATATCTTTTTATTTGAAGAAGAAATCATATCATATAACATACAATTTTTTTAAAAAAATATGAAGCAAATAGTGCATTTACTAGAAAGAGAGTTCTACAAAGCCTAGTTATTAATATTTAAATATTATATGAAATATATCTGGAAAGAGTATTCTCTTAGTTCTTGCAAATATGAAATAATTAGTTTTAATAACTAATAATAATAATTAAAGAAATAGTTTTTACTCACTGGTTTTGTAAATTTGTCAATAGTCAGCTTTTTATAATCAGTAGTTTTAGGGCAAAAGATGGCGGGAGTATATGTGGGTAAACCAAAAAAAGAAATATTTGCGAGTATGAGTCAAGAAAACTCAGTTTTTCACGGGGAAAAAAACTGAGTTTTGTATATACATAATTATACAAGAGAAAATATGTATATATAATATGTATATATTTTGTATAAAACTAGTGTGGGAATGCTTTCAACTTCTCAAAGACCTTGCTGAATGGAACAGTGTTCACTTAATATGGATCAGCATTCCTAGCACTACGGTCATCTAGAGTGACCTCGAAACTAATGTTGAAATGTCTTCAACTTCCCAAAGTTCTTGCTGAAAGAAACAGGGTTCACTTAATATGAATCTCCGGGCACAGTGGATTTGAGGGAAACGAAAAAACAGATGCACTAACCACAAATGGGCCGCCACATGCTGTCTTTCATGGAGCTTTTTTAAACTTATAATTAATGAATGGCTGAAAAGAGTAGTTCAAACTGATTGGTATAATGCCACTGCCTGCAGACAAGCTAAAAAATTCATGCTGAATCGAACAAAAGCCAGAACTGGGGAGTTTCTAAAGACCTCTTGTCACACGGTTTCTCATTGGTCATTGCAGAGTAAAAAAGTGTCTATCAAACCTAGATATTACAAGAGACGATGGATGCAGACTTTGTTACGAAGAAGAGGAAACAGCAGAACATATTTTGTGTCATGGTGATAGTTTCGCCAGACTTCGGTACTTATCAACTGCCTATCCACTTATAATGGAAATAGGCAATATTTCTCCAAAGTACATAATGACATTTTTAACTGATACTTATCTATGGAACTAAAGTGGGTTTGTCACAATAAAACTCATTGCAGTGACATGATGACAAGTTCCCAACCCGTTAAAAATCTAATCTATTCTAACTTGATCTTGGGCAAAAATTGATAATATAGGCAATTCTTTATTATAAATTTATAACAATTACAAATATAAATTTTTTAGCTTATACAGTTTATAAAAGTATTTAGAACGATATATGAAAGAATTCAGAATTCTCATATCGTAGTTATGAGAATTTACTCTACTATGATTAAAATAGTTTTATTTGATATTGTTTATCTTAGTATCTTAGTAGTATTTCTTCCTTACTTTTACGAGTATACTCTAAATTGTGTTTAAATTTGTAGTGTTTTTAACACCTGTTAACGAACAACTTTATATATTTTTTTGATACTAGGCTTACAAAAACTACAATTAAACTAGTTTGAACGCTTAGAGCAAATTACAAATGAAATAACCTCATTAAACGGCACTCTTAATCATAATCAGAAACCCACATTCATCACTATTATTAATATTCGAAATTAAGATATATCACTTTGACACAGCACAGTCATTTTAATATCATTGCTCATTCAAATAAACTGCATTGACAAATATTCTTAACTTAATCCACACAACTATTTAACATATAATGACACCCATTTAGGACCCACTTTAAACGCCCACATAAAAGCATTAAACTTGCTTTGATTTCACATCAAATTTAAGCAAATTATGCAATTTTCAAAGCACTAACAACGACTTCGAAATGCTTTGATTAGATGCTAAGTCAGCGATAAGCAAAACTCAAATCAAATCAAATGCAACCGCTGCAAAATAACTGCAAAGTGCATAAGTGCATTTGGCATTAAAAGATACTCGTACAAAAAAAAATGTTGGTATCAAATAAGTGTTTTGCCGTTAGATGATAGATTTTTTTTATCTTAATTTTGGTGCAAAAAGACAGCCGCGCTTGTCAAGCACGCGATCGCCCAGCCAAAGTTGACAGGCAGCCATAGACTTTAGCTTGAAGTGGTTTGCATTGTCGGATGTGGTACGATTATTATTTAGATATATGAGTATATTTCTATAAAGTAGTACTAACTGTGCTTGTCTCCATTTTTTTATGATTTTGAAATCGTTATCGCTGCCGGCGGCACTCAGATACACGGTATCTACTATACTTATCTGGCTTAGACAGTTTTGCTAAATTAGTGCGCGTATCGCTGATTTCGCCTAACTGTTGCAATGCAAATAAGCAAATTAAAATCGTAAATTTCGGTATCAAAAGCGACTTTAATGATCGCGTTTATTTTTTAAATGAAATCGTTTTGCTCGCTTGTTGGTGCTGAGAAAAGTTTCATATCGAATTCTATGCAAAATTTGTATTCTGCAGTTGTAAGCAGAAGATTAACTGCCTCTGTGCTCTGTTGTTCGTGTTTACAGAGTGTCATCAACTTGCCACTTTGTCACCTTTTGGGCCAAGTTGATTTATAAGTTTGTTTTCTTACAATTAAATTTTGCGAATTGCGAATTCTGCGGAT
>NC_051847.1:224552195-224564298 GCF_002237135.1 Teleopsis dalmanni
TTATAAAAACAATTACAATAATTTAATACTAAGGAACTTCATAGTTCATTGTCCAAATAAATTTAAATACATTGGTAGTCAAAACTCTCAAAACAGAAATTATTGTACCAATAATCAAGTTAAAATTGCTGAATATGAAGAAATTAAAGAACTACCAACGCATCCTGAGAAGTTATTAATTGATGTACGGGAAGCCATAGAATTGAGCGAAACTGGCAAGATACCTACAAGCATAAATATTCCATTGGGAATTGTAACTGAAGAATTATCGAATTCTGATCCTAGACAATTCAAAGCAAAATATGGACGCGATAAACCACGGAAATGTACTGAAATTATATTTTCTTGCAAGTCAGGAGTACGCGCTCAAAAAGCTGCAGAAGCCGCTTTAAGTATAGGCTATAAAAATATTAAAAACTATAAAGGTTCCTGGTTGGATTGGAATAAACATGAAAATCCGAATCAATAAATCAAAAATATTAAATAAGGCACGCTGCCACGATGAGTGATGATTGTAATATAAAATCTTAAATATATTTCTAAAAGGAAATATGTAATTATGAAAGAGATAATTTAATTACTTCAATATTGTATATAATAATGTTAACTTTATTTCCATAGCAAAAAAAATATTCTGTTACACAGTTTACACAAACGTTGAAAGACTTATTCAAAAAATATGACTGAATTCGATTTTAAATACCAAAATACTCAAAACATGATAATTAAACTAATTTACTAATTGTTTTTATTTAGGAAAAAATATGTTATTAATATTATTTATATAATCCTCACAAATTTTTTCTTATTTCTATTTGTATTTAGTAATAAATAATGAAAACCGAGTATCTGCCCAATCAAGTTGCGTAAATAAAACAAATAAATTCATTTTAATTTAAAAATTTTAGACTTTATTTTAAACTAAATATTGTACTTAAAGTTAACTTACACTTAGTTAACAAACTTATTTATTAAATAAATATTTAAACTAGAACACAGTCTTTAAGTAATACAATTTCATCGATAGATCAAATTAACATATACATCTACATCTAAAAATAAGTTTTCACTAAATTACAATATTTACAATTTAAAGTTTACAATTTACAATTTACAAATCTTTGGCATTTAGTCAACTTCTTCAACAGTTGGACCTCTGTAGTTGCCACCACCAAAACCTCCGGCTTGTTGACCGCAACTGGTTGGTTCTGTGCCTGGTTTGCCCTTGCCCTGTTGGTGCATCTTTGTCATAATCGGACTACAAATTTTAGTTAATTCCTCCATTCTATATTCATATTCTTCTTTCTCAGCTGTGGTGTTGTTATCGAGCCATTTTATGGTTTCATTGCATTTCTCAACCACATTATTCTTATCCGATTGATCTAATTTATCAGCAGCATCATCTATGGCCTGTTTAACATTAAATACATAAGTTTCAAGTTGATTTCGTGCGGCGATTCGCTGTCTCGCTTTTTCATCTTCTTCGGCATACTTCTCAGCTTCATTTACCATTCGATCAATTTCACTTTGCGACAAACGACCCTTATCATTTTTGATGGTTATGTTCTTTACGTTACCAGTACTCATCTCTTTTGCTGCAACATTTAAGATGCCATTTGCATCCAAATCGAAGGTGACGTCAATTTTAGGAACTCCACGAGGAGCTGGTGGTATGCCAGTTAAATTGAATGTCCCAAGAAGATTGTTATCTTTTGTCATGACTCGTTCACCTTCAAATACTTGAATAGTGACTGCAGGTTGGTTATCAGCATAAGTGGTGAATGTTTTTGTTTGTTTACATGGAATGCGACTATTACGTTCTATTAACTTTGTCATAACACCACCAGCAGTTTCAATACCCAAGGAAAGCGGAGCAACGTCAACTAGTAGTACATCTTGTATTTGACTGCTCTTATCTCCACTCAGTATGGCTGCTTGAATAGCTGCACCATAAGCGACAGCTTCGTCAGGATTAATTGACAAATTTAAACTCTTGCCACAGAAGAATGATTGAAGTAAGTTTTGTACTTTCGGTATACGAGTAGATCCACCAACTAATACAATATCATGAATTTGATTCTTATCCATTTTTGCATCTGTCAACGCTTTTTCTACTGGTTGCAATGTGTTGCGGAATAAATCTGCACAGAGCTCTTCAAAGCGTGCTCGACTTATTTTCGTATAGAAATCAATACCCTCAAATAATGCATCAATTTCGATTGTTGCTTCAGTACTAGAGGATAAAGTACGTTTGGCACGTTCAGCAGCTGTTCGCAGACGACGAAGTGCTCTTGGATTTGAGCGCAAATCCTTTTTGTATTTACGCTTAAATTCATCAGTCAAATAATTCACCAATCTGTTGTCGAAATCTTCACCACCCAAATGTGTATCACCAGCCGTAGATCGCACTTCGAACAGAGATCCTTCATCAATTGTCAAAATCGAAACATCGAATGTACCGCCACCTAAATCAAATATTAAAACGTTCCGTTCGCCCTTCAAGTTCTTGTCTAGCCCATACGCCAATGCAGCAGCTGTCGGTTCATTTATTATACGTAACACATTAAGACCAGCTATTGCACCAGCATCTTTTGTCGCTTGACGCTGCGAATCATTAAAATAGGCAGGTACTGTGATGACTGCATCTTTCACTGTTGTACCAAGATATGCTTCAGCTGTTTCTTTCATTTTAGTTAACACCATTGAGCTTATCTCTTCGGGTGCAAATCTCTTCTGTTCGCCTTTGAATTCGACGTTAATTTTTGGTTTACCACTGTCGTTTACCACTTTAAATGGCCAATGTTTCATATCTTCTTGTATTTTCTGGTCATCATATTTGCGGCCAATCAATCGTTTAGCGTCGAATACTGTATTCTTTGGATTCATTGCCACTTGGTTCTTAGCGGCGTCACCAATCAATCGCTCAGAATCTGTGAACGCAACATAGCTGGGTGTTGTACGATTGCCCTGGTCATTAGCGATGATTTCAACTTTTCCGTGCTGGAATACACCGACACATGAGTATGTTGTTCCCAAATCAATTCCAATTGCTGACATTTTCTTTCTTTATATGTATTCTTGTTTATTGATATTTGATAGTAATTTTTCAATTTTTCAATTTAAAATTTTTAATTCAATTCAATTTAAGTTTTAATATATATGGCTTATATATTGCTTTGAATAGTTTTCTTTCTTTTTAAACTTTTCACAAAAACTTTCTGACTTCTCCTCTTCTCAGTCAATCTTTTCACTTCAAATGTTTTGTATAAACTGATGCTCTTCGAATTTTCACCGCCTTTTATACAAAAATCTACATTTCAAAGAAGTATCTAGATACTCTTTCAAGAAACTTACAGAATATTCGGGAACCAAATGTTCAAGATACGCGACCAATAAATGAAGAGTTTAAGAGAAAGACAAATTTAAACACAAATTTAAAGAGTTCAGTGTATGCACACATTTTACCAGCTGCACAATAGTGAATATTAGCTTAGTATAATTGTGTGTGTAACGTGACAAACACAAGCACTCTCTTAAAATATTATAAAGGGAACATTAGAGTGCATTAGAGAACTTATTTATATAAAATATGTAAATGTGTGTGAATATGTTTTTCTGCATTGCCTCTAGAAATTTCCAAACAAACGTTATGAATGAAATAGTTTTAGTATCGCTGTATATTGACCCGCTACGTCACAGCAACTTCTAGAATTGCCATTGAATTGCTACGACCAGAGACGCACAGCTTTGTACCAACAGTACTACGGTACTACGAAACTACGGCACTACGGCACTACGCTACGACGGTACTTGTGAAGAGAAAATTTTCATTTATAATAACAAATAACAAATAAAAATAACAAATTTCAATTTGTTGTCAATATATGCAAATTCATTTATCAATTCATTTTTGCTTATTTTTCAATCTACGACAAACAGACAAGCTTTCGCATATTGACGTAGGTTAGTAATAAACGGTAATTGTGTTTGACGATAAAAGAAAGCAAAATACTTCTTCATTCTCCTATTTTATATCATAGAAAAGGTACAGCGATACGATTTTGATTGATACGATCTATGTTAAGATCTATGTTTGAAACTAACTAAAATAAATAAATAATCTATCAGTTACCAGCTATCAGCTACCAGGTACGAGCTACGAGCTATCTGTATATCTGCAGCTATTGTAAAATTTCTACTCCACTTGCTCTGACATTGAGTACAAATCCTTAGCGATCTAATGTCATTAATATTAATATTACTTTTTTATAGTAGATCTAAATGCTGAAAAAACGAAATGTCTTATCCTGATTTAGAAATATACGAGAATGTACAGTCCATCATTTATTTGTTGTATACCAGCTGTTGTAGAATCTCTCTTGTAGTATTAAACTTCAAAGTTGAGAAGGGAGCGCACTCAAAACCCACTGACCATAGACTGATCAGTTTGTGATAATTTCTGTTAAAAATGCAGGACAAATTTCTTGTCATCCACATCAAGAATACAATTAGTATTACTCTACTCTTTAGCATACTTATACTAAAAGCAAGTCTGTGGAAAGAGCACTTTTTCTATAAATCTTTTGTCTTCAAAGATTATAATTTTGTGGATATCGACTGTGCCTTTACTACTGTATACTTAACGCTATCACAAATTCCCTCTTAAATCTTAAGCGAGATGTAAGTCTGGTCAAAATTTTTAAGATACTACATATTTCAACCCAATATAATCACCTCAGGTATCAAAACTACACTTGGCACATCTGTAATAGCTGTTCCTATACAGCTATTATTGAACAGGATAAATTCTGAGTAGGAAGGAGAGCTGCAGTACAAATTATTCGATCCTTAGTTTACGTCCCTACAAAAACTCTTTTTACATCACTTAATTGATTACCATCCAAGTTTCTGATAAAATAATAAACTGGCTGAAGTGGAAAGTAAACTAAATATATGTCGTTGGCTATGAAAGTTTGGATATATCAAGTTATTTTTCAGATCAGGAAACCCTCTTGGCCTAAATTGAAGAAATTCGCATCTCTCTTCTTAATTCGTTTTAATGATCAAACGGCACTAACACATCTATGAAGAATGACAGTTACTGGACGTACACCCGACGACTCTTGAAAACTATCTGTAATCTCTTCGTACTATATTCTTAACCAAACGTAACCTTACTTAAGATGAAAAGGCTTTGATAAATTTAGGAAAATAAATTATTCATTTCGTCACGGTGGAAAAGTAAAGTCAGTTGCATTTTAAAATATTACTGTACTGTCAATATATGTATTTACTGAGGCGGTAGATAATAAAAAATTAGATTATCTTTGTTTTTCATAAATTTTATGAACAATACACAGATTAGCGATGTATTCTATCTTAAACGGAATACATCGAATCCGGATGTGCTGAATATTTAGTTCAGCCAAATTTCCAACTGAGATATGTCATTGTAAAAGTAATAAGACTTATTTTTAATTTTATAGAATATGCCATACAAGTAGTCACAACATAACATATGCTGTACGCACTGACTTTAAGTGAAGTACAACAGACTTTTTAAAAGGATTGCTTTCTCACATACCAAAGTTGAGTCGAAACACTTCGTAATCTCAAGCTATACCGAGATGTGAAACTGAAAACGTATATTCGTTTGAATTCCAAACTTAAATAACTATCATGTAAAGAATCTTTCATCCATATAATGAAAATAATAACATATCAAATGGTTGGAACGTTGATGATACTTTAGGATAGAAGCAAAATACACCTCAAAACAAAAACAAAAACAAGAGATAATTCAAAAAATCAGTAGATCGGTAGTGCGCAGTTGAAATAAAACTGAGAAAGATGACCAAATTGATGGAACGACTTATCTGAAGGTACGAATAAATTAGTGATATAAAAAATTTGATAGGTTAGGATAGTTAAAATACCAAAAAATCAGGAACATATTCATATTTTTCTCAAAACTTTTATTTATTTCTATTTGTATTTAGTAATCAAAAAGGAAAATCAAGTATCTTCCCAATCAAATTGAGTAAATAAAACAAATAAATTCATTTTAATTTAAAAATTTTAGACTTTATTTTAAACTAAATATTTTACTTAAAGTTAACTTACACTTAGTTAACAAACTTATTTATTAAATAAATATTTAAACTAGAACACAGTCTTTAAGTAATACAATTTCATCGATAGATCAAATTAACATATACATCTGCATCTAAAAATAAGTTTTCACTAAATTACAATATTTACAATTTAAAATTTACAATTTACAAATCTTTGGCATTTAGTCAACTTCTTCAACAGTTGGACCTCTGTAGTTGCCACCACCAAAACCTCCGGCTTGTTGACCGCAACTGGTTGGTTCTGTACCTGGTTTGCCCTTGCCCTGTTGGTGCATCTTTGTCATAATCGGACTACAAATTTTAGTTAATTCCTCCATTCTATATTCATATTCTTCTTTCTCAGCTGTGGTGTTGTTATCGAGCCATTTTATGGTTTCATTGCATTTCTCAACCACATTATTCTTATCCGATTGATCTAATTTATCAGCAGCATCATCTATGGCCTGTTTAACATTAAATACATAAGTTTCAAGTTGATTTCGTGCGGCGATTCGCTGTCTCGCTTTTTCATCTTCTTCGGCATACTTCTCAGCTTCATTTACCATTCGATCAATTTCACTTTGCGACAAACGACCCTTATCATTTTTGATGGTTATGTTCTTTACGTTACCAGTACTCATCTCTTTTGCTGCAACATTTAAGATGCCATTTGCATCCAAATCGAAGGTGACGTCAATTTTAGGAACTCCACGAGGAGCTGGTGGTATGCCAGTTAAATTGAATGTCCCAAGAAGATTGTTATCTTTTGTCATGACTCGTTCACCTTCAAATACTTGAATAGTGACTGCAGGTTGGTTATCAGCATAAGTGGTGAATGTTTTTGTTTGTTTACATGGAATGCGACTATTACGTTCTATTAACTTTGTCATAACACCACCAGCAGTTTCAATACCCAATGAAAGCGGAGCAACGTCAACTAGTAGTACATCTTGTATTTGACTGCTCTTATCTCCACTCAGTATGGCTGCTTGAATAGCTGCACCATAAGCGACAGCTTCGTCAGGATTAATTGACAAATTTAAACTCTTGCCACAGAAGAATGATTGAAGTAAGTTTTGTACTTTCGGTATACGAGTAGATCCACCAACTAATACAATATCATGAATTTGATTCTTATCCATTTTTGCATCTGTCAACGCTTTTTCTACTGGTTGCAATGTGTTGCGGAATAAATCTGCACAGAGCTCTTCAAAGCGTGCTCGACTTATTTTCGTATAGAAATCAATACCCTCAAATAATGCATCAATTTCGATTGTTGCTTCAGTACTAGAGGATAAAGTACGTTTGGCACGTTCAGCAGCTGTTCGCAGACGACGAAGTGCTCTTGGATTTGAGCGCAAATCCTTTTTGTATTTACGCTTAAATTCATCAGTCAAATAATTCACCAATCTGTTGTCGAAATCTTCACCACCCAAATGTGTATCACCAGCCGTAGATCGCACTTCGAACAGAGATCCTTCATCAATTGTCAAAATCGAAACATCGAATGTACCGCCACCTAAATCAAATATTAAAACGTTCCGTTCGCCCTTCAAGTTCTTGTCTAGCCCATACGCTAATGCAGCAGCTGTCGGTTCATTTATTATACGTAACACATTAAGACCAGCTATTGCACCAGCATCTTTTGTCGCTTGACGCTGCGAATCATTAAAATAGGCAGGTACTGTGATGACTGCATCTTTCACTGTTGTACCAAGATATGCTTCAGCTGTTTCTTTCATTTTAGTTAACACCATTGAGCTTATCTCTTCGGGTGCAAATCTCTTCTGTTCGCCTTTGAATTCGACGTTAATTTTTGGTTTACCACTGTCGTTCACCACTTTAAATGGCCAATGTTTCATATCTTCTTGTATTTTCTGGTCATCATATTTGCGGCCAATCAATCGTTTAGCGTCGAATACTGTATTCTTTGGATTCATTGCCACTTGGTTCTTAGCGGCGTCACCAATCAATCGCTCAGAATCTGTGAACGCAACATAGCTGGGTGTTGTACGATTGCCCTGGTCATTAGCGATGATTTCAACTTTTCCGTGCTGGAATACACCGACACATGAGTATGTTGTTCCCAAATCAATTCCAATTGCTGACATTTTCTTTCTTTATATGTATTCTTGTTTATTGATATTTGATAGTAATTTTTCAATTTAATATTTTTAATTCAATTCAATTCAATTTAAGTTTTAATATATATTGCTTATATATTGCTTTGAATAGTTTTCTTTCTTTTTAAACTTTGCACAAAAACTTTCTGACTTCTCCTCTTCTCAGTCAATCTTTTCACTTCAAATGTTTTGTATAAACTGATGCTCTTCGAATTTTCACCGCCTTTTATACAAAAATCTACATTTCAGAGAAGTATCTAGATACTCTTTCAAGAAACTTACAGAATATTCGGGAATCAAATGTTCAAGATACGCGACCAATAAATGAAGAGTTTAAGAGAAAGACAAATTTAAACACAAATTTAAAGAGTTCAGTGTATGCACACATTTTACCAGCTGCACAATAGTGAATATTAGCTTAGTATAATTGTGTGTGTAACGTGACAAACACAAGCACACTCTTAAAATATTACAAAGGGAACGCGTATTAGAGAACTTATTTATATAAAATATGTACATGTGTGTGTAAATATGTTTTTCTGCATTGCCTCTAGAAATTTCCAAACAAACGTTATGAATGAAATAGTTTTAGTATCGCTGTATATTGACCCGCTACGTCACAGCAACTTCTAGAATTGCCATTGAATTGCTACGACCAGAGACGCACAGCTTTGTACCAACAGTACTACGGTACTACGAAACTACGGCACTACGGCACTACGCTACGACGGTACTTGTGAAGAGAAAATTTTCATTTATAATAACAAATAACAAATAACAAATTTCAATTTGTTGTCAATATATGCAAATTCATTTATCAATTCATTTTTGCTTATTTTTCAATCTACGACAAACAGACAAGCTTTCGCATATTGACGTAGGTTAGTAATAAACGGTAATTGTGTTTGACGATAAAAGAAAGCAAAATACTTCTTCATTCTCCTATTTTATATCATAGAAAAGGTACAGCGATACAATTTTGATTTATACGATCTATGTTAAGATCTATTTTTGAAACTAACTAAAATAAATAAATAATTTATCAGTTACCAGCTATCAGCTACCAGGTACTAGCTACGAGCAATTCTAGAAGTTGCTGTGACGTAGCGGGTCAATATACAGCGATACTAAAACCATTTCATTCATAACGTTTGTTTGGAAATTTCTAGAGGCAATGCAGAAAAACATATTTACACACACATGTACATATTTTATATAAATAAGTTCTCTAATACGCGTTCCCTTTGTAATATTTTAAGAGTGTGCTTGTGTTTGTCACGTTACACACACAATTATACTAAGCTAATATTCACTATTGTGCAGCTGGTAAAATGTGTGCATACACTGAACTCTTTAAATTTGTGTTTAAATTTGTCTTTCTCTTAAACTCTTCATTTATTGGTCGCGTATCTTGAACATTTGATTCCCGAATATTCTGTAAGTTTCTTGAAAGAGTATCTAGATACTTCTCTGAAATGTAGATTTTTGTATAAAAGGCGGTGAAAATTCGAAGAGCATCAGTTTATACAAAACATTTGAAGTGAAAAGATTGACTGAGAAGAGGAGAAGTCAGAAAGTTTTTGTGCAAAGTTTAAAAAGAAAGAAAACTATTCAAAGCAATATATAAGCAATATATATTAAAACTTAAATTGAATTGAATTGAATTAAAAATATTAAATTGAAAAATTACTATCAAATATCAATAAACAAGAATACATATAAAGAAAGAAAATGTCAGCAATTGGAATTGATTTGGGAACAACATACTCATGTGTCGGTGTATTCCAGCACGGAAAAGTTGAAATCATCGCTAATGACCAGGGCAATCGTACAACACCCAGCTATGTTGCGTTCACAGATTCTGAGCGATTGATTGGTGACGCCGCTAAGAACCAAGTGGCAATGAATCCAAAGAATACAGTATTCGACGCTAAACGATTGATTGGCCGCAAATATGATGACCAGAAAATACAAGAAGATATGAAACATTGGCCATTTAAAGTGGTAAACGACAGTGGTAAACCAAAAATTAACGTCGAATTCAAAGGCGAACAGAAGAGATTTGCACCCGAAGAGATAAGCTCAATGGTGTTAACTAAAATGAAAGAAACAGCTGAAGCATATCTTGGTACAACAGTGAAAGATGCAGTCATCACAGTACCTGCCTATTTTAATGATTCGCAGCGTCAAGCGACAAAAGATGCTGGTGCAATAGCTGGTCTTAATGTGTTACGTATAATAAATGAACCGACAGCTGCTGCATTAGCGTATGGGCTAGACAAGAACTTGAAGGGCGAACGGAACGTTTTAATATTTGATTTAGGTGGCGGTACATTCGATGTTTCGATTTTGACAATTGATGAAGGATCTCTGTTCGAAGTGCGATCTACGGCTGGTGATACACATTTGGGTGGTGAAGATTTCGACAACAGATTGGTGAATTATTTGACTGATGAATTTAAGCGTAAATACAAAAAGGATTTGCGCTCAAATCCAAGAGCACTTCGTCGTCTGCGAACAGCTGCTGAACGTGCCAAACGTACTTTATCCTCTAGTACTGAAGCAACAATCGAAATTGATGCATTATTTGAGGGTATTGATTTCTATACGAAAATAAGTCGAGCACGCTTTGAAGAGCTCTGTGCAGATTTATTCCGCAACACATTGCAACCAGTAGAAAAAGCGTTGACAGATGCAAAAATGGATAAGAATCAAATTCATGATATTGTATTAGTTGGTGGATCTACTCGTATACCGAAAGTACAAAACTTACTTCAATCATTCTTCTGTGGCAAGAGTTTAAATTTGTCAATTAATCCTGACGAAGCTGTCGCTTATGGTGCAGCTATTCAAGCAGCCATACTGAGTGGAGATAAGAGCAGTCAAATACAAGATGTACTACTAGTTGACGTTGCTCCGCTTTCATTGGGTATTGAAACTGCTGGTGGTGTTATGACAAAGTTAATAGAACGTAATAGTCGCATTCCATGTAAACAAACAAAAACATTCACCACTTATGCTGATAACCAACCTGCAGTCACTATTCAAGTATTTGAAGGTGAACGAGTCATGACAAAAGATAACAATCTTCTTGGAACATTCAATTTAACTGGCATACCACCAGCTCCTCGTGGAGTTCCTAAAATTGATGTCACCTTCGATTTGGATGCAAATGGCATCTTAAATGTTGCAGCAAAAGAGATGAGTACTGGTAACGTAAAGAACATAACCATCAAAAATGATAAGGGTCGTTTGTCGCAAAGTGAAATTGATCGAATGGTAAATGAAGCTGAGAAGTATGCCGAAGAAGATGAAAAAGCGAGACAGCGAATCGCCGCACGAAATCAACTTGAAACTTATGTATTTAATGTTAAACAGGCCATAGACGATGCTGCTGATAAATTAGATCAATCGGATAAGAATAATGTGGTTGAGAAATGCAATGAAACCATAAAATGGCTCGATAACAACACCACAGCTGAGAAAGAAGAATATGAATATAGAATGGAGGAATTAACTAAAATTTGTAGTCCGATTATGACAAAGATGCACCAACAGGGCAAGGGCAAACCAGGCACAGAACCAACCAGTTGCGGTCAACAAGCCGGAGGTTTTGGTGGTGGCAACTACAGAGGTCCAACTGTTGAAGAAGTTGACTAAATGCCAAAGATTTGTAAATTGTAAATTTTAAATTGTAAATATTGTAATTTAGTGAAAACTTATTTTTAGATGTAGATGTATATGTTAATTTGATCTATCGATGAAATTGTATTACTTAAAGACTGTGTTCTAGTTTAAATATTTATTTAATAAATAAGTTTGTTAACTAAGTGTAAGTTAACTTTAAGTACAATATTTAGTTTAAAA
>NC_051847.1:224564398-224586062 GCF_002237135.1 Teleopsis dalmanni
GTTGAGCAATATGGTGAAGTTGAGCTTGGAAATATCACAACTGTTAAGTGAGCTGCTAAGGTGACGGATTATTGAAGTATATTTGTTTTAAGTATCTTAAGTGGCTTTCGCCAGAGGTACATTCTATTTGGAAATCTTCTGATGTATACCTTTAGGAGTTAGCCAAGCTGGCAGATCAATGTTCTCAAGGATTGGTTTGAGTGAGGTAGCTATGATGAGAAACAGGTAAGAGCACCTTGAACTGTATCTGAACTGCTTACTTTGGGTGATTTAGACACATTAAAGAGCAGTTGGTCTGTAAGGAGTGGCAGCCGTACGCAATCACAGATTGCACGTGGTGTTGATCGATGCTGATATCTTACGGGGTTAAATGATAAGGCGCTCGCTTACCGAAAGCCTCTTCGGTAAAGGGAATTTAAAAAAATTAAGCACATCTTCAGTTTTGTTGAGCCGCGTAGAATGCAGCATAGAGTTTTCTTGATTTTAATTAAAAGTTCTGTAAGTTCCAATAGTTTTCTTATTATCACCTGAGTCGACATTTAAGTCATTCCGAGAGCGTTTAACGGTAAGAAGAAGGTTTAAAGCCGTCAAAGATAAATTTAGTCGCCACATTTAGTTTGTTGGGGATTACGTACTGGCATACAACGGCTTTGAAGCGTTGTATTTTTAATAATTGAACACATACTATTTCATTTTTGTTAGTGGGATTAATAGTATGTAGTGATGCTTTGTTTATTCTGGCTCAGTTTATGGTGAAATTTAAGCAGAAACAGGGTAAGACGGAATTTGCAGCGGCATTACGTATGGCTCTTGCGGACGTGAAATGTCGCAATAATATCAAGCATGGACAGCAACTAGTATATGTGTCCAGTGATTTCATTAAGTACAGTCATAGTCATACATATCTGCGCGTGAATGGCTTCGAGCTGCGTTAAAGCAGTGAAACGGCTGGTTTGACGCATTAAGAAATTTTTTTGTTATATTATAGAAAGGTGCTAAGGACACGTCTGCAACTGTGGATAGGCAGAAATCGGCATTTTTGAAGGTTGATGGTTGCAGCGTGAAGTGAAGTGAGTGCTGCTGTCTCTGTTGATAGTTGGGATGAAACTAAGTCTCCAGTCAAAGAATTTAAGTCTATTACGTCGATCAAAGGAATACACTTTCCTACGAATCTCGCACAGTATGCTGATTGGCTGTTTAGCTGTGATGATAGTTGTAGTTTTCCGGCGCTGTATAGTCTCCCCTGTTAGAATGATGGTCCTGTAGTAAACCAAGCAGTTTAAGCTTCAGCCGAGAAAAAATGTTGACAGTTGAAAATATGTGTTTGAATTTCTTTTGCAAAATGTGCAATGGATAAATAAATAACCAGTGTATTACTAAAAGTTAGCTGAATAATACGTCTGGATTTGATCATTTCGAAAATCATTAAACAAAATTAAATATCGTTAATAATTTACCTTTTTTCCATTTACAAAAAATATTAGCACCGATGATGTTTTTGTTCTCACATTCTTCCCAGTGTTTAATTCACTCGATTCAATCTTTTGATCCATTTCAAATTTTTTTTTTTGACCAATATTCTTTAATTTTTTTTTATTTTATTTTCTATTTTTGTATTAAAATATTTCCACACTAACATAAATTGTTTTTAATTGTTATTTATAATTGATAAACACCATAACGACTTATTTCGTATGTTTTTGTACAATACATGCCTCTTTATTTTTATTTTACTCTTTAAATTATAGTCTTCACGCGATTCACCCAACTAACGCCTTAGACCTCCCAAAACATTATGATTATGTAGATACATAATAACGGTAGAAGAACTTATTTCGTAGAGCGCCGATAATCTTATCAGCGCCAAAGTAGTCAAAAAAACTGAGTATGCAAATATATATGTATGTATGGTTTGTTGAAATTGGTATCCGTCAGCACCTTTACTTTATTATATAGATTATTGTGGCCTGTATATTGAATTAAAAATATCTCTTTGTACTTTACCAATTTAAACTTTATTATACATATATTAATCGAAGCACAACTAGAAGAACTAACTATCAAAAATTGCCAGTCAATAGAATTGCCATGTTACTCAATTATTAGATCTCATTAAGAATTTCACTGTTACCCTCAATGCAATAAGAAGGGTCCTTCTATTTCCACCCATTTTTCGAAATTAAATTGAAAATTAAATAATAGCTGCTGTCCAAAACTTGATTGATTTTTAACGTCCCACCAACACAACAGATATCGTTTTCTTGTGATGCATAAAATGTAATAATCGTATTACGTTACGAGGGTCACTATTTATATTTTGAGTTTAATAACAAATGTTTCTCGAAGTGTTCTCCTTTATGATTAAAACAATTTCGAAAATACATAATTTGACAATAGATATTTTGCAAAAGCATCCATTACCTCTACAATTCAAATCATAAACCCTATTTAATATAATTAGTATCGATTTTCACCATCCTTTACCTCCACATTCTGAAGCGAATCTTTGAACATCGAAATTTCTGTTTAATGTGAGTAATGGATTTTGTTGGGTTTCGGAGAATGTAATTATAAAACGCATGCCTACATATGTAAGAAAATAGATATGTAATAAACTATATAAACATTTTCCCTGATCTATCTAAATCGTCAATAGTTCTATAAATCGAACAGTTTTGCTAGTACCTTGGCATTCGAATTAAAGAGATCCTACCGTATGCATAGTCTATATGCTTTCTGCAATAATTGGAATTTCAATTAGTATAAGTAAGTAATCATGCTTATTTATAAATTTAAATACTACTCTTAATTTAGAAATAAATTAATCTAGAATCAAATACTAGAAATTATAATGATGTTAAAAATAATTTAAAGTAAGAGTTCTTTAAATGTTAAAGTAAAAATAACATATGTCAGCACCTTTAACTAATGAAATAAGAAAATCTATCTAAGCTTTTAATTTAATCTACAATTCTAATAAGAAAGTAGTCTTCAAAATTTTACTAAACAAGCCAACACCTTATCTTTATTCATATATGTTAACACTTTTACCGATAATATAAACTCAACAAGTACTCCCACTTTCACATGACAGTGACATAAATAATAACAAAACAGCATTAAAATCTTGTCTTATTTCTAAATAAATCCTAATCCATATGTAGATCTTTATAATTCAACATTCCATGGTGTATATGTACCAGGTAAGGGTTCATCAATCTGAAAGAAGAAAAGATATACATATATTGCATATATCGCACATGAACTAAAAGCATTTTTGACATCCATACCAATTTTGTAAAATTGTCTTCGCAAGCCATCCTAATTTTTGCTGCTGTTGCGGGGGCGTTAAGTGTGAAGTCTGTGCTCAGACCTCGTTCTGTACGTGCATGAGAAATAGCATTCTTAATAGCAAAGTAAGCTGCAGCACCTATAAATAACGGCGGTTCACCCACAGCCTATGAACAAATATTATACAGGATCAAAATAATTATACTATACTTATAATTACTACCTTCGATGAGTACACAGCTCTTGGATTCGGTGCACCAGTAAGCAGACTCACATTAAACTCAGCTGGTATATTACCAAAACCTGCAATTTTATATGTGCTTGGACCTCTTGATAATAATATACCTTGTGGTGAATATATTAGCTCTTCTAAAGTAAATAAACCATATCCCTGCATATAAGCCCCTTCTATTTGTCCAATATCAATAGCGGGATTAATGCTGGAGCCAAGGTCCATAACAATATCAGTGCTCCAAACCTGATGATCCCCAGTTAGACAATCTATTTCTACTACAGTTACACCCACACCGTTTGTGAAATAATTATATTTGCGTGCATTTGGTTGACGCACAGGATCATAGTGTATGTCTGGCGTACTATAAAACCCTGTTGCTGAAAGACTTATACGATCAAAATATGCTTTATTTATCCATTCTTTCCAAGTGGCTGTGGGTAGCGCTTCCTTAATAGTTTTAAGTCTTGTATTTAATTTATCACAAGCATCAATAATGGCCATACCATTTAAATCAGAACTTACGCTAGCTGCGGTAGGTGTTGCATTGGGAACCTTATCTGTTGCGAATTCGGATATGTGAATAAAATCTGCCGGTATACCTAAAGCTTTTGCAGTACATTGTATCATTTTTGTATGTAATCCTTGTCCAATTTCTACACCACCATGTGCCAATAAGACTGATCCATCTGCATATATATTTATTAAACATCCAGCCTGATTTATATGTGGTATACCAAATGATATTCCATACTTTGTGGGAACAATACTAATACCACGCTTTCTCCAGCGATTACTTTTGTTAAATTCTTGTATCTTTTTTCGTTTTTCATAAAAATTGGATTGCTCTAAACATTCGTCAAAACATCTACAAAAAGTAACTTAATAAGTAAATACGGATACGGTATGTATTTAAATATATATGTATATATTTATTAATACTTCTTAGTAATAGTTTAGTAAAAATAGCATTTTTGCTAATTATTATAAATAATTATTATAAAACAAAAAATATTAGTAAAAATGTTACTAAATTATTACTAATTAATGTACAAACCTATTATAATATATAGTAGAACAAACCTATTAATTTGCAGCGTGTCCAATTTTTGGTTATAGTGCGTGATATCACCAGTTTCATAGAAGTTTAATTTCATTATATCTACATAGTCCTTTCCCAAAATTCGTGCCACATCACGAATCATATGTTCACCAGCGAACATCCCCTGAGGGGCTCCAAATCCACGAAATGCTGTATTTGAAGGTGTATTAGTTTTACATAACCATCCGACTACTTTTATATTAGGTATACGATAACAGTTCTCAAAATGATCCATAGCACGTTCAAGCACCTAAAATAAGATTGCATATCCTTATAAAGTTTCCAACATATTTTATTTTAAAAAATCTTACTCCAAATGATACATCCATGCTCCATCCAGCATTTGCATAGCATTCAATATAACATGCTGTAATAAGGCCCTCATTTGTAAAACCAATTTTATATTTGAATAAGAACGGATGACGTGTGCCTGTAATCATCATATCCTCATCTCTATTAAGCATACAGCGCACGGGTCTTCGTAATCTATAGCAAGCTAATGCGACGGGTACTGCTACCGATACACAGCGTGATTCCTTACCACCAAATCCACCTCCTAAACGCTTTACACGGCACACAACTCTATGTGCTGGTACTGACAAAACTTGAGAAATTAATTTTTGTATTCCGGAAGGATGTTGTGTTGAGGAAAATATCTCAATTTCATCAGTATCTCTAGTAACTGCTATTGCAGCATGTGTCTCTAAGTAAAAATGTTCCTGTGCTCCAACACGACAGGTGCCTTCATAAATATGCGCACAATTCTTAAAAGCTTGATCAACATCGCCTTTCTCCAAAATTTGTGGATAATTAGGAAAATATGATTCATGCTCAATTGCTTGTTCAATAGTGATAATTCTGGGTAATATATCTTCATAGTCTATTTGTACAAGCTTAGCAGCTTCCCGAGCAAGTTTTTGATTATCTGCAACAATTGCACCTATTACTTGCCCCCCAGTATAAACCTTGTCGATAGCAAATATAGTTTCGTCACGAATAACATGCCCTACAACATTTTCGTTATCACTAATATCGTTACTAGAGTAAAATGCATGCACTCCATCCATTGCCAATGCTTCTGTTGCATCAATGGAAAGAATCTTTGCATGCGCTTTCGTACTAAGTACAAGTGCCAAATACAACTCATTCTCCATACGTGGAATATCATCGCAATACATGGCTTCACCAGTTGCTTGCTTCATTGCAGCAGCATGCACTTTGGGTCGACCGATTGGATCACATATAGACTGTTCGGAGCTGACACGTTCAAATAACTGTGCACTTTTTAATATAGGTGTGTGGAAAGATTCTGCACCACTGCATTCCTCATCAGATATACTGTTATATGGTATAATGCCGGCACTTACTAGTTTTTGACTTATGACCAAATATGATTTGTAAAACAAACTGACTACTAGAGATCGCCTGTAAGCAATCATACCTCCTGGAGCTGAAGGTTCTAATGGTAACTCTGCACACAAACTTTCCGTGACGCGTTCTACAAGCACGTGATCCCAATTTTGTTTGACCATCATTTCAGATGTTCGTGGTGCTAAAATGGTTGTTGGAGCCATTCCACCGAATGCCATAAAAATCTGATCCACAATATTTGTGTTGGGTTTAAAAAAGACATTTATGGCGGAATTGACAATAGCAATATCATCATCCCTTCGGCGTGCCTGCTTAAAGGCGATTACATATTGATTTGGTAAAGTTTTCGGAAAATAAATTCCAATCAAAACTTCATGTGGTGCAATAATATTTTTACGATAACCAGTAAAAAATCCAGATCCCATGTGCACATATCGGGTTTTTAATTGACCATCCACCATACCTGCTACAAGCATTTTAACAGTACCAGCTGTTAAAATCGGATTCATGTCAGATATCGGACTTCCAGTCATAATGTTACCACCTAATGATGCAACATTCCGTATCTGCTTACCAGCAAAATAGTGCAACATCTCCACAGCACATTTGAAAAATCGAGTTTGATATTCCGGAAGTTTAGTGATAAGATCTTGTAAATAGTTTTGAATATCCATTAAGCTAACAGAAGCACCAAAATAAATGCTGTCTTCCTGTTCTTTTATTTCATTTAATTGCTTCACTTTAGATGGATTAATCAGTACTGGGTAAAGTAAATGTTTGAATTTCACTTCGACTCCCACTTCAGTATTGCCAACTACCAATTTCGCATTTGGATTTTGTGCTTTGATTTGAAGTAGTTCTTCCAACTCAACTGGACGATACCAACTCACACGAGGGCTTTTAAAAACTATACTATTTGAATCAAATTCAGTGTTAAGCTGCAATTCGGGTGGAAAAATAGGTTCCTGGCTGGGATCAAAAGGTAGAAATTTACTTTTTTCAAAAAGCTTATCATCAACATTATTGCTACTGTTGCCATTACAACTATTTCCATTTCCATCTCCGTTCCCATTCATTTTACAGCATTTATCACCCATTGCACATGAAAATTCTTTAGTAAATGTTTTGTAGCCTTCCAAAATTGGACGATAACCGGTACAACGACAAAGATTACCTTGAAATGCAATTTCCAAATCCTTCATTGTAGGCTGTGGTGAACTGCGAAGTAATGCGTACATTGACATGACAATACCTGGTGTACAGAAACCACATTGGCTGCCATGCGCTTTAGCTATTCGTTCCTGTACAGGATGAAGACGTGTTCTCGTACTACCGATACCTTCAACAGTAGTTACGGCATAACCGTGCATTGCGCATACTGGCGTAAGACAGGCATTGACTGCCAAATGTCGAATCTCATTTGTGTTTCGATCAATGCGTGATATCATAACGGTACATGCACCACATCCTCCTTCTCCGCAACCTAATTTCGTACCACATAAAAACAGTTTATCACGTAGATAAGTAAGAAGTGTACATTCAGGATCTGGATTATTCTCCGTAACCTTATATGAAACTAGTTTACTGTTCAATTTTATTTATGAATTATTTTTAATTACCTTTTTTCCGTTAACAAAAAATACCAAGGCTGTTGTTGGCATATTTTCTATTAGTATTGCAAACACACTTTGTAAATTTTCAATATTACAGTACTCAAATTATCCAAAAATCGACTAGAGGAACTATACAAGAGAAAGAATTTATTAGAAGTAAAACTCAAAGTTTTCAGATAAAATGCTTGAGATTATATCTGTATCCAAAAAGTAATTGTATTTTAATAAATATTTATTATTTTTTATACACCGCTTATTATTTATTTGTATGCCTCTAAAAAATGATTTTTTAATTTTCAAGTGAAACCAATTGATCTGGGTTTTGTAGATTATAACAACTGGTATCTGATATTTTGGATTTTATTTTCCTTTAACGGATATTCATAATGCGCATAACAAAACATTTATTAACTTCGAATAAAAATTTAAAAATTAACATTTATCTTTACATTTTACAATAATACCGACTAGTATTTAACGACTATTATTCTTGTCGAACCTTTTGGAGGCACAGTTTAGAACGAACTAAACTTTAGTAGAGCAAAAGCATACGAAACCCAAGTATTATTGATTTGCGATTTGCATTGGTAAAAAAAACAATACATTCCATTCCATACTTTTTCTATTTTAATATAACTTGTTTTATTAATGAAAAATCTCTGATTTTTAAATCATATTTCAAATAATTAAAATATTGCGAGCCAATATTGCGGTCTGAATACCTACCGTTCTTCAAAAAATTCAAATGACAACTGATTTTAAAATTGAATATTAAAATTTATTAACATTTTATTATTTTTTATTGTAGCAAAATAAAAAATTATAAAATAATAAACATATATAGAATCGTAAATAATATTAAAAATTCAACCAAAATACTTGTTTGTGTCTAATATGGCCTAAGAATACATTGTGGTAGAAGCCAACATTGTAATTATCTTAACCAAACAGATTACAAATTACAGATTATTGCCGTGAATGTTTACCAGCAGTTAACCTAACCTTTATTCATTTTATAAAAAGAAACTACTTAATTAACAGCAACTTTACATAATTAAATTTTTTTATTGTTAATATTTTCTTGCCGAGAGTGACGCGTCTTTATGACGAAAAGAAACTAAAACAGACGGATTCGAATAGCTAAGAAAAGACATGAACAGAAATTTAGTTAATTTATAGAAATTTGACTGACCATACAACGCTGTTTCGAGTATTACCACGCACTCATCAACAGTAGTCTTACGAAATATTCTAATAATTCTATAGAATATTATAATATTCCAATATATGTATTATAAAATATAATAGATTTTTTTTCAACTCATTCTAAATTTACTTTTACTGCTTTTAATATTTTCGCTCTTATTATATGCTTATATAGAATGTAGTCTGGTACGACGTACCCTTAACTACTTTTTATATTTATATACATTTCTAAGTGTAAGTCAAGTCTAGTCTAGGTCTAAGTAATACATCATTTACAGTAATTTTGATTACTGAAATTTATAGCTCAGATCTTCCGCAAACCACTGTATTTGCCAACCACATGATTTACTTGTTTAATATTCATTCACTTTAGAAATTCTGTACACTTATAAAACCAGCTTTTGGAAGATAGAATTGGAATTATATCTGCCATTGTAGAGACATTTCAACGAATACAAGATGAAATATTATAACAAATTGTAATTTAATTACTTTTAGATCCTTATGTTATCGAATAGACCAAGTATTGTTGCATACTCTCCTAATGCGCACTGACCTGACAGCACGGGTACCGTTGTACTGAATTGACTCTGCTTTCGTTTGAACCAGGTCAATCTTCTGATATGACATTTACCCAGACTTTCCTTGTTAACCCAACGACACCCTTATTCAAATCTTAATTAAAAAAATTTAATATGTATATAAAACGCAAATAAAACTCACATAGGAGTATGCATATATTTTATTAAACGGTAATATTTATTTTAAAAAATGAATCATTTAAACGTCAAATCTAATACGTAACACTTCTTTCCAACCTCATATATCATGTCCTTTTAGAGTTAGAAGGGTACGTCTACTTCTTTTGAAGAAGGTTTTATCTGTTTTAAAAAGCTTTTCGCTTTTTATTCAGACGAGATAACTTAGCCAGACATTTCAATGCCAATGCCGTAACAAAAAAGCTCTTATAATTTGTGGTTATTCAGAGGTAATCGTCGACAACTCGTAAAGGACAAAATATATTATGAAGAAAATTCTCAGAGGCACAATTCTGCGCCGTTCTGCGTGTTAATGTGAATTATAAATTATACATGTGGATTATGAAATGTGATCATAAGAATATCTGTATATACATATACATATGTTTTTCACAAATTAAAACTATGGAGAGAACTGAGACATTAAAAGAAGTGTTAATTTGAATTATACGTTTCTATATTTTTAGTACACACAATATTGTTTAAAATTTAAAGAAATCAGTGCCTTAAGGATAAATATTATACCTAAACACAAAGTCTGTACATTGAATTTCACTTTAATATTTTGGCAAATATTAAATAATATTAATTAATTTTGTATTAGTACATTACTTGAAATAGTTATAATGTTGTGTATTACAATAATTAAAAATTTATTATGCATAAAAAAAATTCAAAATTTATGCTACGCTTCTTTGAAAATTTCTCTTTCTACCTCTGTACCTTCGTACATCGCCTTATTTCTCATCGCTGTTTGCAATTTTTGATATTCAAACCGTGTTTTGGACCATTGATATCTGTAGGAATAATTTTTTATAAAAAACCGTATGAATTCATATATTTATTACATCATAACCTGCACACAAACCAATAACCTAATGTTCCACAAACAAAGCCAGAAAAGGCTACATGAGTTGAAAACCGCGTTCTAGAAGTAGCTAAAAATGTGACCAATCCAACACCAATTCCTCCGCTTATTCCATATAAAAAGCTGTTACGGAAACAAGGCATTTGAGCAACATCATGTCCAAATATTATTAATTCCTACAAATATTAAATGATTTTATCCATGCGATCTTACTTAATTAAAATGAAATTCGCTGTGTAATACCTTTTTTGGTTCCTCTTCCATTGTATACTGTATTCGGAAAAATATACTAAATTTAATTATAATAAAACGAGAAATGACTGTTTCCAAACATAACTTCTAAATCATACATAAAGCAGCGATACTCAAGTTGAATGTGTCAAAATCAGCTGTTATATATGTCCGTACGACGAAAAATAAGACCAAAACAAAGTGAAAACATTTCCAATGCTACAGTGGGTTCAATAGATATTAAATGTAAATTTTAATAATACCCGAATTTTAATTAATTTTATATATTAATAATATAATTTTTTTTTTTCGTAGAAATGAATGAATATTTTAATATATCATTTTAATATAATATGTTGTATATTGTTTTTAAGTTTGTACTCAAAGGCATAGTGTATAGTACCTCAATTAACATATAATAGTTTTATGCAAAAATGTTTGAGACAATTAAAGCAAAATAGTAGCTGATTGACTTGAATTAGGAATATGATATCTTGGCATTATGGTGTACACACGTGTTTAATTTCACAGTATATTTCAATTAATACTAATACCAACATAAAATATCGTTTTAGTATTTAAAATGTGAACAAAAACCAATTAATGAAGTTCTTTTAAGTTTATTACTTTTGATTGGAAATACCAATTAATACAATATCAAATAATACAATAACTTGTAATTACGGATTTATTCAGATATATTAATTTTAAAATATTTTTTAACAAATACGTTCACATATAACTTATTATTATTATTAAGTACTTATTAAATTTCTGAAGAAATTTTGACATCAAATTGTACAATTAATTTTGTTAATGCAAATACAAATTGTTTTTACGTTGTTATATTTATTTTGATTGAAATACTGCTTTACATGAAACGCAAACATAAAAGAGAAAAAAAGTCACATGTATTAATACGCTCCGATCACTGCGTCCACTATTTCAATCCAGGCAACCAAGTATTAAAAATCTAAGTATTAAAATATAATATAATTGCGTCATACAGGCAGGCAATTAATATGACTAGCAATAAGCTTTAAACTTGTCAAAATGCAGTCACTCAAAGTCACTTAGCATTCCTGGGTAGACGCCACAAAAAAGAATAGAATTGCAAATTCAACTCAAACTCAAACATACCTTCCAAAAAATAAACAAAAAAAAGATCTTTCGCCAGCTAGAAATTGCACAAAGCCAGGCTCTGAGAAAACTTTTCAAACTACCATGGTACATTAGGAAGAATGACATCCTAAGCGACCTCAAGATTAGAGGATAGAGCCCTGATTTTATTTGCGAAGACTGACAGACTTACCAACACCGCGTTATCAAATCTTAGAGTGGTTACAGGCTCCTCAGGAAGGTATACAGATCTGAGGTCAATTATTGCTTAGTCCGATGAAGTGATATACTATTGTTTATCCAGTAAAGGCATAAAAAGTGGCTTTGAAAATACCTAGAGTTAAGAAAGAGTAAAAGTGCTGAAATGCTCTGGTTCAAATAGCTTCAACATAAATATATACAAGATATATAATATTACACAAATCACGCATACAGTTTCAGAACCAAAAATGTTTATGAAAGCTCAAGAAAAATAAATATTTTCTAAACATATGAGAATATGAACACCGCATATGAGCGTTCTTATATCAAAACAGAGTTTATTGATAATATATACATAACTATATGAAACTCATATCCACATGTATTTCATTTTTATAGTTGTTCATAGCAATTTTATTTCTTGCATAAAAACCATTTTTTTGTGGAACATTGAGACTGTTGGCGGTATTATGACAAACCAACATAATTTTGAATAAACACCATGCACTAACTTCTTTTTAGAAATAAAACGAATAAATTTCATTTTATTATAAAAACATTTGACTTTATTTCAAACTAAATGTTGTACTTAAAGTTAACTTACACTTAGTTAACAAACTTATTTATTAAATAAATATTTAAACTAGAACACAGTCTTTAAGTAATACAATTTCATCGATAGATCAAATTAACATATACATCTACATCTAAAAATAAGTTTTCACTAAATTACAATATTTACAATTTAAAATTTACAATTTACAAATCTTTGGCATTTAGTCAACTTCTTCAACAGTTGGACCTCTGTAGTTGCCACCACCAAAACCTCCGGCTTGTTGACCGCAACTGGTTGGTTCTGTGCCTGGTTTGCCCTTGCCCTGTTGGTGCATCTTTGTCATAATCGGACTACAAATTTTAGTTAATTCCTCCATTCTATATTCATATTCTTCTTTCTCAGCTGTGGTGTTGTTATCGAGCCATTTTATGGTTTCATTGCATTTCTCAACCACATTATTCTTATCCGATTGATCTAATTTATCAGCAGCATCATCTATGGCCTGTTTAACATTAAATACATAAGTTTCAAGTTGATTTCGTGTGGCGATTCGCTGTCTCGCTTTTTCATCTTCTTCGGCATACTTCTCAGCTTCATTTACCATTCGATCAATTTCACTTTGCGACAAACGACCCTTATCATTTTTGATGGTTATGTTCTTTACATTACCAGTACTCATCTCTTTTGCTGCAACATTTAAGATGCCATTTGCATCCAAATCAAAGGTGACGTCAATTTTAGGAACTCCACGAGGAGCTGGTGGTATGCCAGTTAAATTGAATGTCCCAAGAAGATTGTTATCTTTTGTCATGACTCGTTCACCTTCAAATACTTGAATAGTGACTGCAGGTTGGTTATCAGCATAAGTGGTGAATGTTTTTGTTTGTTTACATGGAATGCGACTATTACGTTCTATTAACTTTGTCATAACACCACCAGCAGTTTCAATACCTAAAGAAAGCGGAGCAACGTCAACTAGTAGTACATCTTGTATTTGACTGCTCTTATCTCCACTCAGTATGGCTGCTTGAATAGCTGCACCATAAGCGACAGCTTCATCAGGATTAATTGACAAATTTAAACTCTTGCCACAGAAGAATGATTGAAGTAAGTTTTGTACTTTCGGTATACGAGTAGATCCACCAACTAATACAATATCATGAATTTGATTCTTATCCATTTTTGCATCTGTCAACGCTTTTTCTACTGGTTGCAATGTGTTGCGGAATAAATCTGCACAGAGCTCTTCAAAGCGTGCTCGACTTATTTTCGTATAGAAATCAATACCCTCAAATAATGCATCAATTTCGATTGTTGCTTCAGTACTAGAGGATAAAGTACGTTTGGCACGTTCAGCAGCTGTTCGCAGACGACGAAGTGCTCTTGGATTTGAGCGCAAATCCTTTTTGTATTTACGCTTAAATTCATCAGTCAAATAATTCACCAATCTGTTGTCGAAATCTTCACCACCCAAATGTGTATCACCAGCCGTAGATCGCACTTCGAACAGAGATCCTTCATCAATTGTCAAAATCGAAACATCGAATGTACCGCCACCTAAATCAAATATTAAAACGTTCCGTTCGCCCTTCAAGTTCTTGTCTAGCCCATACGCCAATGCAGCAGCTGTCGGTTCATTTATTATACGTAACACATTAAGACCAGCTATTGCACCAGCATCTTTTGTCGCTTGACGCTGCGAATCATTAAAATAGGCAGGTACTGTGATGACTGCATCTTTCACTGTTGTACCAAGATATGCTTCAGCTGTTTCTTTCATTTTAGTTAACACCATTGAGCTTATCTCTTCGGGTGCAAATCTCTTCTGTTCGCCTTTGAATTCGACGTTAATTTTTGGTTTACCACTGTCGTTCACCACTTTAAATGGCCAATGTTTCATATCTTCTTGTATTTTCTGGTCATCATATTTGCGGCCAATCAATCGTTTAGCGTCGAATACTGTATTCTTTGGATTCATTGCCACTTGGTTCTTAGCGGCGTCACCAATCAATCGCTCAGAATCTGTGAACGCAACATAGCTGGGTGTTGTACGATTGCCCTGGTCATTAGCGATGATTTCAACTTTTCCGTGCTGGAATACACCGACACATGAGTATGTTGTTCCCAAATCAATTCCAATTGCTGACATTTTCTTTCTTTATATGTATTCTTGTTTATTGATATTTGATAGTAATTTTTCAATTTAATATTTTTAATTCAATTCAATTCAATTTAAGTTTTAATATATATTGCTTATATATTGCTTTGAATAGTTTTCTTTCTTTTTAAACTTTGCACAAAAACTTTCTGACTTCTCCTCTTCTCAGTCAATCTTTTCACTTCAAATGTTTTGTATAAACTGATGCTCTTCGAATTTTCACCGCCTTTTATACAAAAATCTACATTTCAGAGAAGTATCTAGATACTCTTTCAAGAAACTTACAGAATATTCGGGAACCAAATGTTCAAGATACGCGACCAATAAATGAAGAGTTTAAGAGAAAGACAAATTTAAAGAGTTCAGTGTATGCACACATTTTACCAGCTGCACAATAGTGAATATTAGCTTAGTATAATTGTGTGTGTAACGTGACAAACACAAGCACTCTCTTAAAATATTATAAAGGGAATATTAGAGTGCATTAGAGAACTTATTTATATAAAATATGTAAATGTGTGTGAATATGTTTTTCTGCATTGCCTCTAGAAATTTCCAAACAAACGTTATGAATGAAATGGTTTTATTATCGCTGTATATTGACCCGCTACGTCACAGCAACTTCTAGAATTGCCATTGAATTGCTACGACCAGAGACGCACAGCTTTGTACCAACAGTACTACGGTACTACGAAACTACGGCACTACGGCACTACGCTACGACGGTACTTGTGAAGAGAAAATTTTCATTTATAATAACAAATAACAAATAAAAATAACAAATTTCAATTTGTTGTCAATATATGCAAATTCATTTATCAATTCATTTTTGCTTATTTTTCAATCTACGACAAACAGACAAGCTTTCGCATATTGACGTAGGTTAGTAATAAACGGTAATTGTGTTTGACGATAAAAGAAAGCAAAATACTTCTTCATTCTCCTATTTTATATCATAGAAAAGATACAGCGATACAATTTTGATTGATACGATCTATGTTAAGATCTATGTTTGAAACTAACTAAAATAAATAAATAATCTATCAGTTACCAGCTATCAGCTACCAGGTACGAGCTACGAGCTATCTGTATATCTGCAGCTATTGTAAAATTTCTACTCCACTTGCTCTGACATTGAGTACAAATCCTTAGCGATCTAATGTCATTAATATTAATATTACTTTTTTATAGTAGATCTAAATGCTGAAAAAACGAAATGTCTTATCCTGATTTAGAAATATACGAGAATGTACAGTCCATCATTTATTTGTTGTATACCAGCTGTTGTAGAATCTCTCTTGTAGTATTAAACTTCAAAGTTGAGAAGGGAGCGCACTCAAAACCCACTGACCATAGACTGATCAGTTTGTGATAATTTCTGTTAAAAATGCAGGACAAATTTCTTATCATCCACATCAAGAATACAATTAGTATTACTCTACTCTTTAGCATACTTATACTAAAAGCAAGTCTGTGGAAAGAGCACTTTTTCTATAAATTTTTTGTCTTCAAAGATTATAATTTTGTGGATATCGACTGTGCCTTTACTACTGTATACTTAACGCTATCACAAATTCCCTCTTAAATCTTAAGCGAGATGCAAGTCTGGTCAAAATTTTTAAGATACTACTTATTTCAACCCAATATAATCACCTCAGGTATCAAAACTACACTTGGCACATCTGTAATAGCTGTTCCTATACAGCTGTTATTGAACAGGATAAATTCTGAGTAGGAAGGACAGCTGTAGTACAAATTATTCGATCCTTAGTTTACGTCCCTACGAAAGCTCTTTTTACATCACTTCATTGATTACCATCCAAGTTTCTGATAAAATAATAAACTGGCTAAAGTGGAAATTAAACTAAATATATGTGGTTGGCTATGAAAGTTTGGATATATCAAGTTATTTTTCAGATCAGGAAATCCTCTTGGCCTAAATTGAAGAAATTCGCATCAGTATGCAAAACAAACTCAGTACTACGTTACTCTCTTCTTAATTCGTTTTAATGATCAAACGGCACTAACACATCTATGAAGAATGACAGTTACTGGACGTACACCCGACGACTCTTGAAAACTATCTGTAATCTCTTTGTACTATATTCTTAACCAAACGTAACCTTACTTAAGTTGAAAAGGCTTTGATAAATTTAGGAAAATAAATTATTCATTTCGTCACGGTGGAAAAGTAAAGTCAGTTGCGTTTTAAAATATTACAGTACTGTCAATATATGTATTTACTGAGGCGGTAGATAATAAAAAAATTAGATTATTTTTGTTTTTCATAAATTTTATGAACAATACACAGATTAGCGATGTATTCTATCTTAAACGGAATACATCGAATCCGGATGTGCTAAATATTTAGTTCAGCCAAATTTCCAACTGAGATATGTCATTGTAAAAGTAATAAGACTTATTTTTAATCTTATAGAATATGCCATGCAAGTAGTCACAACATAACATATGCTGTACGCACTGACTTTAAGTGAAGTATGGCAGACTTTTCAAAAGGATTGCTTTCTCACATACCAAAGTTGAGTCGAAACACTTCGTAATCTCAAGCTATACCGAGATGTGAAACTGAAAACGTATATTCGTTTGAATTCCAAACTTAAATAACTATCATGTAAAGAATCTT
Source organism: Teleopsis dalmanni (assembly GCF_002237135.1). Taxonomy (NCBI): domain Eukaryota; kingdom Metazoa; phylum Arthropoda; class Insecta; order Diptera; family Diopsidae; genus Teleopsis; species Teleopsis dalmanni. The sequence goes on from NC_051847.1 coordinate 224,581,749, forward strand.
TCATCCATATAATGAAAATAATAGCATATCAAATGGTTGGAACGTTGATGATACTTTAGGATAGAAGCAAAATACACCTCAAAACAAAAACAAAAACAAAAACAAGAGATAATTCAAAAAATCAGTAGATCAGTAGTGCGCAGTTGAAATAGAACTGAGAAAGATGACCAAATTGATGGCACGACTTATCTGAAGGTACGAATAAATTAGTGATATAAAAAATTTGATAGATTAGGATAGGTAAAATACCAAAAAATCAGAAACATATTTATATTTTTCTCAAAACTTTTATTTATTTCTATTTGTAATTAGTAAGCAAAAATGAAAATCAAGTATCTTCCCAATCAAGTTAAGTAAATAAAACAAATAAATTCATTTTAATTTAAAAATTTTAGACTTTATTTTAAACTAAATATTGTACTTAAAGTTAACTTACACTTAGTTAACAAACTTATTTATAAAATAAATATTTAAACTAGAACACAGTCTTTAAGTAATACAATTTCATCGATAGATCAAATTAACATATACATCTACATCTAAAAATAAGTTTTCACTAAATTACAATATTTACAATTTAAAGTTTACAATTTACAATTTACAAATCTTTGGCATTTAGTCAACTTCTTCAACAGTTGGACCTCTGTAGTTGCCACCACCAAAACCTCCGGCTTGTTGACCGCAACTGGTTGGTTCTGTGCCTGGTTTGCCCTTGCCCTGTTGGTGCATCTTTGTCATAATCGGACTACAAATTTTAGTTAATTCCTCCATTCTATATTCATATTCTTCTTTCTCAGCTGTGGTGTTGTTATCGAGCCATTTTATGGTTTCATTGCATTTCTCAACCACATTATTCTTATCCGATTGATCTAATTTATCAGCAGCATCATCTATGGCCTGTTTAACATTAAATACATAAGTTTCAAGTTGATTTCGTGCGGCGATTCGCTGTCTCGCTTTTTCATCTTCTTCGGCATACTTCTCAGCTTCATTTACCATTCGATCAATTTCACTTTGCGACAAACGACCCTTATCATTTTTGATGGTTATGTTCTTTACGTTACCAGTACTCATCTCTTTTGCTGCAACATTTAAGATGCCATTTGCATCCAAATCGAAGGTGACATCAATTTTAGGAACTCCACGAGGAGCTGGTGGTATGCCAGTTAAATTGAATGTTCCAAGAAGATTGTTATCTTTTGTCATGACTCGTTCACCTTCAAATACTTGAATAGTGACTGCAGGTTGGTTATCAGCATAAGTGGTGAATGTTTTTGTTTGTTTACATGGAATGCGACTATTACGTTCTATTAACTTTGTCATAACACCACCAGCAGTTTCAATACCCAACGAAAGCGGAGCAACGTCAACTAGTAGTACATCTTGTATTTGACTGCTCTTATCTCCACTCAGTATGGCTGCTTGAATAGCTGCACCATAAGCGACAGCTTCGTCAGGATTAATTGACAAATTTAAACTCTTGCCACAGAAGAATGATTGAAGTAAGTTTTGTACTTTCGGTATACGAGTAGATCCACCAACTAATACAATATCATGAATTTGATTCTTATCCATTTTTGCATCTGTCAACGCTTTTTCTACTGGTTGCAATGTGTTGCGGAATAAATCTGCACAGAGCTCTTCAAAGCGTGCTCGACTTATTTTCGTATAGAAATCAATACCCTCAAATAATGCATCAATTTCGATTGTTGCTTCAGTACTAGAGGATAAAGTACGTTTGGCACGTTCAGCAGCTGTTCGCAGACGACGAAGTGCTCTTGGATTTGAGCGCAAATCCTTTTTGTATTTACGCTTAAATTCATCAGTCAAATAATTCACCAATCTGTTGTCGAAATCTTCACCACCCAAATGTGTATCACCAGCCGTAGATCGCACTTCGAACAGAGATCCTTCATCAATTGTCAAAATCGAAACATCGAATGTACCGCCACCTAAATCAAATATTAAAACGTTCCGTTCGCCCTTCAAGTTCTTGTCTAGCCCATACGCTAATGCAGCAGCTGTCGGTTCATTTATTATACGTAACACATTAAGACCAGCTATTGCACCAGCATCTTTTGTCGCTTGACGCTGCGAATCATTAAAATAGGCAGGTACTGTGATGACTGCATCTTTCACTGTTGTACCAAGATATGCTTCAGCTGTTTCTTTCATTTTAGTTAACACCATTGAGCTTATCTCTTCGGGTGCAAATCTCTTCTGTTCGCCTTTGAATTCGACGTTAATTTTTGGTTTACCACTGTCGTTTACCACTTTAAATGGCCAATGTTTCATATCTTCTTGTATTTTCTGGTCATCATATTTGCGGCCAATCAATCGTTTAGCGTCGAATACTGTATTCTTTGGATTCATTGCCACTTGGTTCTTAGCGGCGTCACCAATCAATCGCTCAGAATCTGTGAACGCAACATAGCTGGGTGTTGTACGATTGCCCTGGTCATTAGCGATGATTTCAACTTTTCCGTGCTGGAATACACCGACACATGAGTATGTTGTTCCCAAATCAATTCCAATTGCTGACATTTTCTTTCTTTATATGTATTCTTGTTTATTGATATTTGATAGTAATTTTTCAATTTAATATTTTTAATTCAATTCAATTCAATTTAAGTTTTAATATATATTGCTTATATATTGCTTTGAATAGTTTTCTTTCTTTTTAAACTTTGCACAAAAACTTTCTGACTTCTCCTCTTCTCAGTCAATCTTTTCACTTCAAATGTTTTGTATAAACTGATGCTCTTCGAATTTTCACCGCCTTTTATACAAAAATCTACATTTCAGAGAAGTATCTAGATACTCTTTCAAGAAACTTACAGAATATTCGGGAACCAAATGTTCAAGATACGCGACCAATAAATGAAGAGTTTAAGAGAAAGACAAATTTAAAGAGTTCAGTGTATGCACACATTTTACCAGCTGCACAATAGTGAATATTAGCTTAGTATAATTGTGTGTGTAACGTGACAAACACAAGCACTCTCTTAAAATATTATAAAGGGAATATTAGAGTGCATTAGAGAACTTATTTATATAAAATATGTAAATGTGTGTGAATATGTTTTTCTGCATTGCCTCTAGAAATTTCCAAACAAACGTTATGAATGAAATGGTTTTAGTATCGCTGTATATTGACCCGCTACGTCACAGCAACTTCTAGAATTGCCATTGAATTGCTACGGCCAGAGACGCACAGCTTTGTACCAACAGTACTACGGTACTACGAAACTACGGCACTACGGCACTACGCTACGACGGTACTTGTGAAGAGAAAATTTTCATTTATAATAACAAATAACAAATAAAAATAACAAATTTCAATTTGTTGTCAATATATGCAAATTCATTTATCAATTCATTTTTGCTTATTTTTCAATCTACGACAAACAGACAAGCTTTCGCATATTGACGTAGGTTAGTAATAAACGGTAATTGTGTTTGACGATAAAAGAAAGCAAAATACTTCTTCATTCTCCTATTTTATATCATAGAAAAGGTACAGCGATACGATTTTGATTGATACGATCTATGTTAAGATCTATGTTTGAAACTAACTAAAATAAATAAATAATTTATCAGTTACCAGCTATCAGCTACCAGGTACGAGCTACGAGCTATCTGTATATCTGCAGCTATTGTAAAATTTCTACTCCACTTGCTCTGACATTGAGTACAAATCCTTAGCGATCTAATGGCATTAATATTAATATTACTTTTTTTATAGTAGATCTAAATGCTGAAAAAACGAAATGTCTTATCCTGATTTAGAAATATACGAGAATGTTTGTTGGATACCAGCTGTTGTAGAATCTCTCTTGTAGTATTAAACTTCAAAGTTGAGAAGGGAGCGCACTCAAAACCCACTGACCATAGACTGATCAGTTTGTGATAATTTCTGTTAAAAATGCAGGACAAATTTCTTATCATCCACATCAAGAATACAATTAGTATTACTCTACTCTTTAGCATACTTATACTAAAAGCAAGTCTGTGGAAAGAGCACTTTTTCTATAAATCTTTTGTCTTCAAAGATTATAATTTTGTGGATATCGACTGTGCCTTTACTACTGTATACTTAACGCTATCACAAATTCCCTCTTAAATCTTAAGCGAGATGTAAGTCTGGTCAAAATTTTTAAGATACTACATATTTCAACCCAATATAATCACCTCAGGTATCAAAACTACACTTGGCACATCTGTAATAGCTGTTCCTATACAGCTATTATTGAACAGGATAAATTCTGAGTAGGAAGGAGAGCTGCAGTACAAATTATTCGATCCTTAGTTTAC
>NC_051847.1:224586162-224600492 GCF_002237135.1 Teleopsis dalmanni
ATGTTTGAAACTAACTAAAATAAATAAATAATTTATCAGTTACCAGCTATCAGCTACCAGGTACGAGCTACGAGCTATCTGTATATCTGCAGCTATTGTAAAATTTCTACTCCACTTGCTCTGACATTGAGTACAAATCCTTAGCGATCTAATGTCATTAATATTAATATTACTTTTTTATAGTAGATCTAAATGCTGAAAAAACGAAATGTCTTATCCTGATTTAGAAATATACGAGAATGTACAGTCCATCATTTATTTGTTGTATACCAGCTGTTGTAGAATCTCTCTTGTAGTATTAAACTTCAAAGTTGAGAAGGGAGCGCACTCAAAACCCACTGACCATAGACTGATCAGTTTGTGATAATTTCTGTTAAAAATGCAGGACAAATTTCTTATCATCCACATCAAGAATACAATTAGTATTACTCTACTCTTTAGCATACTTATACTAAAAGCAAGTCTGTGGAAAGAGCACTTTTTCTATAAATTTTTTGTCTTCAAAGATTATAATTTTGTGGATATCGACTGTGCCTTTACTACTGTATACTTAACGCTATCACAAATTCCCTCTTAAATCTTAAGCGAGATGCAAGTCTGGTCAAAATTTTTAAGATACTACTTATTTCAACCCAATATAATCACCTCAGGTATCAAAACTACACTTGGCACATCTGTAATAGCTGTTCCTATACAGCTGTTATTGAACAGGATAAATTCTGAGTAGGAAGGACAGCTGTAGTACAAATTATTCGATCCTTAGTTTACGTCCCTACGAAAGCTCTTTTTACATCACTTCATTGATTACCATCCAAGTTTCTGATAAAATAATAAACTGGCTAAAGTGGAAATTAAACTAAATATATGTGGTTGGCTATGAAAGTTTGGATATATCAAGTTATTTTTCAGATCAGGAAATCCTCTTGGCCTAAATTGAAGAAATTCGCATCAGTATGCAAAACAAACTCAGTACTACGTTACTCTCTTCTTAATTCGTTTTAATGATCAAACGGCACTAACACATCTATGAAGAATGACAGTTACTGGACGTACACCCGACGACTCTTGAAAACTATCTGTAATCTCTTTGTACTATATTCTTAACCAAACGTAACCTTACTTAAGTTGAAAAGGCTTTGATAAATTTAGGAAAATAAATTATTCATTTCGTCACGGTGGAAAAGTAAAGTCAGTTGCGTTTTAAAATATTACAGTACTGTCAATATATGTATTTACTGAGGCGGTAGATAATAAAAAAATTAGATTATTTTTGTTTTTCATAAATTTTATGAACAATACACAGATTAGCGATGTATTCTATCTTAAACGGAATACATCGAATCCGGATGTGCTAAATATTTAGTTCAGCCAAATTTCCAACTGAGATATGTCATTGTAAAAGTAATAAGACTTATTTTTAATCTTATAGAATATGCCACGCAAGTAGTCACAACATAACATATGCTGTACGCACTGACTTTAAGTGAAGTATGGCAGACTTTTCAAAAGGATTGCTTTCTCACATACCAAAGTTGAGTCGAAACACTTCGTAATCTCAAGCTATACCGAGATGTGAAACTGAAAACGTATATTCGTTTGAATTCCAAACTTAAATAACTATCATGTAAAGAATCTTTCATCCATATAATGAAAATAATAGCATATCAAATGGTTGGAACGTTGATGATACTTTAGGATAGAAGCAAAATACACCTCAAAACAAAAACAAAAACAAAAACAAGAGATAATTCAAAAAATCAGTAGATCAGTAGTGCGCAGTTGAAATAGAACTGAGAAAGATGACCAAATTGATGGCACGACTTATCTGAAGGTACGAATAAATTAGTGATATAAAAAATTTGATAGATTAGGATAGGTAAAATACCAAAAAATCAGAAACATATTTATATTTTTCTCAAAACTTTTATTTATTTCTATTTGTAATTAGTAAGCAAAAATGAAAATCAAGTATCTTCCCAATCAAGTTAAGTAAATAAAACAAATAAATTCATTTTAATTTAAAAATTTTAGACTTTATTTTAAACTAAATATTGTACTTAAAGTTAACTTACACTTAGTTAACAAACTTATTTATTAAATAAATATTTAAACTAGAACACAGTCTTTAAGTAATACAATTTCATCGATAGATCAAATTAACATATACATCTACATCTAAAAATAAGTTTTCACTAAATTACAATATTTACAATTTAAAGTTTACAATTTACAATTTACAAATCTTTGGAATTTAGTCAACTTCTTCAACAGTTGGACCTCTGTAGTTGCCACCACCAAAACCTCCGGCTTGTTGACCGCAACTGGTTGGTTCTGTGCCTGGTTTGCCCTTGCCCTGTTGGTGCATCTTTGTCATAATCGGACTACAAATTTTAGTTAATTCCTCCATTCTATATTCATATTCTTCTTTCTCAGCTGTGGTGTTGTTATCGAGCCATTTTATGGTTTCATTGCATTTCTCAACCACATTATTCTTATCCGATTGATCTAATTTATCAGCAGCATCATCTATGGCCTGTTTAACATTAAATACATAAGTTTCAAGTTGATTTCGTGCGGCGATTCGCTGTCTCGCTTTTTCATCTTCTTCGGCATACTTCTCAGCTTCATTTACCATTCGATCAATTTCACTTTGCGACAAACGACCCTTATCATTTTTGATGGTTATGTTCTTTACGTTACCAGTACTCATCTCTTTTGCTGCAACATTTAAGATGCCATTTGCATCCAAATCGAAGGTGACATCAATTTTAGGAACTCCACGAGGAGCTGGTGGTATGCCAGTTAAATTGAATGTTCCAAGAAGATTGTTATCTTTTGTCATGACTCGTTCACCTTCAAATACTTGAATAGTGACTGCAGGTTGGTTATCAGCATAAGTGGTGAATGTTTTTGTTTGTTTACATGGAATGCGACTATTACGTTCTATTAACTTTGTCATAACACCACCAGCAGTTTCAATACCTAAAGAAAGCGGAGCAACGTCAACTAGTAGTACATCTTGTATTTGACTGCTCTTATCTCCACTCAGTATGGCTGCTTGAATAGCTGCACCATAAGCGACAGCTTCATCAGGATTAATTGACAAATTTAAACTCTTGCCACAGAAGAATGATTGAAGTAAGTTTTGTACTTTCGGTATACGAGTAGATCCACCAACTAATACAATATCATGAATTTGATTCTTATCCATTTTTGCATCTGTCAACGCTTTTTCTACTGGTTGCAATGTGTTGCGGAATAAATCTGCACAGAGCTCTTCAAAGCGTGCTCGACTTATTTTCGTATAGAAATCAATACCCTCAAATAATGCATCAATTTCGATTGTTGCTTCAGTACTAGAGGATAAAGTACGTTTGGCACGTTCAGCAGCTGTTCGCAGACGACGAAGTGCTCTTGGATTTGAGCGCAAATCCTTTTTGTATTTACGCTTAAATTCATCAGTCAAATAATTCACCAATCTGTTGTCGAAATCTTCACCACCCAAATGTGTATCACCAGCCGTAGATCGCACTTCGAACAGAGATCCTTCATCAATTGTCAAAATCGAAACATCGAATGTACCGCCACCTAAATCAAATATTAAAACGTTCCGTTCGCCCTTCAAGTTCTTGTCTAGCCCATACGCTAATGCAGCAGCTGTCGGTTCATTTATTATACGTAACACATTAAGACCAGCTATTGCACCAGCATCTTTTGTCGCTTGACGCTGCGAATCATTAAAATAGGCAGGTACTGTGATGACTGCATCTTTCACTGTTGTACCAAGATATGCTTCAGCTGTTTCTTTCATTTTAGTTAACACCATTGAGCTTATCTCTTCGGGTGCAAATCTCTTCTGTTCGCCTTTGAATTCGACGTTAATTTTTGGTTTACCACTGTCGTTCACCACTTTAAATGGCCAATGTTTCATATCTTCTTGTATTTTCTGGTCATCATATTTGCGGCCAATCAATCGTTTAGCGTCGAATACTGTATTCTTTGGATTCATTGCCACTTGGTTCTTAGCGGCGTCACCAATCAATCGCTCAGAATCTGTGAACGCAACATAGCTGGGTGTTGTACGATTGCCCTGGTCATTAGCGATGATTTCAACTTTTCCGTGCTGGAATACACCGACACATGAGTATGTTGTTCCCAAATCAATTCCAATTGCTGACATTTTCTTTCTTTATATGTATTCTTGTTTATTGATATTTGATAGTAATTTTTCAATTTAATATTTTTAATTCAATTCAATTCAATTTAAGTTTTAATATATATTGCTTATATATTGCTTTGAATAGTTTTCTTTCTTTTTAAACTTTGCACAAAAACTTTCTGACTTCTCCTCTTCTCAGTCAATCTTTTCACTTCAAATGTTTTGTATAAACTGATGCTCTTTTTTTTTTTTTTTTTTTTTTTTTTGCAGTAGGTGGAAGCATCAAAAGCCACCGTGTGAGACTTAAACCCACTAAACCACCTCTTTGGAATGTAAGTGGAAGATTGCACCCGCAGATGCAACCCCATTCCAGAATTAGGAGAGACCGAAAATAGGAGCTTAATATTTGTATACAAATTCCTCTAAGCTAGGAGTGAAAACGCATGAGCGTTGAAATTAAAGGTGATGAGAAAATCCTAACAAACTAATGAGTGAAGATGACCATTAACGGTATACACGATGTAGGGGATTGTAAAATCCACGGTTGTATAACGGGATGGATTGAGGGGAACGAACCATTTCATCAAGGTAGAGAGAAAGTGCTTGAGAGGGCTTGTAAAATAGGGCTTGAAGAAACTCAGAAGGAAGATCCTCGTCACGGAGAATATTGGGGGGGAGATTGTGTCGACGAGTTAAATGTCTGCGCGCAAGTGAAAGAAGATATTCGTCAAGTCTTTCAATCTTGGCAGTGGAGTAGAGTACTCGGCAAGAGTGGTGATGTCCATTGGGTTTACTGATGCTCTTCGAATTTTCACCGCCTTTTATACAAAAATCTACATTTCAGAGAAGTATCTAGATACTCTTTCAAGAAACTTACAGAATATTCGGGAACCAAATGTTCAAGATACGCGACCAATAAATGAAGAGTTTAAGAGAAAGACAAATTTAAACACAAATTTAAAGAGTTCAGTGTATGCACACATTTTACCAGCTGCACAATAGTGAATATTAGCTTAGTATAATTGTGTGTGTAACGTGACAAACACAAGCACTCTCTTAAAATACCCAGTAGAAAACGGATCGATCCGTCATCGAAGACGTCTTCAAGACATGGATACATACATGAAGACCGATCGATCCAAATGTATGACGGTCTTCGAAGACACTTTCATACAAATTAGCCAAATGTCTTCAATGAATTTTTGCGTACATGTCTCGAAGACCGTCTCGAAGACCATGTCTTGCATAACGGACGCATTCGACAGAAAGTTGTGCGCTCTTAGTGCAGTGCTCATATAATTTTTTCATCCTTTTTTTATTTCTACTCTTTTATTGCGCTCTTTAAATTTTAAATGAATTTCAATTTTCTCTTTAAATAAGTAGAAAGAAATTGTTGTATTTTGTACTTTTATTTATTTTTTTTTAAAAGTTTTAAAAGTAAATTATAAATTTTATTAAGATATTAAACATAAATTAAACTTAAATAAAACTTAAAAACTAAGAAAACATAATGAAAATTAATTTAAATATTTAACTTAATATAACTTAGCATATCTAAAATTAACTAAAATTAATGTAAAATAATTTATAGCATTTCGCTATCATCAATTGTTGAAGTTTTATATGTTTTCAAAAGCGTTGAAAAGAATTTTGGTACAATTAAACCTTCTGATCTTAAGAGTTCTAAAATATCATTACCACAACGCGTGTTAATCCTGTGTTTTTTAAATATAACAGCTAATTTTTCACAAGTGTTTTTAGTTTTTTTATTTTCAACATCCTTTGTTTTGTTTCTTAAACAACTTTCACTGGAATTATTGTCTTCAATATTAATATCAATATATTTTCCAGGAACTAAGTCAATATTTAATTTGTTTTGATTTAATTTCTTTTTTTTAATATTTCATAGTTTAATGATTTTGTTTCTTTATTTATTTTGATTTTTTAATATTTATTTCACTACACTTCAAAATTATTGCGTCACTTCATTTATAAAACATAGCGTCATCTGAGGCAAAATTTAAATACGTTGCTATGAACACTAAAAATGAGAGAGAAAGCAAAGAAAGAGTATTTACATTCATGTTTTGAGCAATTGTTTTCCAAATTTGCTTGAAAATGCGGACGCGGTATCAAAGACCGTCTTGAAGACAATGTCTTCGAAGACCACTTTTTCTACTGGGTATTATAAAGGGAACATTAGAGTGCATTAGAGAACTTATTTATATAAAATATGTAAATGTGTGTGAATATGTTTTTCTGCATTGCCTCTAGAAATTTCCAAACAAACGTTATGAATGAAATGGTTTTATTATCGCTGTATATTGACCCGCTACGTCACAGCAACTTCTAGAATTGCCATTGAATTGCTACGACCAGAGACGCACAGCTTTGTACCAACAGTACTACGGTACTACGAAACTACGGCACTACGGCACTACGCTACGACGGTACTTGTGAAGAGAAAATTTTCATTTATAATAACAAATAACAAATAAAAATAACAAATTTCAATTTGTTGTCAATATATGCAAATTCATTTATCAATTCATTTTTGCTTATTTTTCAATCTACGACAAACAGACAAGCTTTCGCATATTGACGTAGGTTAGTAATAAACGGTAATTGTGTTTGACGATATTTCTAAATCAGGATAAGACATTTCGTTTTTTCAGCATTTAGATCTACTATAAAAAAGTAATATTAATATTAATGACATTAGATCGCTAAGGATTTGTACTCAATGTCAGAGCAAGTGGAGTAGAAATTTTACAATAGCTGCAGATATACAGATAGCTCGTAGCTCGTACCTGGTAGCTGATAGCTGGTAACTGATAAATTATTTATTTATTTTAGTTAGTTTCAAACATAGATCTTAACATAGATCGTATCAATCAAAATCGTATCGCTGTACCTTTTCTATGATATAAAATAGGAGAATGAAGAAGTATTTTGCTTTCTTTTATCGTCAAACACAATTACCGTTTATTACTAACCTACGTCAATATGCGAAAGCTTGTCTGTTTGTCGTAGATTGAAAAATAAGCAAAAATGAATTGATAAATGAATTTGCATATATTGACAACAAATTGAAATTTGTTATTTTTATTTGTTATTTGTTATTATAAATGAAAATTTTCTCTTCACAAGTACCGTCGTAGCGTAGTGCCGTAGTGCCGTAGTTTCGTAGTACCGTAGTACTGTTGGTACAAAGCTGTGCGTCTCTGGTCGTAGCAATTCAATGGCAATTCTAGAAGTTGCTGTGACGTAGCGGGTCAATATACAGCGATAATAAAACCATTTCATTCATAACGTTTGTTTGGAAATTTCTAGAGGCAATGCAGAAAAACATATTCACACACATTTACATATTTTATATAAATAAGTTCTCTAATGCACTCTAATGTTCCCTTTATAATATTTTAAGAGAGTGCTTGTGTTTGTCACGTTACACACACAATTATACTAAGCTAATATTCACTATTGTGCAGCTGGTAAAATGTGTGCATACACTGAACTCTTTAAATTTGTCTTTCTCTTAAACTCTTCATTTATTGGTCGCGTATCTTGAACATTTGGTTCCCGAATATTCTGTAAGTTTCTTGAAAGAGTATCTAGATACTTCTCTGAAATGTAGATTTTTGTATAAAAGGCGGTGAAAATTCGAAGAGCATCAGTTTATACAAAACATTTGAAGTGAAAAGATTGACTGAGAAGAGGAGAAGTCAGAAAGTTTTTGTGCAAAGTTTAAAAAGAAAGAAAACTATTCAAAGCAATATATAAGCAATATATATTAAAACTTAAATTGAATTGAATTGAATTAAAAATATTAAATTGAAAAATTACTATCAAATATCAATAAACAAGAATACATATAAAGAAAGAAAATGTCAGCAATTGGAATTGATTTGGGAACAACATACTCATGTGTCGGTGTATTCCAGCACGGAAAAGTTGAAATCATCGCTAATGACCAGGGCAATCGTACAACACCCAGCTATGTTGCGTTCACAGATTCTGAGCGATTGATTGGTGACGCCGCTAAGAACCAAGTGGCAATGAATCCAAAGAATACAGTATTCGACGCTAAACGATTGATTGGCCGCAAATATGATGACCAGAAAATACAAGAAGATATGAAACATTGGCCATTTAAAGTGGTGAACGACAGTGGTAAACCAAAAATTAACGTCGAATTCAAAGGCGAACAGAAGAGATTTGCACCCGAAGAGATAAGCTCAATGGTGTTAACTAAAATGAAAGAAACAGCTGAAGCATATCTTGGTACAACAGTGAAAGATGCAGTCATCACAGTACCTGCCTATTTTAATGATTCGCAGCGTCAAGCGACAAAAGATGCTGGTGCAATAGCTGGTCTTAATGTGTTACGTATAATAAATGAACCGACAGCTGCTGCATTAGCGTATGGGCTAGACAAGAACTTGAAGGGCGAACGGAACGTTTTAATATTTGATTTAGGTGGCGGTACATTCGATGTTTCGATTTTGACAATTGATGAAGGATCTCTGTTCGAAGTGCGATCTACGGCTGGTGATACACATTTGGGTGGTGAAGATTTCGACAACAGATTGGTGAATTATTTGACTGATGAATTTAAGCGTAAATACAAAAAGGATTTGCGCTCAAATCCAAGAGCACTTCGTCGTCTGCGAACAGCTGCTGAACGTGCCAAACGTACTTTATCCTCTAGTACTGAAGCAACAATCGAAATTGATGCATTATTTGAGGGTATTGATTTCTATACGAAAATAAGTCGAGCACGCTTTGAAGAGCTCTGTGCAGATTTATTCCGCAACACATTGCAACCAGTAGAAAAAGCGTTGACAGATGCAAAAATGGATAAGAATCAAATTCATGATATTGTATTAGTTGGTGGATCTACTCGTATACCGAAAGTACAAAACTTACTTCAATCATTCTTCTGTGGCAAGAGTTTAAATTTGTCAATTAATCCTGACGAAGCTGTCGCTTATGGTGCAGCTATTCAAGCAGCCATACTGAGTGGAGATAAGAGCAGTCAAATACAAGATGTACTACTAGTTGACGTTGCTCCGCTTTCGTTGGGTATTGAAACTGCTGGTGGTGTTATGACAAAGTTAATAGAACGTAATAGTCGCATTCCATGTAAACAAACAAAAACATTCACCACTTATGCTGATAACCAACCTGCAGTCACTATTCAAGTATTTGAAGGTGAACGAGTCATGACAAAAGATAACAATCTTCTTGGAACATTCAATTTAACTGGCATACCACCAGCTCCTCGTGGAGTTCCTAAAATTGATGTCACCTTCGATTTGGATGCAAATGGCATCTTAAATGTTGCAGCAAAAGAGATGAGTACTGGTAACGTAAAGAACATAACCATCAAAAATGATAAGGGTCGTTTGTCGCAAAGTGAAATTGATCGAATGGTAAATGAAGCTGAGAAGTATGCCGAAGAAGATGAAAAAGCGAGACAGCGAATCGCCGCACGAAATCAACTTGAAACTTATGTATTTAATGTTAAACAGGCCATAGATGATGCTGCTGATAAATTAGATCAATCGGATAAGAATAATGTGGTTGAGAAATGCAATGAAACCATAAAATGGCTCGATAACAACACCACAGCTGAGAAAGAAGAATATGAATATAGAATGGAGGAATTAACTAAAATTTGTAGTCCGATTATGACAAAGATGCACCAACAGGGCAAGGGCAAACCAGGCACAGAACCAACCAGTTGCGGTCAACAAGCCGGAGGTTTTGGTGGTGGCAACTACAGAGGTCCAACTGTTGAAGAAGTTGACTAAATTCCAAAGATTTGTAAATTGTAAATTGTAAACTTTAAATTGTAAATATTGTAATTTAGTGAAAACTTATTTTTAGATGTAGATGTATATGTTAATTTGATCTATCGATGAAATTGTATTACTTAAAGACTGTGTTCTAGTTTAAATATTTATTTAATAAATAAGTTTGTTAACTAAGTGTAAGTTAACTTTAAGTACAATATTTAGTTTAAAATAAAGTCTAAAATTTTTAAATTAAAATGAATTTATTTGTTTTATTTACTTAACTTGATTGGGAAGATACTTGATTTTCATTTTTGCTTACTAATTACAAATAGAAATAAATAAAAGTTTTGAGAAAAATATAAATATGTTTCTGATTTTTTGGTATTTTACCTATCCTAATCTATCAAATTTTTTATATCACTAATTTATTCGTACCTTCAGATAAGTCGTGCCATCAATTTGGTCATCTTTCTCAGTTCTATTTCAACTGCGCACTACTGATCTACTGATTTTTTGAATTATCTCTTGTTTTTGTTTTTGTTTTTGTTTTGAGGTGTATTTTGCTTCTATCCTAAAGTATCATCAACGTTCCAACCATTTGATATGCTATTATTTTCATTATATGGATGAAAGATTCTTTACATGATAGTTATTTAAGTTTGGAATTCAAACGAATATACGTTTTCAGTTTCACATCTCGGTATAGCTTGAGATTACGAAGTGTTTCGACTCAACTTTGGTATGTGAGAAAGCAATCCTTTTGAAAAGTCTGCCATACTTCACTTAAAGTCAGTGCGTACAGCATATGTTATGTTGTGACTACTTGCATGGCATATTCTATAAGATTAAAAATAAGTCTTATTACTTTTACAATGACATATCTCAGTTGGAAATTTGGCTGAACTAAATATTTAGCACATCCGGATTCGATGTATTCCGTTTAAGATAGAATACATCGCTAATCTGTGTATTGTTCATAAAATTTATGAAAAACAAAAATAATCTAATTTTTTTATTATCTACCGCCTCAGTAAATACATATATTGACAGTACTGTAATATTTTAAAACGCAACTGACTTTACTTTTCCACCGTGACGAAATGAATAATTTATTTTCCTAAATTTATCAAAGCCTTTTCAACTTAAGTAAGGTTACGTTTGGTTAAGAATATAGTACAAAGAGATTACAGATAGTTTTCAAGAGTCGTCGGGTGTACGTCCAGTAACTGTCATTCTTCATAGATGTGTTAGTGCCGTTTGATCATTAAAACGAATTAAGAAGAGAGTAACGTAGTACTGAGTTTGTTTTGCATACTGATGCGAATTTCTTCAATTTAGGCCAAGAGGATTTCCTGATCTGAAAAATAACTTGATATATCCAAACTTTCATAGCCAACCACATATATTTAGTTTAATTTCCACTTTAGCCAGTTTATTATTTTATCAGAAACTTGGATGGTAATCAATGAAGTGATGTAAAAAGAGCTTTCGTAGGGACGTAAACTAAGGATCGAATAATTTGTACTACAGCTGTCCTTCCTACTCAGAATTTATCCTGTTCAATAACAGCTGTATAGGAACAGCTATTACAGATGTGCCAAGTGTAGTTTTGATACCTGAGGTGATTATATTGGGTTGAAATAAGTAGTATCTTAAAAATTTTGACCAGACTTGCATCTCGCTTAAGATTTAAGAGGGAATTTGTGATAGCGTTAAGTATACAGTAGTAAAGGCACAGTCGATATCCACAAAATTATAATCTTTGAAGACAAAAAATTTATAGAAAAAGTGCTCTTTCCACAGACTTGCTTTTAGTATAAGTATGCTAAAGAGTAGAGTAATACTAATTGTATTCTTGATGTGGATGATAAGAAATTTGTCCTGCATTTTTAACAGAAATTATCACAAACTGATCAGTCTATGGTCAGTGGGTTTTGAGTGCGCTCCCTTCTCAACTTTGAAGTTTAATACTACAAGAGAGATTCTACAACAGCTGGTATACAACAAATAAATGATGGACTGTACATTCTCGTATATTTCTAAATCAGGATAAGACATTTCGTTTTTTCAGCATTTAGATCTACTATAAAAAAAGTAATATTAATATTAATGCCATTAGATCGCTAAGGATTTGTACTCAATGTCAGAGCAAGTGGAGTAGAAATTTTACAATAGCTGCAGATATACAGATAGCTCGTAGCTCGTACCTGGTAGCTGATAGCTGGTAACTGATAAATTATTTATTTATTTTAGTTAGTTTCAAACATAGATCTTAACATAGATCGTATCAATCAAAATCGTATCGCTGTACCTTTTCTATGATATAAAATAGGAGAATGAAGAAGTATTTTGCTTTCTTTTATCGTCAAACACAATTACCGTTTATTACTAACCTACGTCAATATGCGAAAGCTTGTCTGTTTGTCGTAGATTGAAAAATAAGCAAAAATGAATTGATAAATGAATTTGCATATATTGACAACAAATTGAAATTTGTTATTTTTATTTGTTATTTGTTATTATAAATGAAAATTTTCTCTTCACAAGTACCGTCGTAGCGTAGTGCCGTAGTGCCGTAGTTTCGTAGTACCGTAGTACTGTTGGTACAAAGCTGTGCGTCTCTGGTCGTAGCAATTCAATGGCAATTCTAGAAGTTGCTGTGACGTAGCGGGTCAATATACAGCGATAATAAAACCATTTCATTCATAACGTTTGTTTGGAAATTTCTAGAGGCAATGCAGAAAAACATATTCACACACATTTACATATTTTATATAAATAAGTTCTCTAATGCACTCTAATATTCCCTTTATAATATTTTAAGAGAGTGCTTGTGTTTGTCACGTTACACACACAATTATACTAAGCTAATATTCACTATTGTGCAGCTGGTAAAATGTGTGCATACACTGAACTCTTTAAATTTGTCTTTCTCTTAAACTCTTCATTTATTGGTCGCGTATCTTGAACATTTGGTTCCCGAATATTCTGTAAGTTTCTTGAAAGAGTATCTAGATACTTCTCTGAAATGTAGATTTTTGTATAAAAGGCGGTGAAAATTCGAAGAGCATCAGTTTATACAAAACATTTGAAGTGAAAAGATTGACTGAGAAGAGGAGAAGTCAGAAAGTTTTTGTGCAAAGTTTAAAAAGAAAGAAAACTATTCAAAGCAATATATAAGCAATATATATTAAAACTTAAATTGAATTGAATTAAAAATTTTAAATTGAAAAATTACTATCAAATATCAATAAACAAGAATACATATAAAGAAAGAAAATGTCAGCAATTGGAATTGATTTGGGAACAACATACTCATGTGTCGGTGTATTCCAGCACGGAAAAGTTGAAATCATCGCTAATGACCAGGGCAATCGTACAACACCCAGCTATGTTGCGTTCACAGATTCTGAGCGATTGATTGGTGACGCCGCTAAGAACCAAGTGGCAATGAATCCAAAGAATACAGTATTCGACGCTAAACGATTGATTGGCCGCAAATATGATGACCAGAAAATACAAGAAGATATGAAACATTGGCCATTTAAAGTGGTAAACGACAGTGGTAAACCAAAAATTAACGTCGAATTCAAAGGCGAACAGAAGAGATTTGCACCCGAAGAGATAAGCTCAATGGTGTTAACTAAAATGAAAGAAACAGCTGAAGCATATCTTGGTACAACAGTGAAAGATGCAGTCATCACAGTACCTGCCTATTTTAATGATTCGCAGCGTCAAGCGACAAAAGATGCTGGTGCAATAGCTGGTCTTAATGTGTTACGTATAATAAATGAACCGACAGCTGCTGCATTGGCGTATGGGCTAGACAAGAACTTGAAGGGCGAACGGAACGTTTTAATATTTGATTTAGGTGGCGGTACATTCGATGTTTCGATTTTGACAATTGATGAAGGATCTCTGTTCGAAGTGCGATCTACGGCTGGTGATACACATTTGGGTGGTGAAGATTTCGACAACAGATTGGTGAATTATTTGACTGATGAATTTAAGCGTAAATACAAAAAGGATTTGCGCTCAAATCCAAGAGCACTTCGTCGTCTGCGAACAGCTGCTGAACGTGCCAAACGTACTTTATCCTCTAGTACTGAAGCAACAATCGAAATTGATGCATTATTTGAGGGTATTGATTTCTATACGAAAATAAGTCGAGCACGCTTTGAAGAGCTCTGTGCAGATTTATTCCGCAACACATTGCAACCAGTAGAAAAAGCGTTGACAGATGCAAAAATGGATAAGAATCAAATTCATGATATTGTATTAGTTGGTGGATCTACTCGTATACCGAAAGTACAAAACTTACTTCAATCATTCTTCTGTGGCAAGAGTTTAAATTTGTCAATTAATCCTGA
>NC_051847.1:224600592-224628799 GCF_002237135.1 Teleopsis dalmanni
AAAATTTATTTTTTAAATTATTTTAAATTATTGAATTTTTGGCTGACCATACAGCTGTTTCGAGTATTGCCAAATACCCTTCATCAGTGGTCTTGGAAATAATTCTTATATTTAATTATTCGTAAATAATTATTTTTGAGACTGCAAGTACCAGGAATCGAACTCGGGTCTTTCCAAATATGAAGCTCAGAATCAGCGCACCTTAACCAACTGATCCAAAGCCGTACTTGGCTTTTTATGTTCGCATATTTTTGCTGGAGTTTTGTTACTTCTTGCTATGAAAGTTTTTATTAACAATTTTACTTGCTGTATTTATATATTAGAACGAAATCATAAACCAGCTGTAGAATAATTGAATTAATTAATTAATTATATTTTTTTTATTTTTAATTGTTAAATTTCAAAACTATTCTATTCGTAGAGGCATTATTTGTTGCATGATTTGTTCTTTCTTATGTATATATATATATATATATATATGTATATATATATAAATATTATAATGAAATCTTTAAGAGAGTTTACAGTTTATTTATCATATGGTTCCATAAGATTTGAGATTTGTTAATTGTAATACCCAGTCGAAAAAGTTATCCAGAAAAGACGTCAAATTAACACTGTACCAAATCCATATACAAGATAATTAATAATATAATAGGACGAAGTACTAATTAAGAATACATAATCATAACTACGATTTTATAAATCAGGATTTATGCAGTTTATGTAGAATTCATGACATGACGCAAATGACTGACGATCTTAACAGAAAACTGCATATTCCACTATAATTTTATTTAATAATCTTTAAGTGATTCTCCAATTTCTTATCGTAATAGATATATTACTTCGTTTGAAATGTTCTTTATGCTTCTTTATGCTCTTGCGCTGCCATATCCGCATTTTTAATTTAATTGACCTATGTGTTCTAAGGAACTACAAATATTAAATTTAATCATTCAAATAGCACTGTAAATTTACAAGTTAAATATTATCTTAAAATATAAAGTATAGACATTACATTAATTATATTAAACGAAAAAGATAACGCAAATCAATTTGAAATAGTTTTTAATAATTTCAATTAAGTTGTAAACACATTTGTAATCAGATTTTATATTGCATCGTTATGCATGTTTTCTAAAGTCACACTGCATCGAATTTAATGACCTGCACCTTCTTGTTCCTTAGATTGATAATCCAATTGTTCTTCTGGGTTGTGTGGCCAGAAAGTAGGACGATTAATGGGATCTAAGGCTGATTCGGGGAATGCATCACGATAATCTTCCATAGTCATTTGGCCATATGGCAGTAGTGAGCTGAGGTGACTAATCTTTTTTTGATAATCAACAATACGTGTTTCAGAGCCTTTCTTGAAAGCTTCTATTTCAGTTTTAGTTTCTTTAATCTGTGATTCTATTTGACCACCAAGATTATCCTTAGGATAAGGAATTTGAATAGCTTCATATTGTTTTTGGAAGTTGTCCACCAATCCAGGAAGTGGAATAATGCGTTTATAGTGCGCCCAATCGATTTTTGGTGGATTTTCGGGATTAGCCAAAACAGCACGTATATATGTATCGGACTTAGCTTTGAAAGAGCCAAAGCTGGTTTTTTGATTTGCTGGTACACGTTCAGCTATTGCTGCCCAATTGATAGCAGATTGAGTAACACGACGAGATGCCATATCTGATGCTTTGTCGATCTGGAAATATTAAAAAAGATTTAAAGTGAGGTTATGAAAGTGTTCATTCGACGGACTATATATTGATTTTGCAAAACTATTTAATATAATTAAAAATATAGTTTTGCTACTTTTTTTTATATTTAAAATTAAATTAATTCTAAATATAACACATTCATTAGCAATTCGGTACATGTATCCATTATGTAATTTGCAATGTATTGAATTCACGTCTTATTCTGTGTAATTTATTGAAAGATTTGTCTGCAATTTCAATGCAAATGTAATTTTTTTTGTTCCAATAATAAAATCCATATTTCACTTATATATTAAAATTCAACTTAATCTTACAAAAACCTTACGCAAAATTTTCTTTACAAAAAATCAAGCCTTACTAACTTTGCTTTCAGCAACGAAAAACAGCAATTGAAAAACTGTCAAAATCAGTATTGCCTCAGTACACAAACGTCAACGAAACGGAATTGATGAAATTAGGTTTCCGAACACTTTTTGCTTTAAGTCAGCTGTTCTTCATTTCATTTGGTTACTTAACATAAATTGTTTTCTTTGTTGCTTATTTACGTTAAAATAGAAACTAAGTATTTAACAATTATAATAATGCTGTTACAACCTTTAGCAACATTTGGACAACATCAGTTGCGTTCATTATCTTCAGCAACGGCAGCAGTCACACGTCTTCATCGCTCTGTTTATAGTCGCATGTATCCAACAGTGGTTGTGCAGCCAGATGGTTCCACAATAACTATACGATATCATGAGCCCAGAAAAATTATTAAAGTATCTTTGAAGAGTATATATATTTTTCATATAATTGATTTTATTATTTAATTTTAGTTGCCGTTGGATTTAAGTACGCTATCTGAGGCTGCACGGAAAGCACGTTTAGAGGCACGCAAACCACGCAAGAAGGTTAAAATGGTTGAAGAAGTTGACGATAGTTTTAATGCTAAGAAGTATATGAAATATATGAAGAAAAAATAATGCTAAACAAGTTAAATATACAAATATTTTTGTTAAAATGAATGCTTTTTTTGTGCAAGATGCTATTGAGTTGCATGTATAGAACTGTTCCTTTTGCTCAGATTCACAGTTAATGTTTGTAAGAATAGTTAAATAATTTATAACTATACTATGCAATATTTAATGTAACAATAATATGTAAGTCATATTCCATAAGACGGTTAAAAATAAAAGTATAGTTATATTGTGTATACATATATAGTATTTATATAAACAATAGGAAATTAAAAATACTGTTATATGGTATAAATATTAATTTTGTTAATTGTTTAATTTATTAGCGAACAATCGGTTAACTTCCAAAAATCACTAAACAGTTGTTTGGAAGCTGATAAAATAATTTTGTAGGATCTGATTATACGTATTGGTACAGTAGACGCATTTTGAAGTACATTTGTAACTCTGGTAAGCTTTCACTTTTCAAGGTACCATTGCACTGCATTCGGGTGATTAAAATGAGTCCCAAAAATGATCCTCTATAAAAGGCATAGCTATATAAAGTGTACTGCTAATAATATTTAATTCATCATGAATTGGTTGAAAAAGAAGCAGTGCTAAGAAAAAAAAGAACAACCTTGTATCACTTAATTATTTATTATACTTTGACAGCTGAGATTAAGATTACATAATCTTATCATATATATTTTAAATTAAGTACATAAGTGTATATATTTTTTTAATTCTCTTTGATATTTACATATTTATAAAATGTTATGATGACCATTAATTGATACAATTTTGACCCAAAACTTCTATTAAACTATTCTCTTATGGCACATGCATTTTAGTAAGTTGTAAGATTATTTTTTCGTTTTCTGAACTTTAAATTTATTCGGTTTGAATATTTTGGATTCAATATTCACAAAAGTTTAACTGCACATGATACTATCACTATTATAATTTACTTACTACTTTATTATAATTTCCGCATAAGTTTTGAGAGATATTTCAATTTCTGACTGTGACTGCGAATATTTTCTATTGAAGTCTTTTGGTAATACTGCTCCAATTCTTAAATACATTTCGTATGAAACTACAAAAATAACTATCTTACATATCAAAATGTATTTTATGTTTTCATTTTTAAAAATATCAGTCACGCCATGATTGATTTCAAAAATAAAAGTTATCCTTGATCTTCACATTTTGAAGGCAAAAATTATGGTTATTTATGCGTTTTAAAATAAAAAGCAAAGTTTAAGAGTTATTTGTGCTTGAAAAAAATAAAAGAAATATGATTTTATTAATTTTAATAATTATTATATAAAACAAATTCAATTATAATTTTTTGAGTTTTACTTTAAAACGCTCATATATAAAAAGCATGTATTAAATTAAGGATGAAAGTTGTTAGAATTAAAGCTATATACTTGAATATGAGTTTAAAAAACTGTTTTTTGCTGCTTTTTTCATTAAGAATTTTTAAAGTAGCAGTTATCTTCAGTCCCTGTATATTGTGAGTACTTTTTAAATGTTAATACATATAATTACATAAATAAATATTATATTTTTTACTAGGCGGTTTTTAAGCTTTTTTGCTCTCTTTTTTTCATTTAGTAATGACTTTTAAATAAAATTTAAATCATAGTTTAGAAACAAATCATAGACTGGAGATTAAGAATGAAGCTAAATTTCACTATTTTTATTATAATTATTTTTTTTTAATATGAAAAGTGGTATTAAAACTTTTTAGTTATAAAAAAGTGTTTGTCATTATTGTGTCATTTTTTTAACATTTGTTTTAGACGAAGTTTTCTTTGGATGGACTATTTCAAGCATTTATTAGATGTACTTTTGTTTAATATGAGTATCTAAAATATTTTATTTTGACTTATTACAAATTAGAGTCAAATAAACTCGTTTTAAAATATTATTATATGTAGGACTGATATAAATTACAAATTTGACTGAAAATAAATTCTAGATGTAAATGTTCAAAACTAAATAATGAGTATTTTGTAGGCATTGTAATTTTCATGTGCATTTACGTGGTCCTTACACAATGCATTACTATGATATATATAAATGGTTGTTAGTATAGAGATTAGTTGTCATATAATAAATATATTTTGAATAGAAATTGATACATTGTATTATTATAAGTATAAAGATAAGTTTCAATATAAATAATAAAAATTACTTAAACATAATTCGTTAAACTTGTATGTAGTATTGAAATTAATACGCAGTTAATATTAGTATATGTGTATTTCATACCATATAAAGGTTTTTGCATTACTTTTGACGGGTGTCTTTTTAACACTGAGGCAACACTGTTTTTTTACTTTTGACATTTCATTTTATTCACTTCAATTGCTACAAGCTGCAAAAACTTCTCATCAGTTGCTTTTATACAGTCGTACATGTTGTTTGGTGTCGGTGCGGATGTGTTGTGACTTTTCTTAATTTGGGATTATGGAATACATAATATAAACAAAAGTTAAAGAATATAACATAATATATCTTGTGCATGTGATGTGAAAAAGAAAAACGAATATTTTGAAAATATATGTTTTCAAATTCAAATAAAATGTGTTTATAAAAATTGAAAATCCCGTACTTAATATGAGCATAAAATATAACAGTTACAAATGATGCCTGGGCAAAAAAGGACAAATAACGGATAACTAATGTAATTAAGGTTTATATAAACGTTTAAAATTATTTTTTTTTTATTTTCAAATACTAAAAATTTGTCAGATTTTGTGTATATTGACTTTTTATTTGTATTAATGATGTGCCAAAATGCAAAATGCTTTGCATCAAATAAGAAAAATACGACGCGCTCAGTTTCTTGTTTTTCCCTATACTTATTGTTTTTTTTCTTGTACAACAATTTTCATCTCCCTTTTGTTGTCTTTTCCGTTTTTCCGCTGCTGCCATTGCTGTTGCTGCAAGATTTAAAGAATTTTCTATTCGAAGTGTTTACTGTTTATACTGTTAAGAAGGGAGTGCTGGGGTAAATAGATTTTGCCAGCAGAGGAAGCATAAATAAAATCTATTATTAGTATATAAATAATTACAATTCGATTTTTGTTTGTTTTAGAAAAAAGACAAAAACTTTTGAAAAGGTTTGATCAGAATTAACTGAATATGTGTTTGCGGCAAAAGCAGCAGCTGCAAGAAAAACAAAAATAAAAATTCTTACTTAAAAACTTTGTTTACATTTGTGTGTTTATTTGTATTTGCATTATAAAAATTCTAATTTGAATATGTGCATTAAACAAGAATGTGTGAAAACGCAACGGAAATTCTTTAAATTTTCCGTAATATTGCTAAGATTTTATTAAAAACAACGGTAAAGTGCACATTTGTTGTTGGAGCCGTTGGAGCAAGCAAATGCTGTCTTCTGGTTTGTGTGTATGTGACTCTTTGCAAAAGCAAGTTTCAGTGCTTCTAACAAAACAATTTTCCTATGTGTGTGTGTGTGATTATTGCAGCACAGCAAGTCTAGATTTGTGGGCCAACATATCGAATAAGTGTAACAAATACGCCATTGAGTGTTCAAATTAGTTCTAAAAATATCATAAAAAACTGGTATATTTTTATACCACTTCAAGTTGCCAAAATTATTGCAAATATGTTATATATAAAAAAATGAAAAAAAAAAATGATTTCAAATAATTATGAAAATAATCGAATTAACTCTTAAATTTAATTCAGCCGATAAGATTTTTTGTTTTATAAAAACTCCTTTCTCTTTTATAATTAACAAGAGTATACCTTCTGGTAGTAAAATTATGGAATAGTTTATTAATAGTCCTCAAATTTAGATAAGTTAAAATTTTATATTCAGATCAATAATTAGCTCACCTCTAAGGTCTTAAAATTTAATAATAACAATGATAATAAAATTTAAAAAAATGTTAAATATTATAATATATACATTTTGTCAAATAAATATTTGAAATAATCCATTAATATTTAATCATTTTTAATAAAAATCTTAGTGTAAAACTTTATGCTAAAATATTGTTTATATACCTGTTTTTGCTTATTTCATTTGTAATAAATACAAAACTTTTTAGATAAAAGTATTCACTCATTTGAAATATATTCGTTTTTTTAACGAATTTACAAAAAGAATAACAGTTTTACTGTTTCAAGCTTAGGTTTACTTAGACTTAGATACAAATTTCTTTACATTTATTGTAGTATATCTGTAAACAATAAAAAATGCTATGTATATTCGAAGTTATTAAAGTAGCAGATATAAGGATAATATGTATTGAAGCATATAATTATTAGTCTTTCCTGTAAATAGTTTTTTATTTTGTATTTTTTAGTTTGTTCTTAATTTGTTAGAAAATTCAACTTGCAAATTGATTTATGAACATAAACATTTGCTTATTTGACTTTAATGCTCATTAATCTATATCTAATTTTAACTCGCATGTCCAGTTCCTATCTAATTCATCGTAAAATATTTAGTAGAAAGTAGAATTACTTATTCTCCTACTTCTTCATATTCTCTTAAAAGAGTAACGAGAATGGTCTATGTTAATCGTTTTATAATTACAACAGCAATAAATGTGACAATATTTTTCCATAATCATCTTTTTTCCGCATTTTAACACATCTCATATATTTTGCAATAATTATACTGTTCATCTATTTCACTATTAACATCCATAAAGATTCTTTACCTCTTTGAAGTATTTGATTATAAGGATACATGATGGGCTATAGCAACAATAACAATTGTGAGAACAGATGAAATTGAATGACTGAATGACAAATGCATGGAGTAATATAGGATATATAGCGCTAGATTCGTAGAGATTCGGAAAGGAAATAACACTTTCTTGTGAGTGTAAAGATCGAATTATAGAAATGATGTATTTGTATTTCTTGCCTCTTCTTTTAAAATAATTATATACTTATTAAATGATATTTTCTTTATGCTCCAATTGAATCCTGTTTTTTAAATATTTGAAGATATTCTTAATTTACGAATTGAGAATATTTCTTTTAATTTTCATTGTAATTTCGACATTGCCGCGTCCACGTCCACGTCCACTTCCACTTCCACTCTGATTTGATTTGTATTGTTGCAATATTATTAAGAAAAAAAATTAAATTGAAAAAATACAAAAATTAATTTCTATTTTGATTTCACTTAAATTGACTGACCGTCTTGACTTTGGCTTTGGCATCATTCGAAATTTGTTGCACAGAAAAAATAGAAACGAAAAAAGTTTGAAGAAAATTCAAATTCCTTTACAGCTCATGGGCCCGTCTGGGTTCGTATTTTATTTTTTCTTATTTTATTTTGTATCTAATTTTGTGTTTTAAAATAAAAAATTTTAAATTTGCCGCTAATGTGAATTTCTTCTCAGTTTTTTTTTCTATAAGAGTTTATTTGTAAAAAATGTTAAAAACAAAATATGTGAAAAATTTTATTGCCAAATAGACTTAAAGATTTGATCGTGAATTTCGAATTTCGTTGCTTAGAGAGGAAATGCGCTTATTAAGTAATTAAATGATTTCTTAAAGCTAAAAGCTACAAGCTAAATATATATACAATATTTTTTTATATGGTTAAATACTGAAAGAACTGAGAAAATAGTGTCACCTAGTATGAATTTTGGCTACAGAAGTTAGTATGAAACCAATAGTTGCATCCTAAGCAATTAGCTAAATGGTTTTTAAATAAACTTAAATGGAAATAAAAAAGAAAGATATTTATGCATGCATTCATCACAAGAATTTTTGTGAACGTCGCAAATAGTTTTCGGGTCACAAAAATTAAAACTTCCTTCACTTTACTAAAGGCTGAAAGCGTGCAGAGTCACGTACGTTCGAGATTGTACTCTTCATCTGTGCCGTCTGGGCGGCAAGGTTCCGTTGTTTGTCTGTCATTGCAATTGAAAAATCTTCAAAACTTTTGCTTTCGTTATTGGAAAAATGCACATTTCCTCGTCTGCGTGCGGGTGATGTGGATTAACATTTCCATTTCCATTTCCATTTCCATTTACTTTTTTCAGCCAATATTGGTTTAATAATCAAATAAGATTTACGACCATTTAATGCATTAAACGAATTTTTGCATGACGTAGGAGGAAGCCCTTTGTTCTTTTCTACATTCTACTCTCTGTATTCTGCATTTTGCATATAAATCTGCATTTATTTATAAAATGCATATTTAAAATGTAAAAATTTCATACTTGGAATTTATGTGTTATGCCATTTATTGTAGTTCTTGGACAATTATTTTTGTGTTGTCAGATTGTCCGACATGCAGAGGACGTGCCGTTGCAGTCGTAGTCATTTCCGTATTCGTCATTTTTTAATATCTTTTTTGTGAGTTTTTGTTATGTTTATATATTTATTGTTTATATATGTATAATATATTGTATGTATATATACATATACAACTATATAACATGCATATTGTAGGATAGTTCAGAGGATTGTTGTTGTAGTTTGAAAGACTTTTCTGTTCCTTCGCTTACTTTAGAAACGAGATCTGTAAGCGGTAGTGAGTCGTCGATGTTGAAAAGCTTTGCGATATGTATAGTGATTGAATTTTTTAACTTCAGATGCGTCTCCCATAAGTTTCTTATTTCCAAAATGTTTTAAATAATACTCAAGGTTTATGATTAAATACGTATATATATGTTTAATCATCAAGATATATACTTGCACATATTGTAACACAAATGTATAACAGCAGCGATAGCAATATAGATAAAAGTATATTTATATCAAATAGGACACCTTAGAAATTCTTTCGGTTTCCCAGTAAACATTTGTTACATACATATTTACATTATTTTTTTTTGAGGTAGACCACTTTATCTAAGCTTAAGTAGATATTCAAATCTGTTAGTCATTTATTCTATTTTATTAATAATTAATAATTCAATTTTATTAATAATTATCTTTTTGGGAGCTTATAAAAATATTTTTTTTTTCAACTATTTTAGCAATTTTTTAAAAATAGTTTTTAATATTTATTATTCACATTCTTAAACTTTTCTTAAAGTAAAAAGTTCAAACAACTCAAACCATTAAAAGTACATATTTATCTTTATTAAACCGTAACATTTTTGTTTAAATAAATTAAAGATTCGTTAAAACAAAACAAATAAATTTAAAAGTTAAATTACCGCCATTATTTACTGCTAATGGGTTTGTTTCTTTATTAAATATGCAATTTTTTTTTAAATTTAAATCACACGTTATTTTCAGAATTTTGGTAACTTTAATTGATTTTGTACCGCTTAGTATTTTCCAATAGAAGAAATACAAAACGTGTATGCTGGGGTGGGTACTGTCTGTCATAAATAGTTATATTCGAAAAAGTGAGTTGACTATATCTTTACGCAAATTTTAAAAGGTTAATACCTATATTTTGAAGCAGACTGTTCGATATATTTGTTTGGTTGTCGACTTGCTTTTATTGGAAATATATTCATACATAAGTTTAGTAGTGTCCTTGTTACTACTAGTGCCCTCAATGAAATTATAAGTTCTAGTTGGGTCGCTTTGTTGACATCACAAATTGTAGCAACATTGTTAGAGTGATTTTGCCAAGCAACGTAAAAGATATCTTCTAACTGATAAGTATCTTCTTTTGCTATGCTCCGGAGAGATACACAGAGATAATTAATACTTTCTTCTTATCGCAGTAGTCATTAGTATAATACATTTTCTTGAGTAGTGATGATCTATAGAACAGCAACAAATATAAGGCTTGCATGCACAGAAGCGTTTGAGATTTTTTAAGTTCCGATTTGGGAACCAAATAAACCTTGTGTGTCTTTCTTTCATTTACTATAAGTCTATTTCTTTTAGACCAATTGAGTTTTGTTTATGAACATGTCGCTTCTCGACTGGAAAAGATGAGCTTTGAGTTTTATTCCTCCATTCTACCCTTTAGTTACTTTCTTCAGAAACATGTTTTTCACTAAAAATTCACAGACCGTTAAAGAAACACTAATCTGCTACATTCCTAAATATAATTATGAAGTATATCAGATACTTCAGTTGTGAGTTTATTTCGTTAGTTAATATGTTAAATTAACCTTTTTTATAAGTATATTGTGTATTGAGTTACTTAGCTTTGTAGTTTAACCATTTTTATATTCCATTAATTTATTTGAAAATATAGTTTTATAAAATATTATATATTTATAACAACATTAGCTTTAATATTGAATTGCTTAGATATTTAAACATAAAATAATTTTTAACTTTATATTTATTATATTGAAAATAACTTTTTGGGATGCTTTGACCACTCACGTAATTACGTATCTTAGATAATTGTTTAGGTGTTTTGTAACTGTAACGATTTAATGAAAAGATACAAAAACTTCGCATTATTTTCCTAATGATTTTATATGAAATCATAACTAATTTGGTAACCAACAACCGCAAGTGACCCTAATTAAGCGAACTGATCTTAAAGGCTAGCCAAATTATGATATTCCAAAAATTGCCAAAAACTTAATTGAAGTGTTTCAAAAGTAAAAGTGAAAAAAAACGAACGTTCGGTTTTCGGTATGTATCTATTTGAAAGTTGAAAATTGTGTAGTTACTTTGGCAATATGTACTTGCTTAACGTATCATTAGTTTTGGCCATTTAAGCGCGCGTATATGGTATACGTCTAATTAAAATTCCTAATTTCAGATACTTTTTATTATTTTATATTTATTTGTTTTGGCACTGCGGCTGTGGTCTGCTTATTTCTGGCTCCTTCGGTTTAATCTTATCATTTCCGTTTGTTTGTTGGTGTGTTGCTCACAATATCGCAAAAAGGTAATATCAACTAATTTGGCATTGTTTGAATTTTATTATATCACCACACAAATTTGCTTTCTTATCACATGTACTACTATATACACGTTTTAGTTACTTTTTTATAACAATTTTGTTATTGTTGAGTTTTCAACAAAAATTTTATTCATACAATAAATTTTTTTGCGTCCAATCCAAAATAACTTTTACGAAGTTTTTATTAGATTCGCTTTTTTTTGCTGAGATTAGTTTAGTAATCAATTGTTTCGTGTTTTTTTACTGTAGGGACTTGTTTTTCTACTTTTGTTTTTTATCAATTTTTGATTGAACTCTAAAAGTGCGGTAAATTGTTAACACAGATACACACGCATACAATCGAGTAACGTTTGCGTAACCTTGGAGTTACGTTGTGTGGTAGCTCATTGAGAACGTTGAACGTAAACATTGCTAAACTACTTAAGATTTGCACTATCTTCTGGCATTGAGAAGTAGTGACACCCTTAAAAATTATAGTTTATTACTATGAGTGGAACCACTTATGCCAGATGCCCCTTGTAAAGTTTTTTCAGAGCATTTTGAAACTATTGTTTTACTTGACTTTCAATTGAAATTTTTTATATTGATTTGAGCCGAAATACCTTAGAAGAGACCTGCATATCTATACAATACTATAACTTCTAGCAGTAATAATAAGAACACTAAAATATTTGTTGAGCATTTCAGAATTCTTTTGTGAAATGAAAGAAGAAGGTAAAAACTTGTGGCGATGACTAGTATATTCGTTTGATGGTACTCGATCTAGATACGGATCATACTTCTGAACTTTGATATTCTTATATAGAACTGCGTCAACTGAAACAACATACTTATCTCTAAAACTAAGATTCCTCATATTCCCAATATTTCTAACCAATAGATTAGAGTTATAAGATTGAAACAAACCAATACTATGTTTAAAGAGTCTTGTCATAGAACCAAATCGAAATCACAGACGAAATAGGTTCAGATTTATATAAGTTTTGAAAAGATATAGAATTGTAGTTACGATACGCTCCAAGTATTTGCGCATTTATTCATGATAAATAAATGGTTATTAGCTAATAGAGTATTTCTTATGTTCAAGCACTAGTGTATCTTCCTGAGGACAACTGAAGCTAATAAACGGGACTGTTGAGAACCTTAATAGTATGATAATAGCAGCTACAGTCCCGAGAAATTACCAAATCTTTTGTAGGATTATGGTCGAAATCTGAAATGGTTTCCTCATTGCAATAGTTTATGTTTATGTCACTAACTGATACACTGCTTATTGGCATTTATTCTTACTACCCGGCCCATCTATGTTATGCACTGTGATTTGAGGTATCTTACAAAGTTTTGGCTTCTTATTATTCTTACATCTTGTAGTAATAGATCATTTCGGAGTTCAGTTGACAATAGAATTAAATTCCCAAGAACTGCACTTATCGTCATAATTGTTGTACGGTTATACATTTAAATGTATAATCACAATTTCTCTATCGCCGTAATTATCATAAAACATTTTTAATTATATCATTCAATACTTCTAACCACACAAAATTGGCAACATGCTCATTGTCACCTGTATACAATTCATCAAATTGTCATTAAGATAGCGATCAATATTTTATTTATATCTATAATATATATGATATTTTTAATTAGCCTATTTTTATCTCATAAAATTAAATTGATTTGAAGTTGCGCACATTCAGTGTTCCCCATACCCCTCTTCCAACTGGCTACGTGCCTGATCAGTGGTTTTAGTTTATTAGTACATATATACTTAAGCTAATAAATTTGAGTTTTGTTTTGGAAAATCATTTAAAATTTAGAAGGTTTAGTCTAATTTCTAATTATATGATTTATAAGAATTTCTGTTCTATTTCAGCATTTTATATAGATATTTTTTTTATAATTATCAGTATAATATTTTATAATATAGGTATACTATTATAATAATAATATAATATTATTGAAAGTTCAACTGCATTATTTTGGTTAGTAATAATATTGTGTTAGAAAGTAATTTAAGATTGGCCATGAACGTTCATTAGCAATTTGCCTACCAAATAAGTTTTGAATAAAAATATCCAATCAAAAATAATTTTCATACGATGATAGATAAATTTAAGCTAATTGTTTTGAAATAACCACGTGATTCATGGCAGCAAATCGAAAATTAAAATATTGAAACTATTTGTGAAATTTATTTTCCTCTAGTATTAGATAACTTTTCGGTTTTTATTTTTTAAATAAAAAAATTTTGTTTTTTATTAATGTAGACCTATATTTATTTATGACATAAATAATATAAAGTACAGTTAGTCACGTTATATTAAGGAGCATTAAAAGGACCAAAAAATCATATTTCGATTCAGAAAACGCTAACCTTTCAAGATGTCTTTTAAAGAACTTCGAATTTAAGTATTCATCAATGCATTTATATATTGCAAACTATTTGAATATGTATATCGAATAGCGAATGATTTGAATAAGTAGATTATTGAAGTGATTTTGACTCTTTGGTATTTTGCTACATACAATTGTTTATATTGTACATATGGTTGCAATGAGGGTCAGCATTAGTTCTATGGGTTATGGCTTTTGTCTTTCTATTTTTATTAGCATTTATTGCTACTGTTGTATGTATAAACTAATGAACTGCGTTGAATGAGTATCGAATGAGTATATGCTTGCGCCAAAAAGCGAATGTGTAGGGATCTGAGATAAGTGAAAGGAATAATCAATTGGGACATTTGTTCCGAAAAAAGATTCCAAATATTTATTATAGACAAAATAGTCTGAAATCAAGAATATGTTGAAAAATTTTATAGTTCTTATTTATGAAGTAATTAAAAATCATTTTTTATATAATTTATAATTCATAAAAAGTAAAATGAAAAGTATTTTCTAATACTTAAACTAATACTTAAACATTTTCTTTCTCTTTCAGAGTCTTTCAACGTTTTAATTACATTTTAAAAATTTGCGTTAATGTTCATATAAAATTACTATAAACATGGCCAAATTAACATAAAATAACAAATCTTTATAGTTTGAAAAAAAAATAAAGTATATAATCATTCAATCTCTGAAAAAAGTGCCAATAAAATATAAATAAATAAAAAAATAATCGCAGTTAAAAAAAAAGCAGCAATTCTTGAGACCATGCCTTATTGTTCAACTATTTTTGGCTTATCGGGAAAAATTTAAATAGGAGCATATGCTCCTAATATCAAAACTAAATTTCCAAATTAATTAAATATATTTAAATTATGCAATAACTTAAAATCGTGAAAAAAGCAAAAAGTATACAAATTGAAATCAAGACATATACTATAAGAAATTTACTTATGTATTGTAGTAACCAAGATGTAATAACGGGTCCGGTGTATGTTTTATTGTCTCGGAACAGGGTATGTGTAATGAGATACGCATATATCACAGCTAATAATAATGAATCTTAATCAGCATAGTGGTCCAGGCCCACCAGAAACTGTCAATGATAAATTAATCGATATCGATGAAGTCGATTCAGCGGGCCACGTTACAAAAACATTGTTAAAAACAATTCCTACAATACAATCGAATGGTTACGGTGCTGGAAAGACAATAAATACGCCTAATAAATGTGCTTATACATGTGCAAATATAACGACCACTACATTTTCTGGTGCTGTTAATGGTGGTACAATAAATAAAATGGCTAATATAGCGCAATTACCGCCTCCGTCGGTAACGTGTACCATATCGTCAGATCGTTTAGTGACGGGTCCATCGTGTCGTGCGTTAAGAACAGCTGTTTCAGCATTATATTCGGTCGACGATTTTGTTAAGGAGAAAATCGGTTCGGGATTCTTTTCCGAAGTTTATAAGGTAAGATTAAACGTTTTTAATATATGTACATATAGATTATAAATATTGGAATTTTTTTTAAAGTAGAACTGCATATATATTAGTATGATATTAATAAAATTAAGTTTTTTTTTAGTATTTGTATTTCTTTTCGATTTGGGATTAGTAAAAAATAGATTTGATATGAACGTTTGCATGTAGAAAATTGAACTTAATTGAAAATTGAAAAATAATATAAATATGAAGGACTTTAGAGACAAAACTAGAGGGGAAAACTTGCTATTTTTGACTGTTAATATTGGTTTAATCAAAATAATTGCTTAGTACAGATAAAATATTCGTTAAGTTTATTCAGTATTTATTAAGAATTTGATTAATATAAAAACAAAACTTATGATGTAAATCAATAATTAACTTAAAAAAGTTACATTTTCAGTAATGTTATCTATCATTGGATAGATTGAATTGGATTGGATAAAAATAACAATAAAATTGTTATAAGATTTATATCTGTATCTGTAGAAAATCTCCTTATTAACAATTTCAATGCCTAACATAAAACATTTTTGATGTTAAAATTGTTAATATATTAATCTTTGTTAAATTGGTTAAGTGTATTGCATTTAATCAAAATTTTTTTACTTTTAATCTCATGTATATTACATTTCTATTGCTTAAAGTAACTAACTACCTTCAAAAATATCGCAGTGGTTAAAAGATTGTTGGAATTGGAAAAAAATTTTTCCCTTCAACAGTTTTAATTTCAATTTAGTTCAACTTCATTATTTCATTATATGTCACTTTCATTTTCGTTCACAATGAATTTTCTTTCGTTACGTAGTCATGTCGTTTTACTTTACGTATTTAATCACAACAAAGATTAATCAGTCACATTAAATATAACTTCACATAATACGAAACACGCCAGGTCTCAAAATTATATGTAGCCTCCTCATATGTGTAACCATCTCTCATTTCTGCATACAATCGAAGCAACAAATTGGTGCATCGGTCTCTACATCAACAACATTAATAATAACAACAACAACAACAAAAGCAAAAGCAACATCATCAACAACAACAACAACAACTGCAATTGCAATGACAAATGTGTGAACAATGGCTGCATACCAATGTTGGGGTCTGGAATTCGCTGCCTGTGCTCACTCATATACCATTCATGCATTCATTCATGGGTTCGTTCGTTTTGTAAAAGTGAAAATTATCTCAGCACCAGCATTGTATCTCAAACATGGCGAATGAGTTTCAGTTAAATTTAATAAAATATTTGATTTTGTACATATTTTTTCTTCACTTTTCCCAATTTTCATAATGCGGTGAAACCGTGTACAAACTTTAGCTTACAATGGGTTTTTAATTAATGCTTGTTTACTCTTCTTGCATCGAGAAAATTTAAAATAATTTCCATATACTTCTCCCATTTAATAGATTATTGTAAAAGTAAAAGCCTAATAGTTTGAAATGACCAAATTAACAAATTATTCATCAATTCGGTGTCACTTAAATTGCTCATGGGCAGTAATTTCATTGCAAAGTGATAATCTTGATTATGCCCACAAAACAAATTTCGGCATAATTTCTTTTGATTACTAAAACCATCGAGATTTTTTTTGCAAAAATCTCACGTTTAACACATTTCCTCCAATAATTCTATTTAGTTTCTTTCTTAGTTAGCTCCGAGCCTTCTTTTTTTTAGTATTGGCTGTCTTGCCGCTTTGGAGTCTCAAACCCATCAAAGCCATCAAAGCCAAACCATTGCATAAATTGTGACTTAAAGCAATTCTTCAATCGTCAACCAATCACTGATCACTTGGTTGGTGGATTGTATTTCAATATGAAGATTGAGTTTTGTCTTCCACTCTTCTTTCTTCTACTAAAATAGTTTTACTTTCTTTTTTGCTTTCTTATAGAAACCTTTGAAAGCTCCAAATGACACATGTCCAAAACTTTTTATATCCAAGTTTTCTATTATTGTTTATAATTATTTTGTTTAAAATGTTATTTGTTTATTAGTTATTTTATGTGATTTTTTATGAGCTCTCTATGAACCTTAGACTATGAGGCTATAAGTTTTATAAATACTCGTAAACTGTAACGCACCAAAAGCCTGCCGCCATGATATAATTTATTGATTAATATGTGTCTATATATGTATATATATTTTTAATTTATAAAATGCATATTTATGTTATTTATTGACTTTGTTGAAACGAATTGCTCTGATGGTGATTTTATTATGTGCGATCAGGCCATGTGCAACACAAGTGCCTACTTTAAAACGATTGGCGCCAAAAGTTAGTGAAGGGCGTTGGAGAAATGGAAAGTGATATCTTATGTGCACATATAATGTGGTTATTATGTTGTAATATATACAATATTAGTTTTCAGTTAATAACCGTTGCATTTGGTTGGGCAATGCTTTATCATTTATTATTAAAATAATTTTATTTATTTGCATTAAAATAGGAGAGAACTTACATAAGGCATATAATAATATCCCAAATATTCAATGGACTAGTTTTGAAGCAATCTAATTACCTAACATTTTTATTTTTGTACGAGTATGTATTGAAAGTAGAAATGCTGTATCATATTTATTAAAAAACGTTTTTTGTTAAAAATAATTTAAACTACTTCACATAATATTTCATCGAGCTACAAAACCAAAAAAATATTTCGACTCTTCATTTAACATAATTCTATATAAATTGTCATAATTAGAGCCATCGGCTTAAGCACAAGTGCTTAAGATTTAAGAAAAACAAAATAAAATAAAAATTAAATAAATATTTTGTAACAACGTCATATTCTGATAGCTGCACAGCTTAATGTGTGATGTAGATTGATCATATATCATGGTGGCATATATCTGTCTTTTGTAGAGGACCTTATCACTGATCACTGATACGGCATACAAACTTTTCGCAGTATTTTTTAAGTTACGTAGTAGATTTTTATTTTATATTGTTAAAGTCTATTACTCTGTAGATACTGTACTTGAGGTGCCGTGATAATAGTCGCGTAGCAAAAAAGTTGTTATGTGCATAGAAGGTTTTATTAGCATCGATCCCTAATTTCGTTATTACTATTTATCAGTACCCAAAGATGTTTAAATATTTCCACTTCTTCACATACGTAGCTGCCTGCTTTGATATTTTCTGGTTTCTGTCTATTATTTTTTGATATACATATCAAGAGATGGGTCTGTCTATTTCTAGACAAGAGATGGGTCTGAAAATATATAAAATGGGCGAAATAACAGCAACATCCATAACAAGCACAAAATCATATTTATATATTCAAATTTTAACTCTAATTTCTTAGAGCATTGCTTCGCAGGTTGCATATCACAGCTATGTTTCCACTAGGACACGGCAGCGCAAACTAGATGCCATCACGGTGTCCAAAACAGATGCGAACACGGGCCAATACAAATCACTGTATAGATTGGGGGGCCGCAGAAATAAATACATACGTTATTAGTTTTTTTCGACAAAAATAAAAATAATGTTATAATGTTAGATTTAGTTTTATTAATTTATGAATTTAAATTCATTTATTTAAATGTATCAAATTGATTTTAAATGTATCACTATAGGAAACTATGCGAAATCTAATAGCAAATAGTATTTCAAAAACAAATACTATAAGTGATTTAAAAATTGTGTCAAGTTGAAAACACGGAATCGTAAAATTGGAATTATTAAATTGATTAAGGATATAATTACACTAGTTAGATATAACATTTAGAATTAAATTTTAAAATAATGTAATACCGTCATTTAAATTTTATATAACAATATAATTTTAATCAGCTATAAAGGTTAGTTTTATATATCATTAGATGTATGAGCGTCTCTCAACGGGGTTGATCATAAATTTGTGTTCGTATATCGATTTTAGAATGGTGTTTTATTTAAATAACATACTTTTAGTTCTAATTTTATTTTTCCATCTAGAAATGTGATTTGTGCGTTTATAATAAATAATTGTTTCATTCAAAAAACGTGTAATCTATAAAATCTTTTGCATTTGGCAAAGTGAGAGCATTATAACTGATATTACACCTTTTCTATTAAATATTTTATTATGCAGTTCCTTTTCCAATTGTATAATTGCATCATTCTCATAAAATAAGGCACTGGTAATTGATGAGCTCAATTGAGAGTTAAGTGTAGACTGACACATGGACTGATAGAGAACAGATATTGTAGTTGCAGCCATTAAATAGATAAAAAATTCAAGTGTACACGTAGACGTGCCAACATCAGCATCAACATTATCATCCTCATCGTCATTATTAACATCAATCTTTCTGTACTCATACAAAGGAATGTAGAATTTTATTGCAAAACGTGCGCATATTGACACTGAAATTGAAAAGATTGAAAACCTAAAACTCAGTCAATTCACAATGGCATAGTACGGAAATTTTTAGTTATGTTGTGATAAATGCACATGCACTTTACGATGCCATAAACTGTGTTTGGTACTCCTCCACTTTGTGGCTGTGGTTGAGGAATTGTCTATTCTATTTTTCAATGCATTCGAGAATGGCTTTCATAGAGATTTTTAAATAAAATAAAATTTCAAATTGAAATGTGGCTGAAAGATTTTCACTTTATTCTGGTTGTTGATGCAATTGCTTTTGCTGCAATTCCTGTTGCTGTTGCTGGGCAGCTGCGCACTGTTGCAGCTTAACAACCCATTGAGTGCAAAGTTCACATATGGAACGGCAATTATGTAAAACTCTGGTTTTTCAATGCAAAGTGGAATGAGAAAGAAATTTCAAATTGGTTTTGACTTTAACAATGCAAAGAGCATAAAAAGATTTAATATGAAAATATTTTGCCGTTTTTAAATTTGTTTTGTATGTACAATTTAAAGCGGAAGCAAATTATTAATTAATTTGTGTGTAACCGCGCAACGATTTAAAATGCCTACATAAATATGTAAATATGTAAATAATTATATTTGTGCGCCTGGACACGCACCCCTTTTAGCTCGTTCGCTTCGTATGCTTTTGATTAAGATACTTTTGACACGCAATTAATTGCAGGCGGCTGGCTACATTCATATTGTCTGTCGGTAGAGACAGACAATATCTTCTTAACACTGACAGTGAAACTCTGATGGCAGAAGATCGGTTACATATTGCACTTGTTTCGATAGTCGTGTTATGTATGCGTGTGCCCTAAGAACTCTGCTTAATTTTTTTAATTTTAAAGATTTTAATATTCTAAAAATATTGACGTTAATCTGATCAAAACAATACAATTAACAGTAACGCATTTTGAATAAATAAAATTTGTCTTCATATAAAATATATGTCATTGCCATAGGATTCATTTGCTTGTAATTTTGGAGTAATTATTCCACTAATAATGCCACTAATAATTTCCTTACCAAAAGACGTGCAGAAAAGTATTATTAAAACTGACATTTGACAATGAGTTGTAACTTAACTACAAGAATTTTTTTTATTGTTTTTATTTATTTTTTTTTTGCCGTCAAACCGGAATGATGTATTACTCCCCCCGGGATCGCTTTCGCATTACTTCAGGGAGGATCCCTTATAAGTTGGCCATCCATGCCATAACTTTTCGTAAAACCTGCGACCAGACTTTCACTCTTGATCCTAATTAGAATGTCATCAGATTGCTCTTCGTTTTAGATTGGTTTGTGTCTAAATCTTTGTTTTTTTCCCATTGTACCTGAACTACAGGATATAAATAAAGAGTTGTTAATATTGTTTGTTATAATAAATAGTTATCCTATTTAGCAAATTTTCTCTTATTAGTTGTTATGAAACCTGTGCAATAATTCAACTGAAGTAGCAATAAAACTATATTTGTGGTGTAACATCGAGTTAAAAAGAACAGAATCCTTAATAAAAAACAAAAGAATTACTTCAAAACCTTATAATAATGAAATTGAAACAATTAATTATCAATTGTCTTCTTTCAAAACAGGTGAATATAGTATTATGAAAAATGCAATATTATTTCTTTATCTTTTTCAAAATGAACATAAATATGTAATAAGTTATAGAAGCGGGTTTTTCTAATAAACAATATTCATTGATTCACAAATCCATGAAATTCATGAATTCATAAAATTAAATTTATGTTAATTCCTAACAATATTTCTACATCGAATTTTTCACATTTAACATTGTAGCTAATAAAACATCAAAATCATAACCTTTATCATTATTCTGATCTATTCTGCACTGGCACTAAAACTCAACATTAACAGCACTGTAATAGATACAGATAATCTGGGAGTGTTGCATTTTATCTGGAATATTTATTCGTGAGAACGTTAACATTTTATTTTGATATAGTTTTGTTTTTCTGTTTTTCTGTTGAAGATTTTTTATAATTTATGTGTGGATTTTTTCATTCACATATTTCTTATTCATTCATTTTAGAATTTATTTAGACTGATACATTATTTAAATTCACATTCATCACAAACTTATAGTTGTAGATACGTATTTATTTTATTTTAAATTTATATAAAAATATTAAATTATGCATTCTTGAAATCTCAAGTAAGTTGACTGACTTGAAGTGAAAAGTGAGAATAAAGCAAGTATTTAAATATAAGCTAACTAGATAGAGGTAACAGCTTATTTTAATTATGTCACGCAAAGAAACTGAAACAGTATTTTGTTTTTTAACTCTTCGTTTATTCAAGATTAAATTGATAAGCTTATAAATATATAATTCACATATTAACATTTTAAATTCTTCTACATAGAAATTTAAAAGAAAAGCACTCACTTATTATTTAACTAGTAATTGTGTAGATCTTACCAAAAGATCCTTGGACTTGAGATAACACTTTTTGATTTCAGACTGTATTAATGTCAACATTAATATATGCAAAAACATAAGAACGACTTTTACTAACTTCCAAGACCGTTCGTCTTTATGCAATAAAATCAATGTACCTATACCTCTTATCACTCTCGTTCTGCGTTAATATCACCAAAGTAAATACTTAATTTTTATTTTTAACAAGAATTAAAAAATTGTTACCAATTAGCCTGAAAAATTAGTTACAAAATGATTAATTTTTAAAGTTAACACTGAAATTTTTAATCACTCTTAATATTCGCGGACCCAACTCTATGAGATTGAAAAGAAAGCATTTAAATACTGAAAAGACGTTATTGAATTATGGGCTTAAGCATTATGTACGTCTTTTTATGAGTGATATATGATATATATAATCTTGTCAAAATTCAGTTTCAAAAATTTTATTGTTTTCAATATAAAAACTTTATTACTTAATTTCGGTTAATCTATAATCAAATGATAATCAGCTACTCTTAAAATATCCGATTTTTAAAATATACTTTAAATATTTTGTTACCTCAGAGACTAAAAGGATTTTTTCAATTTAAAACACGCTGGCTGAATTGATTCTTCAACTCTCTAATGCTTTTCCAAATGTACTCTTTCCACTGAGCAGAGAGGATATCATAATTCTTATCGAGTTTCTGCAAGGGCTTCGCTGGCTGACATGTCATCTTAACAGAATAGTGTTTCAGAGACTAGTAATTATTAAATTACAAACATATTCTCTAAGATTGCCGTAAATTGAGCAGTAGCAGGCAGACCTATCTATCTTTGCGATAGATACAAAACGGTGAAAAACCTAATGATCGGTTAAAACAACATATATTTATATTATTATATTATATATTATTTTCCATATATTCTTCACTTCATTTTTACCATTTTTTTGGTATGCCGAAATATTTCTTAGTTAATATTTTAAATTATTATTTCTTAAATATTGTTATCTTATTTCTTACTTTAACAACATTTCTAATTCACTCCAATCCAATTTTATGAAATTTGATGGTAATGAAATCCTGATTGAACTCTGCATTTGCAATGATCCAATACAATAGTATTGTCTATGCTCTTCTCTCTAGAATATATCAACAGTTGTAATTATAAGTTTACAGTATCTTTGCCTTGTAATACAGTTGCAGTTTTCTTAAAGTTATCTTCGGCTCATGCGAATTATTTGAAGCAGATTCTTTTCATGTCAAAACTTCGTAATTAGAGCATAACAAAAATTTGAAAAGCATACAATAAGCCACGATTGATGGGTGGAGAAACAGAAAAAAGAGTTAAAACGAAGTAATTCATAAATAAAATATGAACTCGACGTGATACCAAAAGGTTTATTGCACTTAAAGCGGTAAAATTCTCTCCGGAGCTGAAGAATTCTTCACGATAGTGAAAAGGTCTTAACGTTATTTAATATCTCAGAAATATTTTTATATCTTAAATTAACAATTCGTACGCTAGTTTATTTCTATTTTATCTACAGACGCCACCTGAGAAAGTTGCTCTTCTTGATTTTTATTTCGACTTAAGTTTCTGCCAATAATAAAACAACGGTTTTCTTCACAGTTTTGCTTTTTTTCTGAATAAAATTTTAATTTAATTTATGCTGCATATTAGTAAAGTTAAGTAAAGTTAAGCCTAACGCAGTGAGTCGGTATGCTGGCTGAAGTCATTGGAAAATACTCGTATTTGTTTTGTACTGAGACTACGTCGTGTGCTGTGCTCTAAGACTCTGAGACTCTCAGACAATAGAAAGCGGCGTGCATCTGTTCGGTGTTCGGTGTATTATATTTACAATTTATCTAGATACAAGTATTATGTTCGTTTATATCACGCCATAGTAGAGCTATGGCTTATGGATTTATGTGCTTACGCTGTTGCAATGCTCAAATATCAGTTCATGCATACGTACTTTAAGTTAATGATGAAGAAGAAAAAGAAGAAAATATTGTTGCATTGCTGCACTGATGCTTTGATGCTTTGATGTTGCATGTTGCTGTTATGTGTGCAACTGTTGAGTTTTAACAGCGCGCGACTGCGCTCTGAAACCTATCATTTTACATAATAAATTCTCCGTTAAGAGGAACAAATCACTATATTTTGATACACTTGAGGCAATTCTCTGTTTTGTGCTTTAAATGTAATACTCGAATTTTTAACCAATTTTATGTCTATATTTGTTGGCTTAGCTTGGCATGTAACAGCATCGATCGACTGCATCTAAGAGTCGAAGAAGTATAAAGTATGAAGTAACCAAGTATTGCTTGATTGTATGCAATTTGAGCATTAAAATTTGTTTGTTTGTAGTTTTAATTTTTATTAAAGTTTCATTGATTTTACATCGTGACTGTTGGTGTTGGCGCTGCTATTGAATTTTCTTTTTAAAACTCAATATTGTTAATAAATGGGCGTTTACAGTTTATTTGACCTAGACTTTGGCTGAATTACAACTGAATGTGCAACAGATCAGATTCAAAAGCAGCTTGTATGGGTTTTATAGTTGAATACATAATTTTAATATAAACTTATTTTTGTGTTAAATTATTTTTATGTTAA
The DNA here is from genome assembly GCF_002237135.1 of Teleopsis dalmanni. NCBI lineage: Eukaryota > Metazoa > Arthropoda > Insecta > Diptera > Diopsidae > Teleopsis > Teleopsis dalmanni. The sequence continues at coordinate 224,625,392 of NC_051847.1, forward strand.
ATTATATGAATTTTATGTAGCTCTCAATATAGTTGCTTGAGATCATTAATCTCTATGTTGATAGTGATAGAGATGCAGATGTAGATGCAATGCATATTTTATCCTGCTGCTATTGTGGTTGTCTGTTTCCACTTAAGTTCGTCAAGTAGCTGTCAGTCATTTTAACACGGATTGTCTGTGATAAATGGAAATGACATTTTTCTGTTCGCATTAAATTCAAGTTTTAAGATTCACGTACAATTTAACCGTATTCTTGTAGATACTATAGATACCAACTTTTATCTGCGCATACTCGTATGCACTAAACTTCTTCATGTTATTAATTTTCCTTCCAATTGCTGTCATTATATGCCATACTTGTGTCTCTTTTGACATTTTGTATTTTTAAACTGTGATGTGTGGTTGTGGTGTAAATTAATATAAATGATGCCTAATGTAAGAACTTATGTTGCCTAGAAGTGCTATATTACTCGTACCATATTATTAGTGAACTCAAGTTTTAAGTTTCTCAGTTCAATTACCGTTTAAATATATAATTTATTTTAATTTAATGGCAGAGCAAATATTCTTACTAAGTTTGGTAGGTAAACCCTTTAGATTTTAATTAATAGGAAACACATTTGTCTGAATTAAAGGATGAAAGAAAATGAAATAATTAAGTAAAGGATATCATAATTAGGAGGTACTGTTACTGGCAGTTAAATGTTAAAGTACTTATAACTCATACTGTTTTGTTAGCATAGAGATACCATCATAAAGGATTGAAATGGCTTCTGTCAGGGCTTTACTGGCTGATATGTCATCTTAACAGAATGGCCTTTCAGAGACTAATATTTATTAAATAGATTCTAAAATTACAAACACATTCTCTATTAAAAATTATAATTGTGTCGTTACTGTTTAATCAAAGCTTGAGTTTCTGTCAGGGCTTTACTGGCTGACATGTCATCTTAACATGCTTGAGTTTCGTTACTGTTTAATCAAAGCTAGACATGAATCCATTTTTTTGGGAAGTAGTATGATATGATCTTTAAACTTAGTGTTTCCTTCGTTTTGGTATTTTGAACATAATTATAAAATCGAGATTATGTTCTTCCAAATTTATATAAAACCAGAGGTCGCTCATTTACATAAAATCATTTCGTACACGTACTACACAATTGTTATTGATATAAATTTGTTGTAATATAGTAAATTATTTTGAATTTTAAACGAATGTCATTCCATATAGCAAGACAAAGACGGTATTTTGTAAATATATTTGTAATGTTTAACAATTTTTATAATACGATTAGATTTTTTTTGGCTTAGTTGATCAATTTACGAATCGGAGCCATATTGTGCCTGTTCTATAGTTATCTAAAGTCGACTGCAATCGATAAAAAGCTATTATTTGATTAAATACCAATTAAATATCAATTCATTAGTACTTTGATAATCAGATATGATTTTGTTTCCACTAAATTTATCTTGTTACTTCGAGAACAGTAATTTTAAACAGTGGAGTCGATAAGATCAATTTCTTAAAGGGCAATAGGTGAAGATTGTGTTTATATAGACAAGGAAATATTGTATCTTAGTGTTTTATATTAATTGTTTACAGTTTTTAATTAAAACTGGTTTAATAATCACCTCAAGTGATAATCTAAGAGTGAAAATTGTATCTGTTAACATTTGAGACTATATTAAAGTACATTGCATAATGTGTATTAATATACGAATATGTTGTCTTAATTTAAAATTATGTATTTTTTTTCGTCTCTCTTCGTAAGCTTTAATTACTCCATCAATCCATTTATTCCTGACATAAGTACGTATATTCCATAATTAATTATCTCTCATGTAGCAAAGCAAATTGCTTCATAAATTTGTCCTCCTTATAAAGTACCCGGTACATACGCATATTATATTCTTGATTTTTTTTTATTTTTTTATTTTTATATATGTATTTCCTTTTTTCATTATATATGCTATAAAATGTTTTCATTGTTTACTTTTATTATTATGAAATATGTATAGTAATAATTTATTTTTACACGCAAATAATGGCATAAATTGTTGACGGTCTTTGTCAATAAAAAGCCTGCAAACTAACAAATATTAAACTCATGAATGATAATATTCCAAGTTATTTAGTCAAGTGTAGATATATTTTATTTGCAGGAAAATATCATTATTTTTATAAATTTATTTGCTTTTTTATTGATAAAATTCTCCCTTCTCGCCTTTGTTGTTGAGTCAAAACGAAAGATTTTGTATAAATAATGAATTATTGCCTAATGCTAGACTTGTTGGTAAAATTATAAATATTCAAATAGCTTTTATCTTGCGCTTTAAAAACTGTTTAAGGAAATGTAATTTATGAAAGAATTTTTAATTACTTTTGGTAAGAAGATAAAAGCATTTACTAATACTTGTTTTAATTAAAAAAGACAACTTTTGAAATCAATATCTACTATACATAAAGTTACTGATTTCCAAGTTTGTATCTTATTCTCAAACTACTTTTGTTTAACACATTTTTGTTCTAACGAAATATCTATACTTTAAATATCTTCTTATTGCAGTTGTTGCTTGATTTTTCTTATACATAATAGATACTTATTTCAATTCAAATTTCAAAGATAGAAATCTGGAAATTTTATAAAATATGTATCTGCGTTTTTTCAACTTTTGTTTACAGTTAATTTTACTATGATTTGGCATTTATTAGCAATTCAATTATGTAGGTTAATTATTAATATTTCTTATTTTTTTCAATGCCAATTTTTTTTCTTTTTATTTTTAATAAATCTTCTCTTAATTTGTTTACAATTTTTTTACCAATTTAAGGTTAAATTATCACGTGAATTGTTTTAATTGTTGTCATTTCTCACATCTATTTTAGATATATTTTGTATAATTTTTAATGAGTTTGTTTACGAACAAATAAATCCAAAATGGTAAATAATATCAATAAACAGAAACCGAACACTCAGAAGAAACCAATAAATCAATTTTAACACCCACACAACCGAGTGAGTCCAAACTAGCCAAGTCACACTTATGTCAAAATAAATATCTACAGAAACTGCTACCAAATATTGTAAATAAAATATTTGCATAAATATTTTAAATATTTGTGCGATATCAATAAATGTACAGGTTAAGTCAGCTATTTAATAGACGCATACTCAATAACTTCGGATTTAAAAATGTTTGTTTTTGCTCCATTAATTTGCATACTGTTATTTGAGGTTGATTTTTTTATCTCAATAAACTTTTGATAAAAAATAAATTTTTTAATTAAGTTTCTTGGCGCGTGTTTAGTATGTGATTTATACTCGCATATAATTTTTCTATTATATCACAAATTGTATCTACTTTTAAATATTATTTTTTATTGTGCACTTTGTAGGTGACCAGGTC